>NW_027555958.1:20802121-21144621 GCF_003287225.1 Phascolarctos cinereus | reverse complement strand
CTAATGTCTGGCACATAGCAGGTACTCACAAAATGCTTGTTAATTAACTGACTGATGTGTGGGGGTCTTTGTTTCTCCAATCTTTTGGCATCTCTCTCATAACACAGGGCTAGGCACATGGGAAAAGCTTAAAAAAGGGATGATAAGGTCATGGACCTAGAGCTGGAAGATGCCTTATTTTTCACAGATGAGGCCCTAAGACTTAACTGAGCAGGTAAGTGACTTGCCCAGAATCAGCCCATAGGTCTTCCTGACTCCAAATCTGGTGCCCCATCTACTATGCTGTGCTGCCTCAAAACTTGTCAAATTATTGTCCCCATCCTGGTCCCAAGAGAAAGGAAAAAGAAGCAAAGGAGAGTTATGGGGATGACCATGGTGGGGTCAGTGTCACAGAAGCCAAGGTAGGGGTAGCCCGCAGTGTCAAATGCTACAGAAGGGCCAGCAAGGGTGAAAGAAGGCCTTTGGGGCCAAGAGCATCATGCAGATGACCTCTGATGGAGCTGTTTCAGCAGGGAAAAGGAGGGATAGAAAGAACACCAGGAGTAGAATCAGGGGGGTCCCCATCTGGGTTCCAGACTTCCTTCTAGCCATAAAGAAAAAGACATAAATGGGTGAGCTCAGACAAGTCTCTCTGACCCTCAGTCTCTTTCTCTTTAAAGTAATCACAGACTCAGAGTTGGAAGCGATCACAGCAGCTACCTAGTCCTACCTGTCCCTGACTAAGAGTCACCTGGAAGATATCTGCCCAAAACAGCCAGCCAGCCTTTGCTTAGAAACCTTCAGTGGCCAGGAGGTCACTCCTGGGTGAAGCTGTCCTTTCTCCTTTCGGATAGCTCGGTCAGGAAGTTGTGTGTGTTTTTTTTCTTCCTGATACCAAGGCGCCCCTGTCTCTTCGTAACTTCCACTGATTGCCCAAAGACCTGATTTTTGGGGCCAAGTTGATTCCCTTGTCCACAGAACAGTCCTTCGACCAACCCTTATATGGCCAGATCTCAAGGCCTTTCATATCCTAGGCCTTCTGAGCTCTAATGTTTCAGGTCCTCAGCTCCTTCTGGCCTGGATGTAACTCCATTAATACGCGAGTCTGTCTAGCAAAAGTAATCTCCATTTCTCCAATGCTTTACAATTTGCAAGAAACTTTCCTCCTCCGTGAGGTCATTAGTACAAATATTATGGCCCCATTTTACAGATGAAGAAACTGGGAGCCACAGATGTAAAGTGGCTTGCCCCAGAATTATCCCTTGAGTGAAGGTTGGAGCCAAACCTTGAACCCAGGTTCATCGTCTGAGTCTAGTCTACACTGCCTCATCTGAGCAGATAAGAGGGAAGCCCATCCAGGTGCTCTTGGAGTCATAGACCCTTAGCTCTGGAAGGGACCTGAGAGATTTCCTGTTGCTTCTGCCACAGTGCTCTGGTCTTCTCTTGGCCCACAGGACCAACATCTGCCAGGGCTCCTTCAGTACATGGAGTGCCTGTCCTCTTCTTCCCCCAAGGACCTGCCCTAAGGGAGGCTGTTGGTGTCAGAGGAACAGCAGGAAACTTGCCCAAGCCTGGGCTTTGGAGTCAGAGGCCATGGGTAAAAATCCCACCACTGTCACTTATTCTCTATGTGACCCTGGGCAAAAGTCACTTCACTTCTCTGGGCCTCAGTTTCCTTATCTGTAAAAGAGGAATCATAATACCTGCCCTCTTGTCTTTTGGTGATGAGACAATAAAATGGCAGAAGCTGGGAAGAGACTTTGGGGAGGAAATGTCCAAAGTGTATTATGAGAGTGAGGCCTCGTTTCCCCCTTCGGTAAAACTCTCTGGGCCAGCTGATGGCAGATGTTGTCTTCCTAGGACTGGACCCGCCTTGAGGCCTTTGAAAAGTAAGGGGAAGATCTCCCTTTGAAGAGAATGGTCATCTAAGCTCCCCTGTTGGGGCTGCTGGGCATTTGAAAGGGTCAAGTTCAAGGTTTGTCTGGGGTTCTTTGTAGATAACCATTCTGGATTCCAGAGTACCTCTCGAGGTCCCAGTTGCGGGCCAGTTGCGGGCGGGGTGGGGAGTGAGTAGAGTGTCCCTGGGGTAAGGCTAGAGGCTGCCCTGACTTCCTCTTAGGGAAGGGAAGAGAATGGTCCCTGAGAGGGAAAGGGCTAGCCTTCTCTTTTCTTCTGCCATAAGGAGCCTCCTTGTGTTACACTCAGCCAACAGGGGATGGATGAAACATTTGGAAGTCCAGAGGGGGCTCTAGGAAGTCGCTTTGTTTCCAAAAGAACAGACTCCCACCACACCCACAAGGGAGCAGGAGGAGCTCTGGGCCACCCTCAGTCCTCACTAACGTGCTCTCCAACCTCAGTGTGAAGATAGAGTCACAGCCTGGGAGAAGGATGGAAGGGTCTTAGACTTACCTCCCCCAAGTCCAGCAAGACCACCAATACCTGGAGGGGAGAAAATGATTGAATGAGCTTAGGCAGGGAGCGAGAGGATGGCAAGCAGGACCCTCCGCCTCCCCAATTTGAAGTCAGACAGACTCATGGATACCCCTTCCCCCAACATCCCTCTCCTTTCCTGGAAGCAGCCCTCCACTCCCTTCTACTCTCTTCCTCCCTCTTCCCTCCCTCTCCTTCGCTCCTTTGGGTCCCCTCACTCCTCCTTTCTCTCTCTTTCCCTCATTTTTTCTCACGTCCTTCCCCTCTCCATTCTATTCCTCTCTTTCTATACGTGTCTCTTTTCTCCCTTATGTCTCTCACTCACTCTGGGAGTCTGTCTCTCTGTCTCCTTCTCCATGTCTTTTTCTTCCTCTCCATCTCTACCTCTTCCCTTTTATCTTCCTCTGACTTTGTCTTTCCGTCATGGTCTCTGTCTCTGTTGTTCTCTCTCTAGCTGCCTCCCTCTCTTTTCCTGTCTCTATCTCTGCCTCTCTCCAGCCTCTCTGTATCTTTTTGATGTTCATCGTCTCTACTCGGACTTCTTTTCTTTGTCATTCTTCCTGTGTCTCTTTACCTCTGTCTCTCCCCACCTTTTTTTCTCTACTCCTCAGTCTGTCTGTCTCTGCCTCTCCCTTGTCTCTTGTTCTCCTGTATTGTCTCTGCTGCTCTGTGACTCTCTACCCCTTCCCATCTGTATCTCTGTCCTTCTCTGTCTCTGTCTCCACTCTGCCTGTGTCTCCATCTCTCTGCTCACTACTGTCTATCTCTGTCCCTCTGTCTCTGTCTCTGCCTGTCTTTCTCTCTGTCTTTCTTTCTTCCCCACTGTCTCTTTTCCTCTTTCCATCTTTTGTCTCTGTTTCTGCCCGTGCTTTCTCTCCGCCTCCGTATCTGCTTGTCTGTCTCTGTTTCTTCCTTCCCTTCTTCCCCTTCCTTCTGTCTCTGTCCCCATCTCCATCTCTGTCTCCACTCTGTCTCTCTCTGCCTCCCTGGCCCTCTCCCCTCTACTCCACCCTGTGTCGGATGCTGGGGGAGGCTGGCTGCCAGCTTCTCAAGCCCCAGACACCTCGGGCTCGCAGCTACACAGGGCCTCTCACTCTGCCATCAGGGGTGGGAGTGGCTTATGCCCAGCCGCAGCTCAGCTCAGCTCAGCTCTATGGACACCAAGCCCCACTACCTGCTGGGGATCCCTGGCACAGGTCTGCGTAGGGGGCGGAGGAGGAGGCAGTCAGTGGAGCTGAGGCAGCTGTGATTCTCTCCCTCCCTCTCACCCTGAGCCAGGGGATTAGTTGTTCCTAAGTCCCAAACATGCAGCCCAGCCCCAGGAAGGCCTCCAGAAAGCAGGCTCACCCAAATGTTGCCACTCCAGGCTCTGCAACCCTAATCCTCAGTCTAGAAGGATCAGAGGCACCCAGATTTGGGAGCTTGGAGGGATCCCAGCCTTCTCAGTTTACAGAGGAGGAAACCAAAGTCCATCAAGGTCAAGGGATTTGCTCCAGGTCACACAAGTCAGAGACAGGATTTGAACCCAGATCTCTCCCTCTAGTGCCAATGCTCATTCTATTGCACCAGACAACCTTGAGAAGTCATGGTGTCCATGCCTCTGCCTTGAAGCCATTCTGGACCGCACAGTTATGTTATCAATTATCAATTTATATTTACATTGCTCCTTTCATCCAGGGCACATACTCCAGCTTTCCTTATGGATTAGACTAGGAGTCAGCAAAGCTGCAGCCTAGGTCATTGACTCGATGTATGTGACTTGGGCAAGGCATCTCAGCTCCATGCTTCTCCACATATTCCATTATAAAATAGGACTAATAATATCTGCCCCGATCCCCTCTCAGGTAGCGATGACCTCTCCTTTCCAGGGAGCAGCAGTTGAGAAACCAAGGGTGGTCATAGCATCTGTATGGTTTCCTTCTCTTTTAAAAACGAGGGTGGGGAGGGGCAGCTAGGTGGCTCAGTGGATAGAGCACTGGCCCTGAAGTCAGGAGGACCTGAGTTCAAATCCGGCCTCAGACCAAACGCTAGACACTCAGTAGCTGTGTGACCCTGGTCAAGTCACTTAAATTGCCTAAACATAAATTGCCTAAAAATAAAAAAAAAACAAAATAAATGAGAGGGTTGGAGACGCCTAGCTAGATGGCTTCTAGATCTAGGATCCTATAAGCTTAGAGCACGTGTGACCTTGGCAAACTCACTTCCCTTTCCTGGGCCTCAGTTTACCCATCTGTATAATGAGTGAGTTGGACTTGGTCCTTTACAATGCTATTCATAAGCCTGTGGGCCTGCGCCTGGATGCTGGGGAGCAGCCCCAGAAAAGGGCTGTACGGAAGCTCACAAAGGCTGGGTTTCTCCCCGGCTTCCTCCTTAGCTTCCAAAGAAACCCAAACCGCTTCTATCCCTTCCGGCACTGAAATTCTGCTGTGGCTCCCAGCCCAGATGGATTTTCGAGAGAAACTGAATCCAGGTGCTTTTCAGAAGATTCATTTGTACTTGGCTCCCCGAACAATGGGATGTTGTTAAGAGGCCCCCTGACATCCTGTAAGAGCTTGAGCCATCTCAGACCTCCGCTCCCAGAGACAGGTATGGATGCTGAGCACTGAGGAAGCACCAAACCCCGTGTGGAGAAGGTTTCCCTTGAGGGGGGCCCCTGGCAACTCCCCAGAGGAGGGGCAGTGGTGCCCAGCTCCCATCCCCATCCAACACACCCTTGGAGCCTTGCTTATCCCTTTTCTATCAGCACCCAGTGTCAGGAAGACCTGAGTTCAAATCCACCGCAGACATTTACTAGCTGTGTGACCCTGGGCACACCACTTCTGCTTACCTCTGTTTCATCTGTAAAATAGGGATAATAATAGCCCCTACCTCCCAGAGTTGTGTGGATAAAACGAGATAACATCAACAAAGCACTTTGCAAATCTTAAAGCACTCTAAAAATGCTATTATTGTTATTGTTGTTGTTATATGCTGCAATCGAAAGGGTTAGATTTGGAAACAGAGATTCAAATTCAACAGAGTAAGTTGCTGCCCCTCTCTGGGCCCCCGTTTCTTCATCTGTAAAATGAGCATGTGGACTCGGTAGCCCCAGCAATCCCTTTCATCCTAAATCTCTGATATGGAATTCATGAAGTGCTATATAATTGTGCCACTTTGATCAAAGATCCTACAGACAGTAACGACTTCAGTCTGCAGAGAATTTCCAGAAGCCTCATTTCCCAAAGCTAAGGATGCATTCTGGAATCCTCCTTGAGGAAGCTTCAGAGATCCACCCTCCTCCTCATAATACCCTTCTTGACGGCTCATCTGTCTTTGTTATCCTCTCAGCCTTTAAGGAGAATGGTCTTGCAGAGAAGAGGGAGCTTTCCAGCCAAACGGGGGAGACATTCATTGCTCCCCCTCTTGGGGAATCCTCAGTCTGCTCCAATTTCCCTTTTGGATTTTCCCTTCCTCCCGATCATCCCTGCCCCCCACCTGCCGGCCCTCCTCAACCCATCACAGCTCTGGCCCCTGGATGTGGTCAAAGATGGTGATCAGGGATGGAGGAAGGGGAAACTGCCTTACCTGGTTTGGGCGGTTTGCCTCCAGCTCCAAGTCCTGGAGAAAGAAGAATAACCGATCAGCCCCAGCCTGTTTGAGAAGTTCTCCAAGAAAGGGTCCTGTGAGCCCCTGGTCATCATCTCTACTGTGGAGGGCACTGTCTTGGCTCTTTGAGTTGAAGAAGGCTAGAGCATTTCCCAACGGGACTGCTAGTGACCTTCTCCCCCACCCCCAATTCTCTTCTTCCCTATTCCTAGAGGACAGAAACTAAATCTTAGACTGGGTCCCTCTGAGAGCCCCAAGGTCATCTGGAGAACATAGGATTGGACAAGGGTGTCTGGAAGCCTGGCTTATTCTGGTCCTGAGTCTGTCTTTGTCTTGCTTTGTGACCTTGAGGAAGTCACCTAACCTCAGTGAGCCTCAGTTTCCTCATTTGTAAAATGAATGGATTGCAACCAGATGATTTTAAGTCTCCTTCCATCTCTTACAGGAGAATGGGGAAAATCCAGCTCCTGTCTGAGTCTGTGAAAGTGTTTTGAACAGCAAATACTAGATGGCATATTAATCTCTGGCTGTGAGTGTGGCTACCAGAGATTTGGCTCTCTTGTTCTCCAGCATATAACAAGGTTCTTAATCTTACCTCCAAGGCCTGCAAGACCACCAGCTCCTACAACAAACCAGAGAGAAAGTTTTTGTTAGTTCCCTTTTGTTAGTGCCCTGGGTGGCATTGCAGCCATCTCTCCTTCTGCACAAACCAGACTTGGTCACTCCTCCTGACCCAGAAAGGATTCTAGTCATCCTCAGCTGAAGGAAATGGTGACAAGGGATGATTCTCTTCTGATGCGAGGCATCAGAAACCTTGCTGGAGCTGTGTGGAACTGGGTTTACTCATGGCCAAAATACGCGAGTGCTTGCACAAGGTGATTAGAGAAGGTCTCCACATCTCAAACTTTCTCCCATTAAAATTCCACCATTAGCACCCCTCCTTAATCGATGCTTTTGGAGGCTTGTGTATCTTTTTGAAAACTTAGTTTTGGGTTTTTTTCAGTGCATGAGGATTTGTTTTCTCTCCCTCGAACCTTTTCCCTCCCACTGGGAAAAAAAAAGCGGTCAAACAAAACAGTCCCTGATTGGCCATGTCCAGAAACATGTGTCCTTCTACATCTTGAGTCCATCACTTTTCTGTCAGGCCACGGGCAACATGCATCACTTCCCTGGAATCATGATTGGTCATTGCGTTGAACAATGACACTTGTGTCTTTTAACTTGGCTGAGGCACAATGCTCCCCAGGGAAGAGCTAGCTAATCTACCCATCACCACTCACTGTTCCCTAACTGTGTAGAACCCCAAGGCTATAAGACTGCAGGCTGGGGGAGCAGAGGAGAGGAGGAGATTCCAGAATAGAGAGGCGTGTTCTGGAGAAAACAGGGCCCTTCTTCTCCTTCCTTCCTGTCACACCTCACCCCCACCCCCAGCCACTTAGCACTAGGAGAACTAAGGCAGGGTTGGGGTAATACTGAAAGGCAGCATATTGGGTTGTAATCCTGACTGTGTGACTTCAGATGAGTCATTTCCCTTCTGTGAACTGAGGAGGGTCAGACCAAATGATCCCTCTAAGGTCCCTTCCAGCTTTGGCCTTCTAGGATTCTAGAGCTTCTGTGATGGTGAGGGGTACTGAGAGAACCAGGGTTCTTGGTTCTTGGCAAAAAACAAGCGAACAAAAACTATGAAGGCTGCCATGTTGTTCTTCCTTGAGTTCATACCAAGTAGGGTTGGGGAGGGAATATCCAATGCAATCCCAACAAGGATTTAGTAAGCACCTACTATGGGCCAGGCACAGTGCTAGATGCTAGAGACGTAGAACAAAAATAGTCCCTGCCCTCAGTGAGTTTCCATTCTACAGGGGGAGGGGAAGGAATTCAACGTTCAATCCGGTAGGCACAGGCCTGGTAGTTTGAGGGAGAGGGAGAGCAAGGGGAAGCTGGAAAGGCTTTCCTGGAGGGAGCTGTGGAACAGCCTTAAAGGAAGCCAAAGGAGGGGCAGCTAGGTGGTGCAGTGGGTAGAGCACCGGCCCTGAAGTCAGGAGGACCTGAGTTCAAATCCGGCCTCAGACCGAACACTTGACACTTACTAGCTGTGTGACCCTGGGCAAGTCACTTAATACCAATTGCCTTAAAAAAAAAAAGGTGTTATATAAATAGTGCTTTAAAATAGTGCTTTACATAAGGAACTAGTATGAAGTTCTCCCCTTTAGAACACTGCTGTTGTTTGTCCTTCATTCTGGAAGAGGACTATGACATGAAGCAGGACACTATGACATGCAAGTGTTGGAGCATAAGACTCTTAAGGAGAGGTGGGTTGCTTTCGTGTTTTCCTGGCACACAGTAAGCATTTAATAAATGCTGGCTGATGGATTTTGGGGATGAGATAATAATTATAAGGCAGCTAGGTGGCACAATGGATAGAACGTCTGACCTGAAGTCAGGAAGTGAAGGGAGGGGAGGGGAGCTTAGGGAGAAGAGGGATGGAACCCTGGGCATCTTACCTGGATAGTAGACCCCTCCAGGAACAGCCCCAGGAACAGCCCCAGGAACAGCCCCTGGGACCCCTACAGAGGAAACAGGGAATGCTCTGTTAGGCATCATTAGTCCAGCTTGTGGGGACGGGTGGGTGGGAGCCCCAACTTGTGATAGTGCTGATGGACACCACCGTGAAACCCAGCCTCCTCCCTCGGACCCTGCCTCTCCCAAGTCTGGTGAATAGGACCACGTTCGCAGCTCCTCCTCAAACACTGGGGGTGCCCCCTGAATCATTCATACCCTCTCACTTCAACCCCCTAGTGACTAAAGCTACATGTTTCTCAGCTAGTGAAGTAAGGAATTTATTGAGGGAGGGGAAAAAAAGTATTAGATTGAGAATCAGAGAAACTGGGTGGAGAATCTGGCTGTCACTGTATGACCTTGGGAAAGTCACTTCATCTGGGCCTCAGTTTCCTAACCTGTAAAAATAAGAAAGCAAAGCCAGCTGGCCTGTGGTGTCCCTTCCATCTCTCAGATCTATGATCTTATTATACCTTGGGTGAGTGGTCGGTCAGTCTGTGACTGGGGCTAGGTGGGCAATCCGTGGTCAGAATTAGGGGTTACTCTCTGCTCAAGGCCGGGGCTCATGTGGCTGGGATTAGAGGTCAGTCTGTGCTCACTCAGAAGGCACAGAATTCCTCTCTGTGGAAAGCTCCCTTGGTTTCACCTACTGGGCTCAAGAACCAACCCATTCCCTCCCCTTCCCCCATAGCCCACCCCCCCAAGTCAAAATTGAACCCGCAGAAAGAACTCCAGAAACTTTTGGCTTCTCTGGGATCCCAGTCCCTTAATGATTAAGCAATGAGGTCACCCTGGTAGGCTTTCCAGAGCAAATACTCCATTCTCACACTGACAGGACCAAGTGTGAGGTCACTGTCCTCAGCCCCAGCTCGTGTGGTGCAATCAGGAGGGGCCTGGGCTGGAGGACGGAGGAGAGAGTCCAGCCCTGGGAACAGATCTGGTTATTGAAAGACAGCCCCAGGCTCCGGATTCCAAAGGAAACACCAGAGAGTGGATGATGCAGACAGGTAGAGCCTTTGAATGACAGAGGCCTGTGTCAGCACCGGCCCTTATTATTGCTGCGTGGGCTGGTCCTGGGTCCCACAGCATGTTCAGAGGACAAGGTCACGGGCCCCATTCCTTTGTAGGTCAGCTGGCTTTGCACAGACCAGAACGAGGCTTCCAGCTACAGGCTGCCCGAGATGAGACCTAATTCCAGCCATAGACAGTTCTCCAATCCCAGACTCCTAGACTGAGCTTGAATGGTGGTCATAGACTAAACCCTAAGCTTAGCCACAGAGTGATCCCTTACTCCACAGACTTGTCCCTAACCCTGGCTGTGGAGCGATTCCCCAAGAGATAGCACGGTCTGATGAATGCGGCATGGGGATTCCGCCTCAGACACTTGGTAGCTTTTCCTCATCTATAAAATGGAGTTGCGGGGTGGGGGTCGGGCGGAGATCGGACCCAGTGGCTTCTAAGATCTCTTCCAGTGCTAAATTGATGCTTCTGTGATTTATAGACTGACCCCTGGCCATAGATTGACCCCGTAATCCTGGTTACAGACTGACCCTCTCACAAACAAGGGTTATTGGTCTTAAGAGTTTCTGGATGAGTGAGGATGGGTGCATCAGGGTAGTTACTGTCCATCATGGGCAGCACAGGACAACTGAATCTGGGTCGGGAGCATCCTGCCAGAAGGCCCTACATCTAATGAGGACAGCCTTCAGTTCAGAGCTGGAGAGAGACGCATACGAACACACAGAATCAGAGACTGTGATTGAAAGACAGAGAGATAGAGGAGGGAGAGACAGAGAGATAGAGACAAATCTACAGACAGAGAGATAGAGAAGGAGGAAAGAGGAAGAAATAGAGAGATAGAGACTGAGCTCCAGAGACAGAGAGATAGAGGGAGAGACAGAGAGACAGAGACACAGAGACAGAGACAGATAGAGAAGGATGGTGACAGAGCCTCTTCTGGCTACCAGGAGAGTTGAGAGACACTTCTGCTCTCTACCCGCTTGAGCCAGCACATCTGGATGGCTAAACAGTGTCTCCTTCAGCTGCAGCCTGTCACCACCACTGAGCATCTGAGACCCACCCCCTTCCACTCAGGAAAGAAATACCAACCTCCCTCCTTCTCCTGCCTATGACAAGGTCCTGGTCTCCCTAGAACCTAGCTTCTTCCCCTCCCTGGCCCCCAGGAAACGCAACAAATCGTTTCACCTTTAGTTCATTGAGGAGTGGAAATCTGGGGAAGGGGTGTTGAAGATTTGAAGGGGGAGGTGGAGGCAAGCCCGGCTGCTTGGGGGGTGTAGAGAATCCACGGCCGCCAGGTTCTGACCGGGGCTTTCTCTGCTGCCCAGCCTCCCCCTTTTCCCCTGCATGCCCTGCGGCTCCTGTGAAGTCCAGCATGGGCTGTAGGCTTTGGGCCTGAGCCGAGGGGCTCAGCTCCCCCCCGGGGCCAGGCTTGCTGGGAAGCGGCCCCTTCATCTCTGTCTTCTGCAGCCAGAAGCTCTGGCCATATCGGTCCAGCAGAGCTCTTGATCTGTCTCTGCTAGCCTCCCCTCCGCTCCTCTCCCTCTCAGGCTGCCTGCTCCAAGACAGACTCGTTCAGAGAGGGCTCAGTGTCTCCTCTCCAACACCCCTCCTTCTGGCTCCAAAAACCAAGGCCTGTTTAGAACACAATTCCACCCGGACCTGGGGCTCCCTTTCTGCCAAGGGGAGGTGTAGGGATGTGTGTGTGTGAACTGGGGAGAGGGGGGAGGAGGGCTGCTGTCAGGCTGAGGCCTGGCCAGAGGAACAGTATCCCCGGGGGACAGTGTGCCTGAGGTCAAGAAACTCTCCTCCAAGAAAACCCGTTGGCCCAGATTCTCAGACAGGCTGCCCAAGCCTAGCAGCAACCCAGGAGACACCTGGGTGACGGCCCAGGGTAGGTCTGGGGCAGCCTTCTCCCCTCCCAGTCCCCCATCCCTCCCTCACGAGGGCATCCCTGCTCAGAGATGGAAACGCTCCAGGGTCAAGGTCTGGGGAATAGCCCCTGGTGCCTCCAACTCCAAGACTGGCCAGAGAATTTCTAGAAACAACCAGCTGTCCAGGCTCTTCCTTGCTTTGCCAAGTCCACCCTACCCCCACCCTGGTCATGGTCAGACTGTTGTTTGGGCCTCTTCCCGTGGCCGGCCTCACTGCCTCCCCTGCCCTTTTCTCCCCTCTCCCAGCCATCAGATGGATGTTCCCAAAGTAAGACTTTCAGCACATAACTCCCTGGGTGCAGAGGCTGTAGGTAATAGGAAGCTGCTTAGAACGGTTGAGGGGCATGATGAAAGCACTGTTGTCAGCTGAAGAACAAAGCTTTCACCTGGCATTCAAGGACCTCTATGATTTGGCACTGATTTACCTCTTCCACTGCTCCTCTCCTCCATGTCCCTTCCCCCTCTCCTCTAGAAGACACACACACACACACACACACACACACACACACACACACACACACACACACACTCCTTGAGTTTTCCTGCCTCCAAACTTTTATTCATGCAATTCCCCCACTTGGAGTGTCCTTTCCTCTTTCCTCTGCCTCTCCATCCTACTCATTCTTCAAGGCCTACATCTAATTTCACCTTTTCTTAAACTTGCATTTTGCCATCCTCAGGAGCCATATGGCATAGTGGGTAGACCCTGGACCGGTCATGTTACCTCTCTGAGCCTCATTTCCCTCATCTCTAAAGTGGAGTTAAAACTATTTGCACTCTCTCCATCATAGGGCTGTCCTGAGGGAAGGAACTTGTGTCCTTCATTTCTTTCCTTCCTTTCCTTCCTTCCTTCCTTCCTTCCTTCCTTCCTTCCTTCCTTCCTTCCTTCCTTCCTTCCTTCCTTCCTTCCTTCCTTCCTTCCTTCCTTCCTTCCTTCCTTCCTCTCTCTCTCTCTCTCTCTCTTTCTTTCTTTCATTAAATGACTTGCCCAGGGTCATGCAGTTAGTAAGTGCCTCAGATTGGATTTGAACTCAGATCCTCCTATCTCCAGGGCTGATGCTCTATCCAGTTCACCACCTAGCTGCCCTCCTTCATTTTTTTTCATTAGTAGCATCATCTTTTGAAACAAGTGCTGGGCCAGGAATCAGGAGCTCTTTAGCCCCAGTTCCATCCCTGATGTGCTTGCTGCATAACTTAAACATGTCACTTCTTCAATCTAACATGAATGATAACAGTAATGATAATATTTGCTGCACTTTTCCAGCAGGATTAACCAACCAGTTACCTATTTCTATCAAACACTGCTCCCCTCCCTCCCCTGGTCCTGGGAAGAAGAGGATTTGGACACTCCTGGATTCAGGTTCTGCCTTGGACACCTACTGATCTTATGACCTTGATCATTACTCATTTGATTTCTGTTTCCTCAATTATAAAATCGTGGGTGTGGACCAGGTTATAGATTTGGAATTAGAAGGTCAACTTGTCTAGCTCTCTTATGTTACAGGAGAGGCCCAAGGAGCTGGTCGAGCAGGGAGCCATGCCTAGTGTCTCTTCCAGACCTCCCTCTGTAATGCTGTGACCCTCTGTCTTGGGTGTCAGATGGATAGGGCCAGTACCATTATTATTTTAAAGATGAGGAAACTAAGGTTGACAAGGGGCAAAGTGACCGGCGTTGGGCCCCCGCTGTTAGAGCCAGGGTCAGGAGCCAGACCCAGCTGTCTCCTGACTCCGGTCTGATCTTCTTTCCACTGGGGCCACGTTGTCTCTCAGCACTAATATTAAGCAGGAGAAGGAAACCTGCAGGGAGGCAGGAAGATCTGGGTTCAAATCCTGCTTCTGACACATACAGGCTGTGTGACCCTGGGCAAGTCTCTGAAACTCACTCTTCCCTGGGTAATTCCCTAATTCCAGAAGTTGCAGAACAGTGTTGTTAGAGGAAATTTTCTGTCTAGAAGTTCCCTCTACCAATAAAATGATGGGGCCTTTCCTCTCTTCGCCCCTCCCCCAGTAGCTAATAATAGTAACTATCATTTAATAAAGTACCTTAAGGCTTAAAAAGCACTTCATGCATTTTATCTCATTTTATCTTTACAAGAACCCAGAGATAAGGGCTAATATTATCCCCATTTTACAGAGGAGGAAACTGAGGCTCAGAGTACTTTTGCCAGGGTCACACCACTAGTAAGGGTCTAGCAGGGGTGGGGAGCCTTCGGCCTCGAGGCCACATGTGGCCTTCTAGGTCCTCAAGGGCAGCCCTTTGACTGAATCCAAACTTCACAGAACGAATCCTCTTAATAAAAGGATTTGTTCTGTCAAACTTGGACTCAGTCACAAGGCTACATGTGGCCTCGAAGCTGCAGGTTCTCCACCCCTGATGGCAAGACTTGAATCCGGGTTTTCCTGACTCGAGGTCAGGTCGGTGACCCCCTGCTGCGCCAATAATAGCACTAGTGAACATAATGACAGCTGACAGTTCTGTGGGCCTTTGTAACTGAGCACTCTGTGTACTCTGCCTTATTTGCCCTCTAGGGGATGGTCCAATGAACTTGGAAACCCTGCTGGAGTCCCCATGAGCTCAGCTTATTGTTGTTTCTTCGGGAGTCAGGGAAGGTTAATTCTAGGATCAGAGCTCTAGGGCTGGAAGAAATCTCAGAGGCCATCCAACCCACCCTTCACATTTTACAAAGGAGGAAATCAAGGCCCAGGCTGATGATAGGACTTGCAGGAGGATTTGAACTCATGTCCTCTGACTCCAAGCCAGTCCTCTTTCCAGTGTAGCAGGGTGCCCCCCTCAATCAGGGAGGCTGACAGACTGATGCTCTGCCCTGAGAGAATGAAAAGACCAGAAGCTAGGGCTCCACCAGGTAAAGCCTTCAATGACCCTCATGCAACCAGCTGCACACATTCTTACCCGGGAGCTTTTGTCCACCCTTCCCCACACCTCTTCCAGGAAACCTTTCCTGATTTCTCTGGCCTGTGGCAATCTCTCCCTCCTCTGAACACCAGCAGCAATTCCTCCCCACCCAGAATCTCAATTATGTGGCTCTGTGAGCCCTTGTGCTCCTAACTTGTCTCCCCTGTTTAGATTGTGAACCTTAGGGAGCAGGGACCCCTGGGAAGTGGCACCGTGCCTTGGATGAAGTAAGTGAATCAATGAATGGTTTCTGTCCTTTGCTATAAGCAGCCCTCCCATCCCAGTCCTGGGGACACCAGCCAATGATTCCCCTAATGCTGTGGCTCTAACTTTGCTGTCTTTCTTTCTCTTGGCTTTGGATGGAGAAACAGACTCCCCGGAATGTGCCCTGGATGTGGAATCCCAGGACCTGGACCTGGGTTTCAGACTTGCTGTGTGACCCAGGGAGAGTCGCTGTACCCTCTGGTCCTCATTTTCTTCGTTTGTAAAATGAAAAGGTGAAACTAGACCAGGGAATCTTCATTTTTTTTCTGTGTGTTATAAACCTTTTGATACTTTGGTGAAGTCTTTGGTGTTTTCAAAGAACAATGGCTTTTTAAAAACTGCATAATTGAAGGAAATGCTAAATTTCAGTTAGAGATTAAGATGTATTTTTCCCCCTCCAGAGCTTTTGAAACCTGTCCAGGTTAAGAATCTCTGGCTAACTGATCTCTAAAGCCCCATCCAGCTTTACCTCTGTGATCCTATGAACCTGAGGGCCAAAGTCAATGAGGAGAGAGAGGTCCTATTTCCAGCTCTCTCCCTGGGGCTAGCCCTGGTCCACAGCATCTAGCCTGTGCTGTTGCCACGGTGATCAAAACAGAGATAACCAAACCACTAATTCCAGTTAATTATGAACAGAGAACACAGACTCAGAGAGGTCATGAGATCTTAGATTTAGGGCTGGAAGGGTTCTTACGGAACATCCAGTCCAACGCCCTCATTTTGCAGAGATGGAAACTGAGGTCCAGGGAAGGACATTCCACAGAGAAAGTCAATGGCAGAGCCCCCTGATGTCCAGTTCTGGGCTCTTGCCTGCTAAAGCACATTCAGGAATGGGAGTGGGACTTATTAGAACCTGAATTCCAGGCTTCTGCTAAGAAAGGCCATCTGATTACTGTAGGCTCAGTTGACAAAGCTGTGGTAGGATTCTCTGCCAGGGAGAGGTCTTGAGGAGACCTGCTCTGATGAATGGGTGTATAAAGAAGGCGACCATCTCCTGGCTCCGGCTGGCTAGGCTAAACTCCAGTAAATTTCCATTGAAGAAGGAGGCCTAAGGCAGAGCTCATGGAAATGTTAGAAGCCAAATGTAGCTTTGCTGACCAAAGATGGTGGCATCACAGATAATCCAAAACCCTGGACAATGCACAAGATTTTGGAATGCAATGGTTTGTTTTTCTGAGGGTGAGGGTGGGGCTGGGACAGTCAGGCTAATATTTAACTTAATTAGTATTTCCTGAGCACATTCCATTTTAAGGTGGCTGGGGAAGGGGAGTCAGCAAGGACCAAGGAATCATAGAGCTAGATCTGAAGGGACCTTGCAATCTACCATCCTTATTTAATAGAGCAGGAAACTGAGGCTCAAAGAGTTGGACAGGCAAAGGTCAGGATCTGAACCCACGTCCTTTAAAAACTAGCTTCAAGTAATGGAGAATCTATTGTAAGCAGTCCTTCATAGTTTTGGGAACTGAGTCTCCAGCCTGATGTTTATCAGACTTTCTTTGCCATCAGGGGATGTAGTTCAGCCTTATCAGCTTTGGGACAGCCCAGACCAAAGGGACGAATGAGAGGGAGATTGATGGTTGCAATCAGAGGACCTGGGTTCAAATCCCTCCTTTGACAGTCATTACACATGTGACTTTGGACAAGTCACAAGCTCCTGGGTCTCAGCTTCCTCAGAGGTTTGGCCCAGGTGATATCTGAGGTCTCTTCCAGCTCTCAGAGATGTAGGATTCTTTGAACCTTTATCCACCCAAAGTCAAGAGAAGTAATCGAGGGGTGTGGAGGTGAAGTTCTAGTGACAAGATAGCAGGACTGGCCCTTTAAATGCCTCCCCAAATAACCATCACCAAGTCATTTCTGCCAGACCAGAACGGAGATCCAACTAACTCCAGTCTTGTTAACCCAGACCTGGGAGGGGGGGCCTGACATTTCCCTCTCCCCTCCCTGGGTTTAAAAAAACCTGCTAAGCAAATAGGGATCTAACTGAGATTACAGGGGAATGTTTAACCTGCTGGGAGACTAAACTATCTTGAAGGCATTTGAAACATTGTTTATATTCCAAAGGCTGCTGTTAATGACAAAGAAGCTTATCTATTCGTTGTTGAATGGGTCCGGCAGAGCATGCCCTTGAAAACACTATGTTAGGAATTAGCGTGAGACACATTCTGCATACTTGAAAATAATAAAATAGTATTCTATAAATAAAACTGACCTTGAACCCAATTAGTCTGAGCTAGTGGGGTGCTGATGTCTCCACAGTCAGACACGGACTGGAGAGCTGCAGGGTCGTAGGAGCCCATGCCCCGTCTCTTCCTTCATCTTCCTTAGTTTTGGGAGGGAATTTGGAGATTCTCTTTCTCCTCACCTCCTTCATCTTTCCTGAGCAGGAATCCTTCCTAGAGTGTCCCTGGCAAGCAGGCATCTAGCTTCTACTTGAACCCTTCCTGGGACAGGTAGCTCACTCTCTCTCCTGAAGCAGCCCATTCTTTTGTTGGGATACTGTAATTGTTTGAAAGTTCATACCAAGCTAAAATCTGCCTCCTGTCAGCACTAGTGCTGCCCTCCAGAGCTGTCTCTTCTAACTGACAACCCTTCAGATATGTGAACTTGGCTTCATGCTCTATCTAGCCTAGGAGGAAATTGTCTGATAAGCTCATTCATACAGCAGCGTTAGGAATTTACACCTTCCCTCTTCTCCATGTCCCCATTTTCTTCTGTCATTCTGGCTACTTTAGGGAGCTGCTGGCAGGATCTCAAGCTTCCAAATCAAACCCCCAGGCCCTAGGGAGGCCAGCAGATTTATATGGGCCCAGGTGGTGCCTAAACCAGGGAGAAGAGACCACGCATTTGTGGGAAGTGGGCTCAGGGTAGATGTACAAGGTAAGAAGGTTCCCATAATGCCTGGTAGAGTTTCCTTGGGGAAGAGAAAAACCAATGAGGTTGATGGTGTGGGCAGAGGTTAAAAGAAAAAAGAGGCTGATGTCTGGCTCTCCAACTATTTTGTCATTATTCTGGGTCAAGGGTCCAGGATTGTCACCTGCACAGTCAGGGGACCTGGGTTTGAATCTTAAAATCTACTTACAACCTGTGTAACTTTGGGGAAGCCAGAAGAGAGCATACAACCCAGTTCACTTGACCTTTCTCAGCCTCACTTTCTTCATCTATAAAATGAGGGATTGGACTGCTAGGAAATCCCTAAGGTCCCTCCTAGTCTTAAAACAAAGAACATCAGAATTGGAAGGGATAAGAAACTTCCCAATAGCATTCCTGAGTAGATCTCATTTGACCTTGGCTTGAAGACCTTCCACGAGGGGGACTGATTGCCTCTTGAGGGCAGCCCCTTCCATCACGGGAGAGCTCTCCCGCTTAAGGAACTTTCTTTTGTATCTAACTTAAATCTGCTTCTCTGAAGCTGTTACCCATCATTCTTAGTTCTACAAGACTAGCCCCTCAAAGACTTGAAAACAGTTCTCATGTCCTTCTCTGGCCAGGTTATCTTCTCTCTAGCTCAGTTTCCTCAACTTATAATTTGTTCTACAGTTCTCTCACCAGCCTGGTCTCCTTCTTCCCTGTCAATGTCTTTTCTAAAATGTGATGCCCAGACTTGAACACAATGCTTCAGACATCATCTGACCAGGGAAGAGCACAGTGGGACAGATACTACACATTTCTTAATGTGGTCTAGAGGTATATTCACTTCTTTTTACTGTTATATCACCCTTCTGTTTCTTATTTAGCTGGTAGTGCTCTTAAAACCCCAGTTTGTGTGTGTGCGTGTGTGCGTGTGTGTGTGTTTGTAAGAGATATTGTTGTCTGGACATACCACCCCTATTTTGTAAATGTGAAGTTGATTTTTTGATCCCAAGGCTGACTTTACATTTATCCTAACCAAAGTTTTATTGTATTCAATTCAGTCTAATGCTCTGGCCTACCAAGCTATTTTTGGATAAGGACTCTCTCTTCCAATGTGTTAGCTATCCCTCCCAGCTTCCTGTCATCTGCGAAGTTGACAAGAATGCCCTTTATGTCTTCATCCAAAGTCATTGATAAAAATGCTGGATCTCCCTGGGCCAAGGGAGATCCCTGTGATTCTATGACAAGACTGACCTTCCTCAAACTTGTGTAATCCGCAGACTGTCACTTCAGCATCTTCTTTTCTCCCCAAGCTTGGCCAGAAGGCTCCTGAAAGCCTCTGCTCTCCACTCACAACTAAGTACTCTCTCTTCTGTTCTCCCAATGCACTGCCTTCTTCTGCTTTCCTAGTCTACTGGGGTAATGATTCATGAGGGCATTAGTCCATCTAAACCCCTCCTAGGAGCATTTGCATTATCCTAAGGGATTCTTGATACTTACAGCATAAAAAAAGAACGGACCTCCTGGAACCTTTGAGAATCACCAAGGTGGAAGAATTCTCACTGGTCATCTTGTCAAACACTTTGATTTTTCATCTAGGTGTTGTAGTGGATAGAGTGCCTGGCCTGAAGTCAGCAAGACCTGACTTCAAATCCAGCCTCAGACACTTACTATCTGGGTGACCTTGGGCAAGTCACTTAGCCTCTGTTTGCCTCAACTTCCTTAACTGTAAAATGGGGATAATAATAGCACCTACCTCTCAGAGTTGTTGTGAGCTTAGAATGAGATAATATTTGTAAAAGCGCTTGGCACATGTGGTGCCCAGGAAGTAGTAAGTGCCATATAAATGTTAGCTGCTATCGTTGTCATTAGACCATCTAGTCCAATCTAGTATATGTCACTTTTCTTGGCCTCAGTTTCCTCATCTATAAAGTTGGGGTTGGACTGGACTGTACCTCAAATCTCTTGTGGTCCTTAGCCTTGAGGACAAAGAGAATAGAGACACTGAGGATTTCACTGAGTTCTGAATTTTATCCTCTCAGGAAATCTAGTGAGGGAGCTCTCCAAACCTACCTTCATTGTATATATGTTTTTGCATGTTGTTTTCTGCATTACAATGTGAGCTCCTTGAGAGCAGGGACCACATTTTGTTTTTGTTTTTGTTTTTGTTTATATCCTCAGAACTCTGCACCATTCCTGGAACATAGTAAGTGCTTAAAAATTTGATTGACCAAGTTAATTGACTAACTGGCCTTCTGATTTTTTAAAAAAAATCATTTATCCTAATGCCTAGGAGCATTAACATACATAATCCTAAACCAAGAAAAATCTAAGTTATTTATTACTTGGTTTTGGAATATATAATTTCCTTTTTTAGGGACAGGGAGGAAAGTAGAGCAGGGAGAAAGATTTACCAGCTGAAAACCTCCAGCTGAAATGCCCCTCCAGCTGGGGATGGAGACCTCATTGCACTCAAAAGGCAGCACAGCTCTGAATTTGTGGAAGTTCTTCTGATTCCAAATCTACCCAACAGTCCTAGTTCTTCTAGCTGAAATTACAGGGTCTAATCCTTATTCCATACATTGAAATGTCATGGCATAGAACTTAAGTTCCTGGAGGGCAAGGATGGTTTCATTTTTGTCTTTTAATCCCTAGTACTTAACACAGTGCCCTGCCCTGTGTTAAATAGGTGTTTAACAAATCTTTTTTGAACTGGAAATAGAGAGCTTTAATTTACAGAAATCCAATTTATGCCATACAAGTGGCAAGAAAACTGAGAGTTATGACCTTAGACAAATTGCTCTCCTATGTGGGCTTCGGGAGCCCATAGGAATTCCCCTACATGTAAAGTAAGGCATAAAGCTCATAACATTTGAAAAGGGACATAAAATTGGAGTGAGACTACTGGATTATAGCAAGACAAATGTAGTACTGATTTTTTAAAAAGGGCAAGGGACTATTATGGACTCTTCCCAGCTTCTAGCTTGTGTCATCCAGCAAGTTTGGTGAGCACACTATCTATGCCTTTATCTAAGTCGTTTATGATAGAAATGCTAAAACAGGACAGGGGCAAGCACAGATCCTTGGGACACTCCACCATAGAACTTTGAAGGAGACACCATCTGAGCTTGACTTCAATTCCTAAGAAAAATTCCAGAATGAAACATTAAAGAGATGGTTAATGGATATCTAGAAAAGGAAGCAGTGATTATGAAGGGCTGGCATGGCTCCCTCAAGAACTGGTTATGCTAGACTCACCTTAATTGTTATTATTATTTTTTTGGGAAATTATTATTGTAAACCAGGAGAGAGGAACACTTTACCTAGAGTTTAGCAAAGTGTTTGATAAAGTATCTCATACCATTATCTTGGGAAAAAAAGAAATAGACTAGGCAATAAATGAGACTTTGAGTCAGGAAGACCTGAGTTCAAATCCTGCCTCAGACATTTTACTGGCTTTGAGACCCTAGCCAAGTCACTTCATCCTATTTGCCTCAGTTTCCTTATCTGTAGAATGAGCCTGAGAAGGAAATGGCCAATTACTCCAGTACCTTTGCCAAGAAAACCCCAAATTGGGGTCATGAAGAGTCAGACACGACAGAATAACAGCAAGAAAAACTAACGAGGGTTGCTGTGAGAATCGAGTGAGATAACACATGTAAAGCCCCTTTCAAATCTTAAAGTGCTGTATAAGTGCTAGCTATTATTATTGCCATCATCATCATAAATATAATCTGATGGACTCAGCACAGGTTGAATAGTCATTAATGGTTCATTGTCAACTTGCCAAGAGGTCTCCAGCGGAGTGTTTATCATTGTCTTGGATAAAAGTACAAATGGCGAACTCATCAAATTTGCCAAAGACACAAAAAATCCAAGAAGATATTTATGGGCTAGAGCTGGGGTGGGGAACCTGCAGCCTTGAGGCCACATGTGGCCCTCTAAGTCCTCAAGTGCATCCTTCAGTTTGGATTCACTCAAGGGGCTGCACCTGAGGACCTAGGGGGCCACATGTGCCCTTGAGGCCACAGATCCCCCAACCTTGGGCTAGAGCATAGAGCAAGCCCACTAAGATGGCATTCAATAGAAGCCCCTCGAGGGCTGAGGCTGCTTTACTTCTATCTTCGTCCTTTCAGCACAGAGCACAGTACTTGGCACAAAGTTGGTGCTAAATAAAAAAGATTCTTCATCGAATGAAATGGGGTAAATGTAAAGCTTTCCAGTTGGGTTCAAAAACCCCAACTTTGTTAGTCCAGTCTGGGGATTTGCCTGAAAAGAATCTGTGGATTTCAGTAGGCTGCAAGCTCCCTCGGTGTTGGCAGTGGGATGCAGCAGACAAGTTAATTCGATTTTGGGCCGCATGATGAGAGGCACAGATTCCAGGAATCAAGTGGTGATGGTTCCTTTGTACTAGACTCCATCTGGCCTTACCTTCTGGATGCTGCAGTTAAAGGGCATTTCAGCTGGAGAACTCCCAGTGGAGGGCAGTCAGGCTGGTGAAGAGCCTTGAGTTCATCTCATATGAGGGATAGGTTGAAGGAACTGGGGATGCTTAGCCTGAATAAAAGGCTTGGGGGGGGCGGTAGGGGACAGGGTGCTCTTCAAGTGTGTGAAAGGCTGTCTTGAGGGAGGACTATTAGATTTGGTCAACTTGGCCCCAAAGGGCAGAACAAGGAGCAAGGAAACGTGAGAAAGAGGATGATTTTGGCTTAAAGCCAGGAAAAATTTCCTAAGGATTGTTGTCCAGTTGTTTCAGTCATGTCTGAGTCTCTGTGACCCCATTTGGGGTTTTCTTGGCAAAGATACTGGAGTGGTTTGCCATTTCTCCAGCTCATTTTACAGATGAGGAAACTGAGGCAAACAGGGTGAAGTGACTTGCCCAGGGTCACGCAGCTAGTAAGTGACTGACTTGGACCCAGGCCTTCCTGACTCCAGGCCAGTTGCTCTGTCCACTACATCGCCTGGCTGCCCCTCTACCCCAAAGTGGGATGGGCTGCTGTGGGAGGAAGTGAGTTCACCTTCTTTGGAGGTCTTGGAGAATGGGCAGGGAAGACCACTTGTCTGGTATGTTACAGTGAGGACTCCTTTGGGGGTACAGGTTGCACTAAAGACCAACTCTAAATTCTGTGATTCTGGGAGAAGTCAGACTGGGTGATCTTAGGATCTCTACTTTTTCAAACATCCCCCAGTTCCATGATTTTACAGCTTACTCACAGCTACTCAAGAGCCCAGCTGTTTCCTAAAAGGATGGAAATGCATTTTTCATCTGAGTTTTTCTTTCGGGGCGGAGAGGGGTGGGAGGTGTAAGAGGAGGCAGGGCGGATGCCTACTTTTCTCAAGGGATTGGCACACCCCACCCTTTCTGGACGTCAGAAATGGGTTGAGTCCTCTGTAGAATGTTCCGAAGTCTAAGACTTTGGGGACGCCCAGGATTCCTTTTCTTTCCATATTACCGGGACACAGCGAGCTATAATGGAAAGAGCCCCAGATTTGGAATGAGAAGATCTGAGTTCAAGGTTCAGCTCAGTTACTTTATAGCTGTGTGAGCAGAGGAGAGTTTGAGCCTCACTTTCTTTACCTGTAAAATGGAGGTCTTCATTTTTGCATTGTTTGCCTTATAGAGTTGTTCTAAGGAATGCACTCCATAAACTATGGGATCACAGGATTATAGGTTTATAGCTATAAAAAGTTATGTTATTGCTATGACCATATTGGGGAGGTGGCATGTAAGTGTTGAAAGAGGACCAGGCTTGGAGCCAGGAGAGAGCTAGGCTCAAATCTGGCTTCAGATACTTACTGGCTGTGTGACCCTGGGCAAGTCACTTGACCTCTGACCCTCAGTTTTCCTTATCTTTAGCTTGGGAATAATAATGGTACTTACCTCCTAAGGTGGTGGTAAGGACCAAAAGGGAAGATGTGGGTAAAGTGACTTGCAAAACTTAATAAATGTCAGTTTTCACTGTTATTGTTGTTATAATAATGTTTATTCTCAATTAGTCCCACTCACATCGGCTGTCCAGCTTCCTGTCCTGGAAGTAGTTTTGTGTTTCTGGCTACAGAGACCACAGAAGCTTCCCGTGGAGAGAAGACAAGGAGCTTAGAGGGAAGCATGACTTGGAGGAAAGGAATGCCCATGAAGTAAGACAAAAGATACAGAGACATTTCCTTCTGGAGAAACAATCCAATGTCACTGTTCCCTGTACATAATTCCCACCTCCACACCTTTGTTCATGAGCTTTCCCCTGCCTAGAACACCCTTTCTCTTCCTCTCCATCTCCAACCCTACCCTTGGATGGAGGATCAGTTTAAATCTCAGTTCCCTTGATGTCCCAGCCGGTCCTGATCTCTCCCTTCCCTGACCTCATTTCCC
This sequence comes from Phascolarctos cinereus, assembly GCF_003287225.1. Classification (NCBI taxonomy): domain Eukaryota; kingdom Metazoa; phylum Chordata; class Mammalia; order Diprotodontia; family Phascolarctidae; genus Phascolarctos; species Phascolarctos cinereus. Next base: position 21,120,722 of record NW_027555958.1, on the reverse strand, counting down.
AACACTTGGAGTCAGTGTTGGCGCTGCTCACTTAGAGAATGTTAGAGTTACAAGGGTCCTGGAAGGCCATTTATTTTTTATTTTGTTTTGCTTTTTGGTGAGGCAATCCGGGTTAAGTGACTTGCCCAGGGTCACATAGCTAGTAAGTGTCAAGTGTCTGAGGTTGGATTTGAACTCAGGTCCTCCTGACTTCAAGGCCAGAGCTCTATCCACTGGGCCACCTAGCTGCCCCACCTGGAAGGCCATTTAGGAGTGCCCTGCTTGGTGAAATGGGAAAAGCCACTGACTTGAGTCAGGAGACTTATATCTGAAACTTGACTCTTCCAAGGAGTAATCTGAGTGACCTTGGATGAGTCACTCATCTTTCCTGAGCCTCAGTTTCCCTCTCTGTCAAATGAGACATGGATGACACAATCTCTGAAATCTCTTCTAGCTCCTAGTCCTAGGATTCTCTCATTTGACAGAGTTGGAAACCGAGGCTTGGAGACAGAATATGACCTGCCCAAGATCATACGACATGTTTGTGGCAGAGCAGTCTAGAGTAACTTCCTGGGTATTATTTTTTGTATGAGTATATATGTCATTTTCCCAACTACTATAGACTGGAAGCTCCCCAAGGGCAGGGACAACATCTCATATGTTTGTGTAGTGTCTCCTAGACTACCTAGCATAGGGCTAAGCACATAGGAGGTGATCAGTAAATAAGTGTTGATGAACCAGAGAAAAGGAAATTGGGAGTTTGGGCAGAGAACAAATACTAGTCTCTAAGCATCTGAAATAATAATTACTGTTATCTATATATCTACAGTATATACACGTATGTGTGTATACATATGTATATGTGTGTATATACATATATAAGTATATGTCTGTGTGTATATGTCTGTGTGTATGTGTGTGTGTGTGTGTGTGTGTGTGTGTGTGTGTGTGTGTGTGTGTGTGTGTATAATCTTACAACCACACTTGAGGAAGGTGTTACTATTACCCCCATTTTACAGATGAAGAAACCAGACAGGAGAGAAATAAGTGCCTTGTTTGAGATCATGTAGCAAGTTAAGTGTCTAAGGCAGGATTTGAATCAGGGCTTGCTGACTCTATCCACCAACACCAAACTGCCCATTTGTCATCCTAGAGACGGGAGGGGTGGGCTAAGGGTAGGACAGCCTGTTCTCTGTTATTCTGGAGGGCGGGAGAAGTGGGCTTGAGCTGCAGCATGAGAGATCAGAGTTGGACATGGGGAAGGACTTCTAGGGAAGGACCCAGCATGGGCTGATGGAGAGGACAAATAGGCCACCGTTCCTGGGAAACTCTGTGCCCAGGGAAGTTCCCCTGGTGCCTTAGGGTCTGTGCCTGGCAGGGGGAGGAAGGGCATGAGGTCTGCAGCCATTTGGCAGAAGGGCAGGATGGACTGTGGAGGGAGGGTGAGGCTGTCCTCTCCTGTACCTATTTACCCCTGTTCCATTGCAAGCTCCCTAAAGGAGGGCTTGGGGTTGCCTGGCCAAACCTAAGGGAGGGGGAGAGAGGAGAGAGGTTAATGTGCATCCCTTTCCCCTCTCCTCAGGAATCATCTGTTCATAGCTGGGAGGCTGGGAGTGTGTGTGTGGGGGGGGAGTGCCTGAGCTCGTGTTCTGTCCTGGGGTTCATTCAGTCCCTGAACTAAGCTGTGGAGCTGCAGATCTACCCAGGAAGTTTCTGCACTAGCAGCCCTGCCAGGTCAACTCCAATCTACAGGAAACAGCTGCTACTCCTAGCCCCCTCCACCCCCATTCCTTCCCTCCTCACTCTCCTCAAATCCCCCACCCACCTCAGCCCACCTTTCCCTCTCCCTCCTGTTCCTAGTCCATTGCTTCTACTCAGTCTTTCATTCCTGTGCCCCAGAGCCACAACCCCAGAGACCTCACCCTACACTCTTGGCAACTGGGACAGGGGCAGAAAGCAGAGAAACCCAGAAAAGGAGCCAGCAGTAAGCCAAGAGGATGCCCAGCCTTTCTGTTCTTCCTGGAACTCATCTGGGCTCCAGCTGGGCACCTCTTCTTCCTGCCTCTTAAGTGCTTTCCTGCAAACATGGATCTCTCTGTTGATGTGGTGAAGCTGGATTCAGCTGGCCTCTTCTCCCTCAGGATCCCCAAGTCCATATGACCCGCCCTAATCTCCTCTCAGGTCTCCCACTCCTCCCCATCTGGTGTGCCTACCCAAGGCTGGCTAGTCTGATGTCTCCTCTCCTTGCTGGGATCTCTGGTTCCTTCCCATCCTCACCCCACTCCAGAGCTTTCCTCACTGAAGCAACAGGAAGGTTCCCTCCTCTGCCCCCCCCGAGAGGCTGGCCCCCAGATCCACTCTGTGGGCATCCGATGGCATTCCTGCCATTTCTAGCTCACACTTTCTGGACACCAGATGTATCCTCTGCTCCCTTGCATAGGACTGAGGCGAAAGCATCATGATACTCTGCATGTCTCCCTCCCTCCCTGATTGCCCATTACGGCCAATGATTCCTCCCCTTCCCTGCCAGACAAGCTTCTGCACCCAATCAAGCTGATCTGACGGATCGTGATACCTTTCATCATCTGAATTTACTCAGGCACAGATTTACATCTGTCTGGGAGTCCACACATGTGTCCACCCCCATGACATGCACATACGCAGGGACATCTACCCAAGAACGTAGACACGCGCACGGGCGCATAAATACACCAGCTGCTCATTGATGCACATCTACCCAGTGGCGCATGTTTTGTCCTGTCTACACAATCACACACATACATGCCCTTGCTCAGTGACAGGTATGGAGTCACACATACAGCCCTCTCCCACTCCTATCCTGGTGACACACACCTTCCCAGGTGCCCATCGGTCAGTCTGTCTGCCCAGTGGCATCCATTTGGCCGCACGCGGCTCATGAGCCTGCCCCCGAATACCTGCCTTTGTGACCACAGATGCTCAGTGCTGTTGTCCTTCCCAGCCCACCTTTGGGGGGCACTTTACCATCTGTGCCCCTCACCCCACCTTCAGGGGGGAAGCCAAGACCAGGTAACTGAAAGGATTTGCCTAAGGTCATATAGCATGGTAGGGTGGGACTACAGTCCAGGTCCCCCAACCCCACCCACCTAGTAGAACTGCCTGTTAGCTGCAGACGGGCATGCACACACATGTACTCCCTTTGCAGGTGTCCAAACTGCCTAAGCCTTGTAGCCTGCTGAGGGGACACACCCAGAGCTAGGACCCTTTGCTCAGACATGCAGACAATGCCCACTAAACTTGGAGCAAACTCTTTACCAGTCCCAAACAGAAACTGAGATGAAAGATCACAGCCCAAGCTTTCCCCTATTCTGAGCCAAAGCCTTTGGGGTTGCTCAGACTAAGTCCACTGTACTTTGAAGCCCTGATCTGCAACTTTCCAGGACCTTCCCTCCCAGGCTGGGGTTCAGCTAAGCATGGTCCCTAGGAGGAGAAGGAGGCAGTCTTCAAACAGGATGCTGGACACCTGTCCTGAGGTGCGCTTCCAGCATTTCTCCCCTTTCTGGGAACCCAAGGTGAAGGGCTTCTGCATGACTGGGCAGCTCTTCCCTTACTCTAGTGGTACCCCATCCTCTGCCGTCCGAGAACTCCCCACCAGGGACCGGTCAAGGAAAGCATATCAACAAGATACCTGTACCTTGAGAGGATCCCCAGAGTTCAGAGGACCCCAGAACTTAATGATATCAGGGATGCCCCATTACCTTCCCCCCCTCTCTCTCCCTCCCTCCCTCTCCCTCCCTCTCTCTCTCTCTCTCTCTCTCTCTCTCTCTCTCTCTCTCTCTCTCTCACACACACACACACACACACACACACACACACACACACATGCACACACACCCCTCCTGCCCTTCCAGTCCCTAGAAATAGGGAAATATAGATGGACTCAGCCTGATTCTCTGAAAGGTGACCAAGGACTGTGAAGAGAGGGGAGGGATAGAGTAGGGAAGGAATGGGGATGGTGGGTAGAGACGGGGACGGGACAGGGAGGATGCGGATGGTAATGGTGGAGACCAGGACAGGATTGGGGAGCTGATCCCATCGGGGGTATCCTTACCTCCTTGCCTAGTGGGCTGAAGGATGGAGAGGAGGAGGAGGAGGAAGACTCCTGGCCGGAGGGGGAGAGCTGTCCGACTCGCCATCTCTGGGAGAAAAGCCTCAGCCCTCTCTCGGGCTGTGTGTTTTATCCTCAATGCTTAATTGCTGTCTACAAGGGATGTGAGGGAAAGAGGGAGGGGGAAGAACAAGGGAGGGAGGGGGGCTGTGTGATGGGGGGTGAGGGGGGTGGGGGGGAATCTCAGGACACGACGTAATTACGAAAGGGCAATACACAAACCTCCCCAGACTGGACTATTTGGGGCTTTTTTTTCTTTCTTTGCTTCCCCCCCTCTTTCTCTATTGCTGTTCTCTCCAGCCCTGTCCAGGGCCCTGCCAGAAAGCAGCAGGAGGGGGGGGGGATGCTGCCAAAACAGCCTTCAGCAAGAGGAAAGGGGAGGGCTCTAGTCCTTGCCAAAAATCCCTGGCTCTAGCCAAGCCCCGTGATGGCCAGGCCCCAGCGCCCGCCCCACCCTGCCCTGCCCCGCCCCAACTGGGCCCCAAGCCTAGAGCCCGGGGACAAGGGCCAGCTGCCCCGAAGCCCCCCCCCAACACCCCCACTCCAGCCACCTCAGGCCTGGGAGGAGCTCCCACCCCCATTCCTAGCCCCCTTTCAGCCCCCTCCCCACTCCAGCCCATCCCATCCCCCTCTTTAATCTTCTTGTCTCCTTGTTCTGGCTGGGGAGGGGGATTGGAGGGGGGACCCAAGAAAAGCAGAGATGCTGTGGGGGGACTTTGGAGGAAAGGGAACCTCAGAGTCCCATTTTCTTTGACATCTAGTGCCATGAGACAGTGGAAGGGACAGCGTCTTTGGACTTAGAGACCATGGGTTTGAATCCTGGCATTGCTAACTTAATACCTGTGTGTCCTTGGGAAGATAGCTCCTTTCCCTGGGCCTGTTTCCTCATCCTTAAAATGAAGGAATGGGATGAGATGACCTCTGTGGTCCTTTCCATTGCTAAATCCTATGGTGGGGCGACAAACAAGAGGGCAGGGATATGGAGTTTGGGGAGAAAAAGATATCCTGGCATCTACAGAAAAGTGATGCCCTTGGAGCTTGTCCTAATGGCAATGCTTGAAGGAATCTAAGCCCAGACACCAGCAGTCCTAAGGAAGAGAGGATCTGAGATCTCAAGCTGGAAGGGCCATCTAGGTCAACCCCTCATTTTTTACAGATTTGGAAACCGAGGCACACAGAGGGTAAGTGACTTGCCCAAGTTCACACAGATGCCAAGTCTCAGAGGTAGGATTCGAACCCGACATCTCATTCTAGGATCAGTGCACATTCCCTCCCTGCTTAGTGCCTCCCTATAGCATCAGTGATTGACCTCACAGACTATCCCGAGGGGACTCTCCTCCCTCTCCCTGGGGCTGAAGACCTTGCAAGAGTCTCCAGACAGCCGGTGTGAGGGGGTGAGCCCTAGAGCCAAAGCCAGAGTCCTTTAGCTACCACTTGTAGACTGGGAGTCAGAGCACTCGGGTTCAGATCTCCCCTCGGATGCTTGCCAGCTGTGTGGCCTTTGGCAAATGGCTCTCTGTGCCTCAGTTTCTTCATCTGGAAAACGGGGTACACCAGATGGCCTCCAAAGTTCCTTCAGCTCTAATCCTATGATCCCATCCTCATAGTTGGGGAAGGAAGTAAAACCACATCCCTAGGAACAGGCCCGGCCCTCGTGCCTCAGATGCTCAGGCCCACCTGGTCTGCAGCTGAGTGTCCCCCAGCCCACATCTCGGCATTCCTGCCTCACCTCTCCTTTGCAGTGCACCGCAGCTCTGCTCGCCTCCAAGCCAAGCTGTCATTTCGTCCTGGGCCAGGAGGGGGCGCCCCTGTGGTGCAGAAAAGAATCCTGCAATACACAGGTTCTGAGTGGAAACCAGGCTTTTTCCTTCCCAGCACCCCTGCCCCAAGTCCCCAGCAGAACCCTACATGTTTGTTCATTAAGAAACTGGTCTCTGGGTTATCCCTGAGCAGCTGAGCTGAGGGGAGCAGGGTTCAAGCCCCACCTTTGATACTTCCTACCTGTGTGACCTTGGACAAGTCACTTAACCCCTTGGGGCCTCAGTTCCGGCATCTGGAAGAAGCAATGAGGTTGGCCCTCCTCTGGCTGTGATTCCGTGATCTCCCCCATTAGACTGGAAGTTCCCCGAGGGCATCTACCTGTATTCTCTAACTGTCTGCTTAGCCCCGGGTCAGGCAGGCCTGGAGCAGACAATCCCAGGAAGGCAAGACTGGAAGAGCCTTGGGGATCATCAGATGGGGGCTTCTTAGCCTGGGAGCCAGGGCCTTCTTTGTTTCATTAAAAAATACCGTCATGCCTCTTTCACTAGTCTCCTCCGCATTGACAAAGATGGTTCTGGGAAGGGGTCCCAGGCTGCGCCCAGAGGGGTCCATGACACATAAGAGCGAAGAAGCCCTACTCCCCGTCTGTGACTTAGAATCTCCTCCTGAAAAACTCATCAGAGGAAAAGTCATCCTTCCCTTCTCCTCTCTCCCCAGCGCACTGGATTTTAATTCTTAGGGGGAATCAGATGGAGGGGCCTTGTCCTGTGACACTTTTCCCAAGGGGAGAGGATGGTGAGGATCTGAGTCTCTGAACACTCTATTTGGGGACTGGCTTCCTGGGTTCACCCCTAACCCCAGGGCAGTATTTCTGCTTTGCCCCCCAAGTTTTTGAGTGTGAACCCTTTAAAGCCAGCTCTTGTTCACAGACTAAGCTTGAGGCATGGTCCAATGGAGGCAGGCCGAGGGGTACAGTATTATGGAAAGGGTGCTGGGTTTAGAATTACAAGCCCTGGGTTCAAATCCTGGTTGGCTGCTTGCTACTTGAGTGACCTGGAAGGAGTTGCTTTCTTAGGCTTCAGCTGCAAAATGAGGGGGCTGGACGGCATGACCTTGAGGTCTTTTCTGGATAGGGACAACCTGGAATAGTCTTCTTGAGCATCCATTGGTATCCACACCCCATTCCTTCCATGACCAACTCAAGTCCCGCAACCTCCAGGAGTCAATTATGGAGCATTTCTTAAGATCCTACTATGTGCCAGGACGTGAAAGAAAAGCAGACAGTCCCTGCCTTCAAGAAGCTTACATTCCAACAGGAAACCTTTGCTGGGCATTGCAGACCATGGGGAATGCTTTCTCACGCATACCCAGCCCCCTATTTATCACTGTCTGTCTTGGATTGCTTTTTTAATACACCTCTGACTTGTCCTCATGGTGAGGCTTCAAGCATCCCAAGGAGAAGGACCAGACTTTTGCCTCCTTGGCCCCTTAGCCTATCCCAGGTGCTCAGTAAAGACTCTTCGAGTGACCTTAGCCCAGTCATGTCATGAGTCATGAGGCTCTCCGTCTCAGTTTCCCCACCTGTCAAATGGAGGTGATAATCCTTGCTTTCTTGAAGTTCGCAGGGTTGTTTGGAGGAAAGTGATTTTGTAAACATTGGTTCTCCAGAGACGGATGGGAACTGTGATTATCCTTCATTGATTGGTTGTGAGGAAAGGCAGAGAGAGAGATCTATAGGGATTTAGAACTGGAAGAATCATTAAGTCCAGCCATCTTTTAAAAAAATATATATATATATACTTATAAAACAATATATAAAATATAATAAATATTGTACATAAATTATACATACACACACACACACACACACACACACACACACAGAGAAAATGCAGGGCAGAGGAGTGACTTTCCTAAAATCGTGCAGAGTGCTGCCGACCCAGCTGGGAGAGGAAGAAAGATCCCCCCCCCCCACCGCCCCCAGCTCTTCACTTAGTACTCCTTACACTAGCTCTCAACTAGCTTGATTGAGTGACACTGTCTGGGAGTGAAAGGGGACCTGGGGGGATGCTGGGCATCAGGTAACCATGCAGGGGATACAGGAAAAGGCACAGGGAGGGGCTGAACCCAGGATAAGTGGCTAGACCACGACAGGGACCATGGTGACCGCTATCCTGCAGCCAGGATAGGTGTGGTTGGACACTGAGGAAGGGAAACTAGAAGGTGGGAATCCGGGGGGGGGGTAAGAGGATGAATTTTCATTATGACTCATGTAAAAAGAGCTTAAAATTTTCTTCTGCACAGGAACAGGAGGCAATGTGGTATAAATGTAGGAAAAACAGGACAGTGGGAGGCAGAAGGTCCATGTTCTAACTGGGACTCTGCCTCTAACTGGCTATGTGTTCTTGGACAAATGTCTCGGCTTCTCTGAGACTCAGGGTCCCCCTCTGCAAAGCCTATGGGAGAGGGTGAGATTGGTGCTGAGTGCGAGGAAGGATGGGGCTTTGTGCTGGGGAGCGGGGCTCACGGTCAGGAATGGAGCAGGGATGCTAGTGTCTGAGACACAGGGGTGGGTGTTTAGTGCTTCCGCGGGGACAACGCCAAAGAGAAGGGCACGGTTCTGGGGATGGAGGCTCAGCCGGCGATGGGATAGGAGCGCTCAGTGCTTGAGACAGAAATAGCAATTGGGATGGTGCCTCAATATTGGGGAAGTAGGCTCAAGGAGAGGGTCTCAGTGCTAGGGATAGGCACTCGGAGTGCGGAGCTGATACAGGGTCAAACATGGGGGTTCGAGGCTAGGAATGGGAATTCAGGATCAGGGCTGGAAATGGAGGTTTAGGGTTAGGGCTGAGGGCCAAGGTCTGGAAATGGGGGTTCAGGGGCTCAGTGCTGAAGATGGGTACTCAGTGTTGGGAACAGGGCTCAGTATTGGGGTAGAGGCTCAGTTTCAAGGACTGGCACTTCGTGCTAGGGATTCAGGACGGGGAGAGGGGCTCAGTGCTGAGGATGGAGCCCCAGTCCAGGGATGGGCAGTGTGAGAGAGGGAGCTCCAGGTCAGAGATGGGGGATTGAGGCTGAAGTGGGGGCTCAACGTTAAGGATGGAGCCCCAGGCCGGGGATAGGGGATCGAGGCTGAAGTGGGGGCTCAGTGTGAGAAAGGGAGGTCCAGGTCAGAGATGGGGGCATAGGGCTGAGGATGGGGGGCATACCGCAGAGGGTAGAAGATTTGCAAATTCCTCTGCCCTTTCATTCTCTGTCTCTGCAAACATGTTTCCCCCTGGCCCCTATCCTGGGATAAAGGTTAGGGGATTGTTGAGAAGGGAAAACAGGAAGAGGGTAAAATGAGTTAGCGCTGGAGAAGGGAGAGGGCCCTGGCTTTGTTGGCCGCCGAGAGCAGGAACAGGCTGACAGGCTTGCAAACCACAATCAAAGCTGAGCCTTTATTGATTCCAGGACTTGGAGCGAGGGAGGGAGCCGGTGAGAGCAGGCTGGGCGGAGGGGCAGGTTGGAGCCTGCCTGGGCTTGGGGGCCAGGCCCAGGGGCAGCCCCTCCACTTCCTGCCTGGGGCTCGCCAGCCCCACTTCTCGCCCTCCCCTCCTGGTTTTCTGGTCTGCACACTCAGACCCGGCACAGGGCAAAGAGCCCCTTGGGTTGGAGAGTCTAGCCGACCTGAGTTCAAATCCCAGCTCCCACACGTACCCTACTGGGGCGGGTTTCCTCTCCCCTCTGGGCCTCAGTTTCCTCATCTGGAAAGCAGATTGGATGTGGGAGCTGGACCAGAAGGTTTAAGACCCTTGCCAGCTACAACAATGGCTAGCGTTTATATAGAATTCTAAGGCTTGCAAAGAGCTAATGAATGCTCTCTTCACCAGCTCGCTGCGAGGAAGGTACTTTTCTTTTTAAAGGATGAGGAAGATAGTTGACCAGTCAGTCTGAAGAAGGATTTGAACCCAGGCCTTCCCGATTCCGGTCAAACACTCCATGGGCTGCACCAACTGGCTGCCTCCTAATTCTTGACTCCAGACCTTGGATTGTCCAGGCCCTCCTTTCTGAGCGCTGGCTGCTCCCTTTAGCGGCCTCCTCCTTCGAACGAATCCTCTCTCTCCAGGTACGTTGCAGGTGGGATGCTGGGCAGGGGAGAGGCGGCCCTGGGGAGAACGGGGACCTGGGCCTTCTCTTTGGCCCCCGGCCTTAGAGCGCCAGGCCCAGGCCTGGCCTACAGAGGAGCCTCCTTGGGGACTGGCCCACCTCACCACAGACCCTACATAAGGATCCCAGAAGCAAAAAGCTGGAGGGCGTCGACTCAGCAGAGTCTCCCAGGCCATTGAGTCCAACCCACGTGTGACGGAGAACCCCAAGTCACAGGTCTAGAGCTAGAGGGGACCCAGAGGTAGAGAAACGGAGACCCCCAGGCTCCTAGGAAGGGAGAAGCTGGAAAAGAGTTCAAAGGCCATGGAGCCCCCCCCTCTCATTTTACAGACGAGGAAACGGGGCCCAGGAGTCAGAGGCACTTCATTAGCTGGTGAAATTGACCTGCGTTTGGGCTTTAAACTCAGGTACTTGGTGTGAGCTCGGGGGAGAAGGAGAGACCTGACATGGAGGAGGTCCACGTGTGCAGAGACACGCACACGTCAGAGAGAACCGGAGAAGAGAGCGGACTCACACACATATGCACATACACTGAACATCCCCTACCCACATACCACACACAGACACACAACTCATGCACACACATATACACCACATGCACACTCAGCCCCACATACTTACATACACACATAGACACACACCACACACACACACCCACCATGCACATACACATACCGCACCACACACATCATCCTTACATGCTCATGCACACACCACACATAAACACACACACACAGATCCTTCCTTGTCCTCTGTTCACCCACAGACTCACTAGTCTTCAGACACGTCCTCATGGTCAGGATGCAGCCCCTGCCCGTCTGTGTGCGGTGCTGGGCAGAGCAGCTGAAGCAGACTTGGGTAGGGCTGACCCAAGACTTCCTCAGGCACACAGACAAGTTTGTCGTTTTGTCTCCTGCCTCCCTTTCTCTGGGACTTTCCCTTCTTCCCTCCACCACCTCTGTCTCCTATCCCTTTCCTTTCTGGGGTGCAGGGCCTTGGTTTTCCTTCCCCTTCACTGGACTCTGCTCAGGGGAGATGCAGCCTAACTGCCCTCTGCCTCAGTTTCCTCATCTGTAAAAAGGGTAGGTAAGAAGAGCACTTAGCTCCAGGGTTGTTGTGAGAATCAAACGAGATGATGCTTGTAAAATGCTTAGCAAACCCTAACGCTCCGAATCAATGCCATTGTTATAATTATCGCTACTGTGAGACAAAGTAACCGTTGAAATGAGCAGAACTGGATTCAGATCCCACATCTGTCTCTTGAAGGAGGGAGCAATTAGAGGACAGAAAGAGTTTTTGGCTACGCCCAGATTAGCGAAAATAATGAGCCCCGAGGATCTGCGCTATGCAAAGTTATAATTATGCAAAATGGGGTCGCTGGTGTGAGCCCCATCCAGACATGCAGCGTGAGTCCAAATGATGTGACCTACTACTAATCGGGACTAGGCTGTATTAAGTCCTCACTATGTGCCCGTAGCAGATAGAGAGCCGGCCTGGACTCCAGGAAGACCTCAATCCAAGTACACCTCTGTGACCCAGGACAAGACCCTCCTCAGCATTCTCTCTGAGACAATCTGGGGCTCAGTTGTAGGGTCTCACTCACCTACGGGTGGCGTGGTGGATATAGCACCAGCCCTGGAGTCAGGACGACCTGAGTTCAAATCTGGCATCACATACTAGCTGTGTGACCCTGGGCATGTCACTTAACCTTGTTCACCTCAGTTTCCTTATTTGTAAAATGAGCTGGAGAAGGAAATGATAAACCACTCCAGTGACTTTGCCAAGAAAACCCCAGATGGGGTCACGGAGAATCAGTCACGACTGAAATCACTGAACAACAATAAAATTCACATGCTGGGTGGTAATGTGCTAAATGGCAGGGACAGATCCTGTCTTAAGGGGCTGCCCGTTCTCCTGGGGAAGGGGGTGACACAGAGAGGACAGTGGGAGCCTGGGTAAGAACCAGCAGCAGCCGGGAGCAGGGCCACAGGGTGAGCCATCATGCCCATTCCAGAAGAAATAATAGGGTCAACTTGCTTATCATGCCAGAGGTGGGAGTTTTGGGGTGGGGGCTGAGTGGGAATGTGAAGACTGGATGAGATGTGAAGCTTCCCTATCCCTGATTCTAACCCTAATTACATTCCTGGTCTGGGGTTGGCTTAACATAACACACTAGGTAAATTTAGCCAGGCCACTTATTAGCTCTGTGATCTTTGACGAAGTTACTTCCCCAGGTGGGGCCTCAGTTTCCTCATCTGTAAAATAGGAGGCTTGGAGTAGATGACTTCCAAGTTCCTAATCCCCTTCTTTCTTTCTCCATATAAATGAGACATGAGGTAACTGTGGGGAGCCCGCACAGCCAAGGAGGGTGGGCTCAGGAAGGGCCTCATGCGGAAGGGGGCATCTGGGGGCTGTCTTCAGGGCTCCAGTGAACATTAGAGATCCTTCCATCCAAACACCCCGGTTTCTAGAAGAGGAAACTGAGCCTGGAGAGAAGGCATGGCTCAGAGGCGTGCAATGGTGAGTAGCAGACTCAGGATGACTCCTCACGAGGCTGTCACCTAACTGTATGATTAAAACATAGCTTTAATGAGACCCTGGAGGGACCATCTATTGGAAGAGTCGCTTTCCTTGTCCATGGGCCGATCCTCTAATTCTGGTTACCTAATCCTAGTCAAAGATTGACCCCCAACCCAGGTCACAGCTCGCCTTCTAACTGAATTCAGATGTGGTTGGAGCAGTGGGGGCAGAAGGCACAGATCAGAGATGCCTAGCATCTGCTGAAGGGTCTGCTTGTGCCGGCAGGAAGGAGGGTCAGGGAGCCGTTGACTACAGGGGTATCTTAGGGGGTGCTGCCCCGGTCCCGTGGCCTCTTGCAACCTTCTTCCCATTTCTCCAAACGGGAAGTCAGTCCACTCTTTATTCTTCATTTAGCAGGTTTGTCTCCTCTTGGGGCCCCCAATTAAGCTTTGCAAGCCCCCCTTCCCCAGCACTTGTATTCATGCTTTTATTCTTAGGTTATTGCTAGGTTCCCTCCCCATCCACCACCTTGCCCCGATTCCGTTTACCTTCTTATAAACCCTACTCTCTTTCAAGGCCTGGCTCAATTCTCGCCTCCTCAAGCCCTTGTGCGGTGCCTCATCTTAGGGGGTGGTTAACCTGGATGTTCAAAGACCGGGCCCATGGAGGCAATTGTAGCTAAAATGGGGAGGTGGACTAGGGACTGCAGAGTAAGGAACCGTGAGCCAGGTTCAGAAAGGCTAAATGTCTAGGCTCACATAGTTAGAAAGTGTCTGAGGCAGAATTTGAACCCGGGTCTTGCTGATTCCAAGCCCAGAGCTTTATCCATTCTAGGGGTCTGGTGAAGGATGGTATTATCTTCTGAAGATGAGCCTGACTTAATTTGGAGAGTGGGTTTTTTTTTTAAACAACCAATCTGTTGCTCTTTCCACCGTCTGACTTGGTTATTTCATGAGTGGTAATGCTAGCAAGTCCCTTTAACCCCTTCAGGCCTTAGTTTCTGTGAGGAGGTTGGCCTAGAGGACCTCTAGGCCCCTTCTAGCTCCATCAGACTGGAAGCTTCCTGAGGGCAGGCACCTCTCCTTCTCTCCTTCTGTCCCCAGAGCCTGGCAGAAGGGTGGGGTTGAAGGGCAGACCTACTCCTGGGGGAGGTGACTGATCTCTGAGCCCTGCAGGGTCGCGGGGCCAAGAAGGGAGGCCCACCTGGCAGCCCCTCCCACTCCCTCGGAATGCTGTCAGACTCCCCCCACACTCCTTTAGCCTCCCTGGGCTTTGCCAAACAGCTGTGGGGCTCCACCCTTATCTCTTCCCGTACTGTCCGTGCTCCTGAATCTTTCCAAGGGCTATGAAGGCCTGGGAATGCTGTGGGGAGGCCAGCTACTGCCTGAAGTTTGATCTCAGTATCCCCCTCCACACCATGCTCAGCCTCTCCCCAGGGACCACCCGCCCTGAGCATTCATTCATTCCTGTCCCCCCCCATCCCCCACTTCATCTTTCCCTGCAAATCCCAGGCACAGAATCAGCCTTCTGCCCAAGCAGGGGACCAATTAAAGTGGATGGAGCTGGTAAGGTTAGCCAGGATGCAGGGGGAAAGGGCTGCGTCGGCATCAGAAAAGCTGGGGTTTCACCTGACACCTGGAGGCTAGCTTGTGACTTCAGGCAGGTCACTCTGATAGCCTCAGAATAACATTCAGTGGAGTCCTTGGGGTGCCATGGGCTGAGAATTTATCAGCTAGTAGCTAGCCTGTGGGTTCTGGGAAGGGGTGAGGGGCAGAGGGTACCAAGAAAGCGTCTGGAGCACTGAGGTGGTTTGAAACCCCTCTGGCTTTTACTGGTGCTTTTTATATTTTGCTTCTTTGAGATTAAGGTGAGCAGGATAGGGGAATGGAAAGAGCTGAATTTGGAGTCAGGAATCCTGGCTCCCCTATTCATCATCCAGGTGAGCTTGGGTAATCAATCAATCAACAGGCATGTATTAAACTTTGCCGAGAAACCCCCCAAAGGGTTGGACATAACTGAAACAGTAGAACAACAAATTTGTTGGAGCTGGGAGCAGTGGATAGAGTGCCGGGCCTGGAGTCAGGATGACCCGAGTGCAAATTTGGCCTCAGACACTTACTAGCTGCTTGACCCTGGCCAGGTCACTTAACCCTGTTTGCCTCAGTTTCCTCACCTGTCAAATGAGTGGAGAAGGAAATGGCAAACCGCTCCAGTGTCTTTGCCAAGAAAACCCCAAAAGGAGCCATGAAGAGTTGGATACGGAAATGACTCAGCCACAACAATGTGTTGGAGCTGACATTACAAATACAAAGGTTTAAACAATCTCTACCCTTAAGGAGCTTAACCTTCCTGGGCCTCAGTTTGTAAAATGAGGCGTTTGAAAGGCCTCCCTTCCAGCTCTAGATTTATGATCGTAAGTCATTTCACTCCTGGGCCTCAGTTTCCGTATCTGCAAAATTAGGGGGCTGATCAAATAACCTCTAAAGTCATTTCTTGCAGCTCTTCATGAATATTCCTGGGATATTATCATTTGATCTTCACATGCCTCAGTTTCCCTATGTGTAAAATGAGGCCCCTTCCAGCTCTAGAGCCCTGATGCTAGTCTTTCAGCTCCTTCCATAATGCAGAGGTATCTCAGATTGAGCATTTTTTGCCTTCCCATTTTGGGAGCTACAAATGGGCCAGACCAAGCTATGGCTTCCAGCATTCACTGACTAATCTGCCTCTTCTGTGAAAACCTCCAAGTTCCCCAGAGCAGCTGCAAGAGATTGGGACAATCACCTATAAATGTCCACTTAACTGTCATTACTCTGAATACGAGATCCTTGTCCAGTGACCAAAGATATCTCGGAGGAACTGAATCATACCATTACTGGCATTCTCACAGTAAATGAAAAGATGGCTCATAGGACCTCCTCAGAGAGGCAAACAGTGGAGTTGTTTTCATTGTGCACCCAAAGGCAACCAGATCATCATTTCATCGTACATGTGGTTATCCTGCCTTTAGTGTTTGTGATGAGTGCAAGGAAACACATGAGAGTAAGAATGATTTTGAATTGAGTACCCTCCGTCGTAGAAGGAGAAGAGGATTCCTCAAATTAAGCCAACACATACTTTAATGCTTCAGCACAAAGCTGAGCATAGAAAAGGATGGAAAAATGTGTTGGAAAATATGGTTCAGGAGCCAGAAATTGGTGTTTAAGCCCTTCGAGTAAACAAAGAAATCTCATACCTACATATCGTGAATGTTTTCTTCAAGATGTGTCGGAAACTTCTCTACATGGTGAGCATTGAAGACTGCAGCCCACCATATACCCGACACGAAATGGACTATATCTTAAAAGGCAGAAAACCGCCAGCAACTGTTTTGGGAGCCTTTTCTGAATCAGCTGTTTGCACATAGTCAGATCACGGACTGGACAAGGCAAAGATAAACATTAACACCAAATTAGAAGAGAGATTAAAGAGAAAAAGAATATCTGGCATCCAATTAAAACCATTCCACCCCAATCCATCCAAATACGCTACTGGTGGGAAAAAATGCTAGATGGAAAAAGGAACAGACATTGATCCAGACTATATCAAAGTGTCGTCTTTTAATAATATTTAATTTTTTCCCAATTGCATGTAAAAACAATTTTTAAGATTTGCTTTTAAAAAATCTTTTGAGTACTAAATTCTTTCCCTCTCTCCCTACCTTCTCCCTGGGATGGTAAGCAATTTGATATAGGTTATACACGTACAATTATGCAAAACATATGCATTGCCTTTGATATCAAGCCTTTTCTGCTCTTTCCAACTTGTTTGGGCCTTCCACCTAACTACGTTTTATTTCACTTCCTTTTATTTATTTGTATTTAGTTTCTTTATATTTACTTCATGTATACTTATATATTGTCTCCCTGTTAGAATGGAAGCTCTTTGGGAATTGGGGTTGATTTATCGCCTGTATTTGTAACCCCAGAACCAACATATTCCTAAGCCATTTGGGTTGTTCATTCATTTTAGTTGTGTCCAATTCTTTGTGACCCCATTTGGGGTTTTCTTGGCAAAGATACTAGAGTGGTTTGCTATTTCCTTCTCCAGCTCATTTGACAGATGAGGAAACTGAGGCAAACAGGGTTGAGTGACCTGGCCAGGGTCAAGCAGCTAGTAAGTGTCTGAAGACAGATTTGAACTCAGAAAGATGAGTCTTCCTGATTTTAGGCCCAGCACTCTATCTCACTAAACCATCTAGCTAACCATTTTTAGCACATAATAGTGCTTAATAAATAAATGGCTATTAATCCTATAACCATTATAAAACAATCACTACAATGGAGAGGCCATTAGAGTCCAGAAACCAGTTTATCCAGCAGACATTATCAGTTTATAACACAGACTGATTTGCAAAACCTTACAGAGAAGAATGGTGGAAGATTATGAGCAGTATCACCCCATAAAACAGCAAACAGTGGTCAAAGAAAAAATGAGTTTGGAGAAAACTTGGCATGAAACTTAATTAAGCTAGCTAATCCTAAGAAAATCCATAGACGGGGCAGCTAGATGGCACAGTGGATAGAGCTCCAGCCTTGGAGTCAGGAGGACCTGAGTTCAAATATGGCCTCAAACACATTACACTCACTAGCTATGTGACCTTGGGCAAGTCACTTAACCCCGACTGCCTCACCAAAAAGCAAAAAAAAAAAATAAAATTCGTAGATGGAACTGGAAGACAATGAATAAATGACAAAACGGAAGATATCTGCCACCCTTTGTATAACACACGTCTTCTTCATCATTGATGGTGCATCCATTCATCACGTTTGGACTTTACCAGCTCAGTCCCTGAGGAGAAGGTTGAAATGACACAAAAAAAGATGAAGACAGAAGTAGCAGCTGGAGCAGACCTAGTAGACACAGAGGAAATCCGTGACGTAGCTTCCATAATCTTGAGGGTGTTTGAGGGATTCATTCTCAAGATTGCTGAAAAAGGAAAAGATAACAAATAATTGGGGGGGAAATCACAGATAGTATCACTCCTAAAAAAAAAAAAGAAATAGAGCATTAATAAAGACCTACCCATACACTTATTTCTCCCGTCTACAGAATTCTCATGAGAATGATCAATGCATCTATTTGGTAGAACGCAAACTCTCAGAAAATGAGGGATGTTTCCTTTTTGTCTTTGAATTCTCAATGCCCCTCACAGTGTCTGGCACACAGCAGGCTCTTAATGCATATTTGTTGATCAATTGACAGAGGGTATACTTTATTAAAATACGAGAACATACAATCTTTTGTAAACGATATTCCACAATAGATTACATCTTTACATTCACACGATTGACTGAGGTGTTGAGAATGTAAGATGCTATCCTAGTTATCATTTGCTGATTATAAAAAGGATTTGACCGAGTAGAGTAAAACAAACCTTAAAACCTCTCTGCTATTATGGTGTCTCCCATGCAAATGATAAGATAATGATGATTCCTTGTTAGATATAGCTACAGAGATGGATTTGTTTGATGGTTCTATAATTACTAAGATCACGGTGCCTGAATATAATGCTTCATGAATGCTCTCCATCCACCTACCTATCCATCCATCCATCTACCTATCCATCCATCCATCTACCTATCCATCCATCCATCTACCTATCCATCCATCCACCTACCTATCCATCCATCCATCTACCTATCCATCCATCCATCTACCTATCCATCCATCCATCTACCTATCCATCCCTCTCCTCCCCTCTATCTCTTTATCTATCCATCTGGCATATACTGCAGAGATGGATGGTGAATTGGACATAAATATGAAAAGGAAGAAAGGAACGGTCTATTTTGCTCTCTCTAAAGCAAACAAAATCTCCCTCCCCTCCAACATCACTATCCTTCCAGGAAGATGGCATCGCTATGAATTATGGAACAAGATGCCCACCATCTCTGAAGAATCAACAGGGTGGGTCTTCAAGACCCCAGGGCTGACTGGGTTCTTGCCTGTAGTTAGTGCTTTAATACAATCCTTTTTAAGTGAATTGAATGGTGAATGTGAACAGTCTGTAACAGGAAACCAGCCATGACTTATGTGCAAGAATCGAAGGGTCATGGGATCGTGGGGTCATGGGCTTAGAGCTGGCTCTTCCTTGGAAATCATCAAGTCCAATTCCATCTTATAGGGGAAGAAAGTTAAGTCCATAGAGGTGAAGCAACTTGCTTAATTTTACTTGCCTAAGGTCATAAGTAAGAAAGCTAAAATCTGAACCCAGGTCCTATACATACTCCAAATGCTTTGTTTTCATTGTTCCATGAAGTCTCTTTAAAGATGTCGTCAGAAAAGGAGGCGGCTAGAGGGTGCCATAGTGCACAGGGTGCTAGGCCTGCAGTCAGGAGGACTTGAATTCAATTCCAGCCTCATATACTTAACTAGTTGTGTGACTTTCTGGACAAGTCACTTAACCTCTGCCTGCCTCAATTTCTTCATCTATAAAATGGGCGTAGTAATAGGACCTACCTCACAGGCTTGTTGTGAGGCTCCAATGAGATACTATTTATAAAATTCTTAGCACCTGGCACACAAAAGGCACTACATAAATGCTTATTCCCTTTCCTCCCCCAATCCCATCGTTGTACATGGAGAGTGAAGAATGACCCATGTGACCCTGGTAGGCCTTACTGCTAAAAGATCCCTGTCATGTTTGGGGTGCTCCCTTTGGATGATTTAGATTCGGCCTGGTAGAGTGGACAGAGAGCTGACCTGATAGCTGGGAAGACCTGGGTTCAAGTCTTGCCTCTGATTTGTATGAGTTGCATAAACCTGAATAACCTTTCAGTTCTCAAGACAACTCTCTCAGGCTGTTAAGTTGTCCAGCTGTATTGGTAGAGGAAATTTTTTCACCTGGAGTTCCTTAAACCAGTGAAATCACAGATTGGGTAAAAAAAAATAATAATGAGAAGACACAGACAGTCGTTTTGCTCTAGAGGACACGAAGGCATGAGACGCATTGTGCGCAGAATGGAGGGGACATTTCCCTGCAAGGACCCAGGGGCACGCGCAGCAGGGGATGCTGCTGCTTACTGAGAACAACCCCTCTGGGGAAGGAGAATGTCCCGTGAAGAAGTTTGTTATCATGTTGTTTACACAAAGTGAAGTACATGTGAGTGAGCTCATCTGCCAGCACTGCTCGTCCAGGGAGGAGGAAACTCGCACTCCAGGGGATGGAGGAGCACTCGGTCTGATGTCAGGCATCCAGCTTTGCTTTCAGATTCTGGGGAGGAAGCTTTCTCTCCTTGGCGTGCCCTGATTTATGACAGGCATGGTCAAGGTCAGCTTGGGGCTGCTAAAGAGGCTCTCCTCCCTCCATCCCACGTGGACATATGCACATACACGCACACGCACATACATTTATGTATATACATACACACACAGATACATGTACACACAGACACACACATACATATACACACATGTATTCCTTGTGTTTAGTACCCCTTCCCCCATTCCAGTTCTTCCCATTTAGGGACCCTCTCTTGATGTAGCCAGCTCAGCTGCTCTATCTGCCTTGACCTACCCAGGGTGACTCAAATCAAGTCAGAGACTATCTGCTTGCAGCTCCCCTTAACCTAGTTAAAAACCCTTCTGTTCCAGTGAAGGGGAGGAGGACAGTAACACCTGATGTTCCTACCACACTTTATCGTAGATTTGGAACCAAAAGGGACCTTAGAGATCAACCTTGTCATTTTACAAATGAGGAAACTGAGGCCTTGAGAGGTTAAGTGAGTTGTCCAGGTCATCCAGCTTTAAAGTTTGCCAAGTATTTTACCTATAACTAATGGGGTCGATCAGGGACTCATATCCTAGACTGGGGCATCGCTCATTGAGTTGGGTATGGGTGATGGTCTCCTTCTGTGGGACATGTTCTTATGACCCCCATTCCTCATCAACCCTCCCTTCCTTCTTACTGGAAGCCCAAGGGGGGAGAGAGAGAGAGAGGGAGAGAGAGAGAGAGAGAGAGAGAGAGAGAGAGAGAGAGAGAGAGAGAGAGAGAGAGAGACAGAGAGACAGAGAGAGCATGAGCTGGTTCTCCTGAGCCACCTCATGGGTCAGAACTCTTCCAGCTGTCTCTGATGAGGTCAGATGCTTCTCTGAGAGTGGGATTTTGGACTCCAGAAGGGGTCAGATTCTTGGAGTTTCTGCAATGGCCAGCCTGAATGTCCAGCCTGCTCCAATAATGCTGAGCTCAGCTGGTTGAACAGAGGAGGAAAGAAGATGCAGAGAAAATACACTGGGGTGGGAGGAAGAGAACCACCCCCACCTGGAGGAAAGGGGGGATTGAGAGTGGCTGATGGTTTGAGGGGGAGGCAGGGCCCCATCGAGGGCTTGGCAGGATCCCGGGGACCTGGGCGTGCTGGAAAGCTGAGCCAGGTGTGGGAAAAGGAATGGAGGCAGGAGGAGGGAGGAGGCCGTGAGCTGGCAGGAGGGTATAGGATTGAGGAAATAAGGGGAGGAACACAAATCAGAGACACCACAGAACTGAGCTCATACTGTATCTTATTTCGTGCACATTTATGTACTGAGCCTACCCAGACCCGCTATCAGCCAGAGGCTGCTTGGTCTAGGGCACAATCAGAACATGGGTGAGAGTGAACTGGGGACAAGAATCTTTATTTGATGGTTTCTAGACACAGTCCTAGGCAAACTCCTAGTGATGGCTTGGCCACGGGCTGAGCCCCAAGCCCAGTCACAGACTGAGCCCTAATCCCAAGCACAGAGTGACTCCAAATCCTGACCAACCACCTCACATATGCTACTGG
The DNA here is from genome assembly GCF_003287225.1 of Phascolarctos cinereus. Classification (NCBI taxonomy): domain Eukaryota; kingdom Metazoa; phylum Chordata; class Mammalia; order Diprotodontia; family Phascolarctidae; genus Phascolarctos; species Phascolarctos cinereus. The sequence continues at coordinate 21,099,368 of NW_027555958.1, read as the reverse complement.
TCACAAGAGTGCTGTGACAGCTCAGTGCAATCCATCCCTGCTGTTGGAAGAATAACTCCCATCTAATCTCCTCATGCTAGAGCATCAGAAATATTTACTCTTAATTCGCAAGGTGTGCTGATAAGATAGAGACTGGTTTTATAACAAACAAGAGAGCAGCACAGTCTTCCTGGGCAGCCTCTCCTGCCTGGGGATGCCATCAGGGTCAGAGATCTAGGGCTAGAAGGAACAGCCCACATCAGCTAGTCCAACTCTCTCCTTTCACAAATGAAGAAACTGAGTCCTGGGGAGGTCAAAGGACTTGACCAAGGTCATCCAGAGAAAAGTCAGAGGTAGGGTCTGAACAATGCTCTTTCCAGCATGGGTGCTGAATTGCCGAGAAAATCCCTTCCAACTCTAAATTCTATTATCCAGTGGACATTTGTGGGAGGTCCTTTTTGGACATTTAAGACATATTCTATCACATTTTGTCCCTGAGGTCAAGTCTTCTTTTGAGAAGTGGAAATGGATGAGTTAGTGGGTAAAATGGAACAAATAAAGTGATACTAGTGGGAGCAGATAAGTGAGACTCTGACGGAAGAGCATTGAGCCCCTCGTGAGGCTCGTGAACCGGAACTGAGGGCAGTTCCGCAGAAGGATTCCACGGCTCCCTGAGCAGTGCTGGCACTGCTGGAATTAGTGCTTAGCCTCCCAAGGAGGCTACCCGGAAGGCTCTCTCCTTCAAATCACCTTTTATTCATTATCTGTGTGCATGAGTGTCCCTAGCTCCTCACCCACCCTGAGCAGACCGCAAGCTCTTTGAGGACAGCGACGGGTTTCATTTCTGCCTCTACACAGGGAACTGGCCGTTTTCTTCTTGCTAGACAAAATATAACACCAAAGCCAAGGGTTTTTTGGTTTTTTTTTTTAATTTTGTTTGGGTTTTGTTTTTCATTTTCTTCTGCTAATGCCAGACATTTACTAAGAGCAAGCTGACAGCTCTTTAGTTGCAGCCTGAGGCTATAAACCACTATACCCAACTAGAGGGCTGACAAACAAAGGCCAGGGAGAGAGCTCCCAAGCTAAGATTTAATCCTTTTTATTTTTATTTTCTCTTATTTTTGGACTCCTTGTGGCTGGGGCTGAATCGCAGTCACTTCCCCAGACAGCTCTCGGATTTAAGATTAGAAATTCCTTGTCACTCCTGCTTAGGCAGCATCTGCCTCTTAGAATCTGTGGCTTTTCTCAAGTACCAGCTCTCCAGGAAGTCTTTTTTCATTTCCCCAGCTGCTAGGGCTTCCCCTCCAAGGCTACCTTTCATCTAATTGTCTGATTTATCTTCTATATTCTGTTTATATTTTGCTGTCCCCATTAGAATGTAAGCTCGCTGTGGTTTGGGACTATATTTACTTTTACTTTGCATCCTCAGTGCATAGCATAGAGCACATAGTAAGTACTTACTAAATGCTTCTTGATTAATTAGTCCCCCTATTGAGATCCTGGCATTCTCAAAACCCTCTTCAGGGAGATTTTCCCCAGAACTCCTGCAGGAACTCTGGAAGCTACAAAGTCCACTTTAGTCTCAAGATTACCTCTAGCTCAAAATGAATTTGAGTTAGAATAAAAGCTAGGTAAAGGAGGTGAGGTTACTGTCTTTCCCTCTCTTGGGCTACATTCCTACCCTTATTATGCTTACATACACACATACACACACATACATATATGTGTATGTATATATACATATACATGTGTTAGAGAAAATATGTTATATAAATATATAAAATATGTGTTACATAAAATATAAATTATATGTCTTACTTTTACATATTTTACAAAACCTTTTTATTATGTTACATATTTGTGTGCATATATGTTGTGTGTATATATTACTATATATATTACTATATAATCAACAACATATATATCTATATATGTCAGCAGGAAAAAACCCCACTTCAAATGCACTTTGGCTCTGCTGCTGTGTCTTGGCTAGCCTCAGACAGAGGACATTCATTCATTCATTCATTCATTCATTCATTCATTCATTCATTCAGGGACAATGTGAGCCCAAGTACAGAGATGGCAGAGTGGGGATGGGGGAAGTGCTACTTGGTTTGGGGTCATCCTAGACCAGGGATTCTTAACTTGGAGCCCATGAACTCATTTTTTAAAAAATATTTTGAGAATTGTATTTCAGTATAATTGATTTCCTTTGTAATCCTATGTATCTTATTTTGTGCATTTAAAACCGTGATCCTGAGAATGAGTCTGCAAGCTTTACCAGACACGGCCAAAGGGGTGCACCACACAAAAGGGGGAGTGCCCCCGTCCTAGCCTCTTTCCTTTGCTTCATGCCTCGTAGTCGATCGATTGCCTGGTCTTCTCTCCCCTCACGTGGTTGCTCCCCCTTTCTTAGGCTTCCTCACCGGTCTCCTGGACCTCTCTATCTCCATTCTCCACCTTCCATCCTCCACCCAACTGCCAGAACATTTTCTCAAGACACCATTTTGACCATCAGGACCCTCCTTAAAAATCGGTGGCTATTCCCTGTCCCTCTAGGATAAAATACTGACCCTTTGCAATCTGGCTCTGATCTATTTTCCAGATCTGTTTCCTATTATTCCTCTTTCACACATTGCCCCAGTCAGCAATTGATTGTGTCTTACTCTTGTCCCGTCTCCTCTTACCTCTGGGCATTCACACAGGTGTTCCTCCCCAGCCGTGACCCAGTCTTCGTGGGGACGCACTCTCTCTCCTTATTCCAGGCTTTTAGTATCCCTTTCCTCCTTTGAGACTCAACTCTGATGTGGCCTCCTCCTCCACGAAGTCTTCTCTGATTCTCCTGGATGAAAGGGTTCTCTCCCTATTTACATCCTTCTAGAATGCTTCCTCCGACTTTTCTCTTTGTCATGTCCTATCTTATATTTTTACGTATGTGAGTTGATTCGCAGCTCTGAATGTTAACTCCTTGAGGGAGGACTCGCCATCTGCCTTGTTTTTCCTTTTCATTTCCCCTATCCCCTGCAGAGTAGGTGCTTAATCAATGCTTACTGATTTAATACATTGAAGAGATAATGACCTAGTTTCATTTGGCTAGAGAAGAGAGTAAAGGAGAGATAAGCTGGGCAGATTGGTTGGAGACACACTATGGAGGGCCTTGACTGCCGAGGTAAGGCATGGGGACTTTGTGGAACTGGCAATGGGGAGCCACTGAAGACGTTTGAATGAGGGAGCAATCTGGTGAGACTTATGCTTTAGTAATTAACCAATCAATGAATCTTTATGAAGTATTTACTGTGAACTGCAGACAGTGCTAAGCACTGAATACAGGAATCCAAAAATGAAACAATCCTGAGGGTTATTTTAGAAGGGTGTGTGAGATAGATTGGTCAGTTAAGATTCTTTTGCAGGCTAGGGGTTAACATTCTACAGGAGAAAGAACATTGGAGTCAGAGGACCAGGGTTCAAACCCCACACCACTTATGTCCTTAAGTCTCAGTTTACTCATCTGTAAAATGAGGCATTGACTTCTGACGTTCCTTCCAGCTCTAGATTAGGATCCTAGGACCAGAAAACAAAGTGAAATGAGGGATAAGAACATATTTAAGAGAAAATGTGAGAAATGTATCCTTTTCCATGATTCACTTCTGCTTACCCATTGAATTGAGCAGCTAGGTGGCTCAATGCATAGAGCACTGAGTTCTAAATTGGCCTCAGACCCTCATTAGATGTGTGGCCCTGGGCGAGTCATTTAACCCTGTTGGCCTCAGTTTCCTCATCTGCCAAATGAGCCGGAGAAGGAAATGGCAAACTCCTCCAGTATCTTTGCCAAGAAAAACCCCAAACGGGTCACGGAGAGTTGGACGTGACTGAAACAACTGAACAACAACATCCATTGGATCAGGCATCTGTGGTATGGTGTAGAAAGAGCCCCCCTCTGAGTCCAGAAGTTCTGTATGCAAATGACATTTCAGATCTGGTCAAAAAAAGAAATCCATTAGGCCATGAACTCCTGACAGATGAGTGTGTGTCCTCTCTGTTGCTCCACTCCCATCCGTGGCACAGAACTTTGCACGTAGTCAGAACTTCGTGGATGTTTGTTACAGTGCCATATGAAGTGGTTGGGTATTATGATCCCATTTTACAGATATGAAAACTGAGGCCCAGGAAAAATGAAATGACTTGTCTAAGGTCATTTAGTCTGCCATGGGTGAGTCAGTCAATCCACCTTTATTAAGTGTTTTCCGTGTGCCAGTACTACTATGCCAAACCCTGGGAATTTTTGCGAGAAAGGCTCCCTCCCTTCCAGAAGCGCACATTCCAGTGAGGGAGACAACGTGCAAATAGCCATGTGCATTCAAGATAGACACAACTGCGGATGGAAGGTGTTGGTATGGTGGGGGAGAGCAGGAAACGTCAGATTTGAGCTGTCTTGAAGGAAGCATGGAGGTGGAGGAGGTGAAAAGGGAGGGCCTTTGAGGCATCAGGACAGCCAAGGAAGAGCAGCCAAGTTGGGTGGCGATGGGATGTTTTGTGCGAGGAGCCTCAAGTAGGCTGGCGTAGCTGGATTGTACACAGAGGGGTGTGAAGTTGGAGAATACCCAGGATACCTGCTCAGATCACCGAATTTAGAGCTAAAAGGGACCCCAGAGGCCGCCAGTTCCAGCCCCATCATGTTGCACTGGAAGAAACCAAAGCCCAGGGGCTTAAGGGACTTACCCAGGGTCACACAACTAAGTGTCAGAGGGATGATTTGACTCCAGGTCCAGTGTTGTACCCACTGTACTATCCTTCCTCTTCTACAGTAAAGAGAAGAAATGTCACAGATCGACCCTTCTTGAGAATGTGTTGAGTCAGAAAGCCCAAATCAGCTCTTGTCAGAAAGGGCTCCTCCAGTGATCTGAGAAGCTTGTTTCATATCCACGCTCCTTGGATAAACAGGACAAGTCCTCAACTGAAGGACCCTTGCTCTCTTAGAACCAATAGACAGGAGCTGTTGTTCTTTGATTTCTGAGTTTCCTGTAAGGGAGTCCCAGGATATAACATCAATATAGGACACAGGTATGAACCACAGTGGAAATGCAAAACCACCACAATGCAAGAGTTTCCCTGGTTCTGCGATCCTTTCTTAATTTTCTACTTCAATAGAAATTTGCTTTAACTTTTCCAGAACCAAAGGCACGTATAGTGGGGGGTGGGGCATGTCCCAGTGTGCCCTTGGAGGGGAAGGGCCAATGGTGATGCTGGCACACCTGGCCCATGACCCACGTACAAGACCCATGCCAATATCCAGAACCAAGATGGCTGGTTTTAAGATCACTAGCCTCAGAAGAGGCTCTGACACTGTCTTATATAGGCTTATTTCCAATTCCCAGCTCTGGGAAGGGATTAGAAGCAGCTGCTCCTGGAACCACACCTACACATTGGCTTCCTGCCTCCGATGTTCCCACCCTATTGTGTGTCATCACCAGGGCACGGCCACCCCCGCATCCTGCAGCTGAGCTGTGCCCAACAGAGGCAAGGACCACCACCCCTTTGGCTGACGTATCCTCTTGTGGCTGCATTAGTATCGGAAAGCAAACCCTGCCTTTATCACACCTGGTCTTCTGCTGTGGCTCCTGCTCTCCAGAAAGGGCTGTTCCCACCGCTGTCCCATTCAATGTCCTATGTCCCAGACCTAGAAGCTGATGGCCCTCGTTCTCCACGGCTCTTCTGCCTGGGACACTGACATCGCCCAACTCCAAAATTCATTAAGTCTGTCATTGGGAGCCAAGATTCTGCTGGGATCCGCTTTAATGATGTGACTTTGTCATGAACGCTGCTTTGCTTACAGACAATGAATGAATGCATTCTCTTATGCCAGAAAATGTTGTACCTCCATCTCTTTGTTCATCATTTATTCCTAGTAAGGAGTAGCTTTCTAGTATCTTGAAGAAATAGTCCAATTAACCAGCAGGCAAATATGTTAAACAGCTATTCTGTGCCAGGCACTGGAGATAACAAAGAGAGAAATGAAAATGGTCTCTTTCCTTAAGAGCTTACACTCTATGGGGGGAATTCCTTCAATTAGCAAACATTTAGATGCCTGCTATTATCCAGGGCCAATCACTCTGTGGACTGCTGGGTTTGTTCAAACTGTACATAACCGAAATTCACAGCTTCCTAGATTATCCTCCTTTCTATTCTTTGTGTATTGAATGGTTTCTATTTGTTGGCATGTATGTTTGGGCTCAGGATCCTAGAGCTGGGGGGGCTGTATCTTTCCTCCTGAGTTTTCGGGGTACCTCGAAGGATTTGGGAGGATCTCTTCTCTACTGCCACTGGCTGGAGCACCCAGCAGCTGTGTTTTCCCTTGTTGGTGGACAGGAACCAGAACTCTAGTTCCCTTTGAGTAATAGACAATGCACAGCTTAGCAGGAATTCTGCCTACCTCTCCCAGTGGTCGTTTCGCTTTGGCTGGGTGGCTTTTGACACTTCTGAATGGGTTGACTTATGGGGATCTTTTTCCTCACATTGAAGCCACATCTATAACTTTCACCCATCGCCACCGGTCCTGACCTCCAGGGATTAGCAGAACAATGCTAACCTTCTTCTGCCTAACAGCCATTCTTATGCTTGGAGACAGCTCTCATGTCCCCAGTAGAAGAGACATAACTTCCAGGAATAAGGAAGGGAGGGTTACGCCTTTTATAGGAAAGGCATTGACAAGCTGGAGATTCCCCAAGGGAGGATGTGCTTTCTCAATTGTGATGCCTGGAGCCAAATGCAGTCCTCCCCATGTGGCCTGAGCCTGGTGGAGTAGAGTGTGACCGTCACCTCCTGATTCCTGGAAGGTCTGCCCCTCTTAATGCAGCCTAAGATGACATTAGCTTTTATGGATGCTATAACAGCTGGCATTTAGATTCTGCCTCAAGAATTTGCAAAGTGCTGTATGTATCTTGCCTCCTTCGATTCTAACAACGACGCTGGGGGGTAAGCACCACAGTTATTACCATTGTTGCCATTTTACAGATGAGGCTTAGAGAGATTGAGTCACATAGCTAAGAATCCGAGAAGTCTGTATCCAAACCCACCAGTGTATCATTGTTCCATGCTCTCAGTGGCAGACGGTATCTCCTCTCCCCGTGAATCTTTGATTTTTCTTTTCTTTTTTAAGGCAGTTGGGGCTAAGTGACTTGCCCAGGGTCACACAGCTAGTTAGTGTCAAGTGTTTGGCCTGAGGCTGGATCTGAACTCAGGTCCTCCTGGCTTCAGGGCCAGTGTTCTATCCACCGTGCCACCTAGCTGCTCCTAATCTTTGATTTTTCAAACAAAATTTTTATCCATATATTTTGTTTTTGCTTTACTGACACTTCCCAAAGCAGCCCTCTCTCCTTCCTCTCCCAGAGGGCCATCCCTTAAAACAAAAACTTTTTTTTAAAGAGAAAAAAGAAACGTACCAATGCTAATCAACAATCAGTCAGGTCTGACATTGATCTACAACCATATTCCTGAAGGTTTGGGAAGGTCCCATGTCCTTCCCAAAGGACTGAGTGTGACACCTTGGCAAATGTGAGGAGAGCCGTTAAGTAAACTTTTGTCCAATGCTGCATGGTCTGCGAATGTCTCATTTTGTTCTAACCCTGAGCCTGCACCACTAGATCAGCCCAAGGCAGGCCTGGCCCAGAACAAGTTTTCATCTTTTTTAATCCTTCTGTTGATTCACAAGCATCCTGAGCATCCACGTGGGTCTCAATCACACAACAGAGGCTTGAGAATTCTGCAGGCTTCCAGTCCCCAACCCTGTCCATTCTCAGTACACTTCCGAACCTGATCTCTTCTCCTTTATCGAAGGAATCGTGTCCTCAGTCCTTCCTCTCCCAGAGGTTATTTTTTCCCCAGCCTAGAATCATTTCCATCGCTCTGCTCTGGGCCTTATCCAAGATCTCACATCACTCCTGAGTGCCAAGTCCCGGGCCCAACTCCGTGCCAGGCTCAGGCTGGGGAGAAAAGCCAAGAACATGAGAGTTATTTTCAGGAAAGCTATAGGATTAAGAAGTCGACAGATTGCATGCCTTAGGGATCCAAACCTTCTCCCTAAACCCTCCCTACCCCACAGGGGTGAAGAGGGGAGGATGAGATCACAGATGCAGATGAAACTTGAAGAGGTTAAAAAAATGCTGCACAAATGGCTATTACCATGAAGTCTGTCCATTGCTGGTGATCTCCATGATGACAAGGAGAAACTAGTTAACCCAGGGCCATAGTGTGGAATTCCATGTCCTCTAGCTAGCGTTGAGGAGAACCTAGCTTTGGCCACAGGCTCCCCCCACTCCCCATTCCTGGTCACAGACAAATCCCTAAGTCTGGCCACGGTGTGAGAGCCAACTCTGACTATCAGGGTGGTGTGGTGGAAAGAAAACAAGCTTAGTTATCAGAAGACCTGGGTTCAAATCCTGCCTTAGCTGTTTATTGCTTGGGAGACCTTGGGTAAGTCCCATCAACTCTGGGACTCAGTTTCCTCCTTTATAAAATGAAGGGGGTTGGACTTGGTGGTCTCTGGGGTCCTCTCCAGCCCTAGACCAATAACCTCAGATCACATGGTGGGGGGACCAGGTGAGAGGTCGTGGCTAGCTCAGCACAGAGAATCCTCACCACACCTTGGAGCCCCCACCTTGCTGCCAGTGGGTGAGGAATGTCCGAGGCATATTAAGGGGCTGTGTTTGGTGGGAAGGAACGGAGATATCCAGGAGTGGCATTCAGAGCTGAGGAGGAAGAGGAAGGAAGCCCAGTACAGTGGCGGGTGGTGGGTGGGGTCAGAGGGCCAGGAGTGAAATTTCAGTTATGCCGCGATGTGTCTTAGGCACATCGCGACCTCTCTGGGCCTCAGTCTCCTGTTCTGTAAAATGGTGAGGCTGGATGACATCAATCAACCAGCGTTTGTTAAGTTCCATGAGGTCTGAGGTGCCTTCTAGGCCTGAACGTCTGATCCCACAAAGGGGTAGATTCCGAGATGGCCTGGCATGAAGGCCCAGAGGTGACTTATTCTACCCCCTACAAGGCTTGGCAGATCACTGGTTTCTGTGTGGGAAACCTCCGAAGGGTGTCAGTCACACTGACCTTTAGTCTAGACATCCCAACCCGATGTAGAACCCCTAACATCCCCCCTGCCCCCCACAACTCGCTTTCTTCCATCTCTGCCCCTGAAACGCTCCTTCGAGACCTTACTGCAAATCATCTTCTCTAGGAAATTTGCCGTGACTACCCACGTGACCTTGGGTGAGTCACTTAATGTCCCTTGGCTTTGATTTTCTCTTCTCGTTTTTGAGGGAGTTTGACTGGAGGCCTTCTGAGGTCCCTTCAGTCTCTTAGGCCATGATCCCGCATGTGACCCAAGTAAGTTATTCTTCTCTTTGGGCCTTCTCTGCAAAGTGGGGATTCAGGGGGGTGTTGTTGAGGCATTTCAGTAGTGTTGACTCTCTACCACCCCATTTAGGGGTTTTCTGGGCAAAGATACTTGGCAAAGAGTGGTGGGCCATTTCTTTCTACAGCTTATTTGACAGATGAGGAAACTGAGGCAAACAGGGTAAAGTGACTTGCCCAGGGTCCCACAGTTAGTAAGTGTCTGAGGCTGGATTTCAACTCAGGTCCTCCTGACTATAGGCCCAGCACCCTATGCATTATGGTGCTACCTAGTAGGTTGAGTTTAGATGGCCTCTGAGTTCCCTTCCAGGTCTAGAGCCATGATCCTTTGACTAGCCTATGGATTTCCCATCATCCATTTATCCTGTGTTTTCTTTCTTCTTCTTTTTCAGTGGATTCCTAGGTGTTCTTCCCTGTGCCCTTATTAGCCTGGAGGTTCCCCAAGGGCTCCATCAGACCAGAGACTTGCTGGGGATGGGCACCATGTCATGTCAGGGGCTCTGACGACAGAGATTGTGTGGCTTCTCCACCATATCAGGACTTCCTGTGGGTAGAAGCTATCTTGATTCTATCTAGTCAGAGCCTTTGTGGTTAAGAACGTATCTGTCTCATCAGACCAATGGTTTCCTGAGAGAAAGACCTATTTTCTTCCTCTGAGCAGCGTCTCGCTATGGGCAGAAACTTTCCCTGATCAGATCAGAGCTCCTTGAATGTAAGAACTGTGTCTCCTGTATCAGACCAGGGGTTCCCCATGGGTAGGAAGTGGGTCATTCCCATCAAACTGGGATCCCGGAGGTCACAGACTGTCTCCTCCATCAGACTAGAGTTTCTGAGGGAAGGGTCTATCTCCTCCATCAGGCCAAGGCCTGGGTCTCCTTTCTGCCTCCTCCTGCCCTCACCCCAGCACTCAGCAGCAGTCCCCCTGCTCTTGGCTGACTTTATAGCCCCAGTTCATCCCTAAATAGAGACACTAGTGTCTTCTCATCTCCCTCTCCTCTGCTCTCCTTCCCCCAGCCAGAGCTCTCCAATGAAGACGTCTCCAGCCCGCCAGGGTGACCTGACCCGGAGGATGCCCTGGGATGCAGCCCGACAGCCGTCTGGAACATCTGGGCACTCCATCCTTCCCCTGGCGGGTCCAGGCTCTCCCTGGGGCAAGGGTGGAGGGGTGGAAGAATGGGGGGAGGGCGGGAGACGATTCTTCAGGGAGACAGGGCAGGAGGGGCCTGGGGGGGGTGACTCAGATGTTATTTTGGTTCCCCCCTGGGCCCTTTCACCGGGTCTCTCAGTTCCTCCCGGCCTATGTTTAGACGACTGTGTCGGATGTGACTGTATCCAGGCCAAACACAGCTCTCGGGCACGACTCACAAGTCTTATAAAGTCGGACAGCTTGTGAGGCCAAGGCAAATGCTGGCAGGTTGGGGGGGGGGCATGCAGTCGAGAAAGAGTTTTGTTGACCTTGGCCTCCTCCGAGGCCTTGTAGAGGAAAGGAGGGGGCTGATGGCGGAGGGGGTGACTTGGCTGACAAGGGGTGGATTGGGGAGACTCATATCTGTCTCCCACGCTGGCTGGGGGGCTGGCTCTGGGGAGAGACATTCCTGCAGCAACATCGATTCATGCCTTGTAGGGAGCCCTAGCCTGCCTTCCCCCCCCCTTCCCTGTTCCAGCTGACTCTGCCCTCAGCAAACTCCTAGAAGAGACATGATTCTCCTGGGAGAGCTGGCTACCCCGCACCCCTGCAGGAGACACCTGTTGCCAGGCAAGACTCAGAGAACTGTGGTAAATAAGACCTGGAAAGGTCCTAGAAATCATGTAGTGCTGACTCCCTCTTCTTACAGAGCAGGAGAATGAGGACTAGTTAGGGAAAATGAGAAGTGACTTTGGAATCCGAGGACAGGGCTCCAATCCTGCCTTGGACAAATGCAGCCTTTCCCTTTTCCCTTGGGCCTCAGTGTCCTCCTCTGTAAAACAAGGGGGCTGGTCTCAGTGGCTTCTGAGGTACCTCTCCAGCTCTAGCGTTGTTGGCTGTTGCACCACCAAGACCCTCCATCTCCTGACTCTGGGAGTTCTCCCTGGCTGCCCCCCGTGGCTGGCGCACTCTCCCTCTTCATCCCTGCCTCCTGACCTCCCTGGCTTCCTTCTGGGCTCAGCTACAATATCCTTTCCCACCCTTCTTCATTCTCTTTATTAATTATTTCCTATTTATCCTTTCTATAGCTTACTCATGCCTATTTGCTTGTGGGCTGCCCCATTAGAGTGTAAGCTCCCTGAGGGCAGGGGTTGTCTTTTGTATCTTTTTGCATCCTCAGTGCTTAGCACAGTGCCTGGCATATAGTAGGTGCTTAATAAACATTGCTTGCTTGATTATCCCAGGTCAAGCACATAACCAGGACTCACTCTTGGGTCAAGGGTCTTTGGCCTTTAAAAGGCTTCTCCAGAGTTTCCAATGCAGTACTCCGAGATGAATTATTGTCTTTATGTCCTATCTCCTCCCCATTCTGAAAGGCCCAGCCCATAGCAAAATGGTGAACTAAGAAAAGGGAGTTAATTTCGAACCCTCTCACCTCCCTACACTCTGAACATCTCTCTTTCTTGCATGTCTCACCTTCTTCTGGCAGAGAGGGGCTCCCCTGGCGTCTTCCTCTCCAGCTTCCCAGAGTCTCTCACCCTGGCCTTCCTTCCCTTCCTGGGTGGCAGTGACCCCTCATTCCCCCCACTCCCACACAGCTGGATAACATCTGTCCTTCGTAGCCATCTGCCAGAGAGGAAGCAAGACAGAATGGCCAGAAAGTTGGAGTTGAAGTCAGTAAGGCCTGGATTCAAACCTTGCTTTAGATCTGCACTAATATTGTGACCAAGGCACTTGCCCTCTCTAAGACGGTGGTGTAGATAGACTCCTAGGTTTGAGTCAGGGAGACCTGAGTTTGAATCTTGCCTGCTTCAGACATTTACTAGCTATGTGACCATGAACAAGCCACTTAACCTCTGTCTTTCTGTTTCCTCATCTATAAGGTGGTCATAATAGTAGCAGTTACCTCACAGGGTTATTGTGAAGATCAAATGTTATAGTGTATGTAAGATATTTTGTAAATCTTAACGTGCAGTGCAGATGGTAGCTGCTCTTCTTATCCCTGGGAAGGAGCTAATGAACTCCCACACATTGAAGTATTTATGATGGTTGGCAGTTTCATATACGCCCCTTTCCAGGGCTATTTTGATCTAATTCAACAAAGCATTTATTAAGCACCTACTATGACCAAGACACAGTTTTAGGCTTAGGGGATGCAAGGTTGAAGATGAAAAAAAATAGCCTTGTCTTCTATGAGCATACTATTTACATTATAACCGAACAAATTCAATTAAACATTTATTAAATGACTACTATGTCTTGTGCTCTATAATGGGATTGTATCAGAATTATAGAGGCTCTGAGTTGGAAGGGACTTGCAACCTCCATGCAATACAGGTGTCTCCTCTAGAACACCCCCTGAGAGAGGTATCCAGCCTCTGCTTGTATACCCCCATTGACAGGGAGCTCACTACCTCATAAGGCTGCTTGTTCCATTTTTGGGATTGCTTATATTATTGGTCCGTTATTCCTAGTAATGAAGCTAGAATCCATCTCCCCATTACTCACACTTGTAGTTCCCAGTTCTCCCCACTGAGGCCAACCTCTTTTCCAGGTAGCAGCCTTCCTTATCTCTCCTCTCCAAATCTGTTCCCAGCACATTTACCAGGTCCTCACCTCTCTAAGCTTCAAAGGCTGAAGAGCTTTCAAGCCCCAGAGCAACGGCACTTGAATGGTGGGTCTTCAGATGCTGTGACAGGTGGCAAAGTTGACGGTTGTAGGGAGCACTGCCTGCCTAGCACTCCATAAATCCCAAAGAATCAAGGAAACTTGGCCCACTCAGCCCTGCCCACGTCACTCCAGGGCAGGCTTCCCCTGCTGATGTCCCATTTCCAGTCCCTCTGCTTGAACTTCAGAAACCTGACCATCCACAGGGCCTAATCCCAGATAGAAGCAAAAATCCAAATTCAAGCTCGCAGGTGCCCACCCAGGGGCTGTGAGCTCCTCCTGATGTAATCCTCACAGCAGGCATTGCCCTGGGACACAGACACCCTCTCTGGGCACAGCCCCAACCCCAGACAGATTTGGTAGTGAACTTTGCTCCCCAGGGCCACTCCCACAAGATCTCTGGTACTCTTCTCGCCCCTCCAAGGTCAGACTCTCCTCACCTCTTTCGAACCATCACATTGGCTTCCCGACTGATCTCCCTGCTGACATCTCTCCCCACTGGAGAGCCACCCTCCATGTGGCTTCCAAAGGGATTTCCTTAAAGCGTAGTTCTGCTCTTGTCTGCTCTCCTAGTCAATAAACTGCAGTGGCTTCTGATGACCTCCAGGATCAGATATAAGCTTTTGGGCAAAGTCACCTTCTTGGCTTTCAGTTTCTTCATCTGTAAAACGAGGCAGGGAGATGAGACTACATGGCCTCTGAGGGGCCTTCCATCTCTAGATCTATGGTTCTGAAATCCTGTTTGGTTACTATGTCTATGTCTATGTCTGTGTCTGTATCTATATTCGTGTATATGCATAGACACACATGTATACGTATAGACATACATGCATGCATTTGTGCATACATACATGAATGCAGGTGTACATGTATACATGTATTATTATATGCATTTACACGTGTATGTATGTACACACACACACACACAAGCAGCTTCATTTTGTCTTTATTTTGCCCATAATAGGTACTTAATAAATGCTTGCCCCTTATGGGGTTGGTTCTGAACCAGGGACAGACAAGGCCACCTTAGGTTCCTGCAAAGGTTCCACATTTAATGAGCTCAGGAAGCTACCACCTGGGAGGATGAGGTGGGGCACCTCCTCAGTTTGATCTTAGGGTCTCACGTCCTTCATCTCTCTGATAGGGAGAGACGGTTGGAAAAATGGAGGAAAGCCTATCTGGTGGAGGAGGCATATTTGGCCTGTAGAAAGGGTGGACCCCAGGCTCTTGTTATCTCAAAACTCTCTGAGATATCGAGTCAACGTCCTTATTGTATAGAGAGGGAACCGAGACCAGAAGAAGGGAAAGGAACTCATGCCGAAATCATAGAGATGGTTGGGAGCAGAGCTGGGTCTTTGGGTCCCAGTCTGATCTGAGGCTTACGGGCCTAGAGCTGAGAAGAGCTGTAGAGATCCAGCCTCCTCCAGGTTAATGTGAGGAAACGAGGCCCAGACAACTTGTGACTTGCCCAGGGTTACAAGGCCAATGCTTCTAAGAGGGGTGGGGTGGGTGGTTCAGGTCTTCCCGATTCCAAGCTCAACACTATCCACTCAACGCTGCTGACACTTTCTAACTTTAGCTGGAGAAGAAACATCTGGTTCTCCCTTCCATTAGCTGACCACCTGTCCCTGGGTGGCTAGGCTCCAGAGACAGAGTGTCTCGTGGTTTGAATCTCTGCTCTTCCCTTCCCTGCAGTAAGGGATCATTGATTTATAGCTGGGAGGGCCCTCAGGGGTCAAGAACACTCCTTTCATTTTATAGATGAGGAATGTGAGTCTGGGAGAAGAAGAAACTTGCCCAGGGTCACATAGGTACTAAGTGTCGGGGGCAAGATTTGAACACGGGTCTCCCCCATACCCAAGTTCTCCCTTTGTTTCCCCCAGCTCCTCCATCAGAATCCAGGGACCTGCTATAGGGTCAAGTTAGCCGCCTCCTGTTTTTACATCTGTTTCTCCCTTCTCGGGCCTTCCCTCCACTCCCATAGATGACGCCTAGCCTCAGAATAACCTGGGGGGAGAGGACTGTGCAGCTCCAGGACAAGTCTTGGATGCTGGGAGGATGGTGGGGGAAAGGGGAGGGGGTGACCTAAGAATACCCAGACTATCAGGACATTGGCGCGCTTCTTTGGTGGAAGGTTCCAAGTGGCCCAGGCTCTGGCCAGCCCAGTTCCAAGGTACAGGCAATGGGAGGCTTAGGACATGGTTGGCAGTGAGACAACCACCCTTGCTCCAACAGCCACAGAAGTATGTAAATGGGGAACACGGCCTCCTTATTTATGAGATTCTGCAATGCATTTTTTATTCCCAGAATGAGCACTAATGAAAATATGAAATGTTTCTTCGATGACATGGTCTCCATCTAGAAAGTACATTCCTTTGAGAGGAAGGCAAGAAGAGGGCGTGGGTGCCATGCGCTACGCATCCATCGTACACTCTGTCTTGTTTCCTCACATGTCACACATATGTCAACATCCTCATACACTGACATGTGTCTCATGGTGTACGTGTGTGTCGTGTTTCTCTTTGCACTACTGTGCTCCCATCAGTTTAAACATACAATGTGTTTCCCTGCACTGAACACATCGTACAGACATATGTCATGTCCCATTGTGCTTTGCATATCATCATTGGATGTACGTGCTGTGTGGCATAAAGTGATAGCTACCTGTCTAAGGGGTCGTGCCCTTGGAATTGCCTTTGTACAATGTTCAGGACAGTTTGTGAGCAGTTACAGACTGAATCAGGGACTTTGGATGGTGACGGAAGCAATGATTGATTATTGTGACCAATTGTGGAAGGATTGGGATGGTCACTGAAATAATGGTTATTAAGTAGATGACGGTAGTGATGGCACTGATGGTGGAGAGGTTGGTGATGATAAAGACTGTTGCAGTCAGTCGTGATGGTGGTGGTGGGCATAGTGACAGGAATGACTGAGAGGTAGTGATGGTAAGAGGTGATAGAGGTCCCGGTACTGACTGTTAAGCCGATCATGGCAGCCGTGGCAGTGGTAATGCGGAGGCCGGTGATAATGACAGTGATGTTGGAGTCGATAGTGGTGGTGATGAGGTCGTTGTAGATGATGACACTGATTATGGGAGTGGTTGTGGTTGTGACGGTAATGATCGCAATGGGGAGATTGGGGATGAAGGCACTGGAGAGGATGACAGTGGTAACGATTATGCTGGTGGTGGTGAGGGTGAAGATGGGGATGGTGAGGAGGCGGTCAATGATGGTATTGATCGTTAATGCTATTCATGACGGGGGCTATGATAATGACTTATAGTGATGAGCTGTGACTATGGAACAGCGATTGTGGGACTGAGTCTCTCATTAGTACTGTCTCCCACAGGATGAATAATAATGCGCAACAAACGATAAAAACAAAGCCAAAACTCTACGTGGTCTTTCAGTTTGCTGCCATTGGTGTCGTGGTAAGGCTGATATACTTGAGGAAGGAATGCTGTGGACCTGATACTTGGTTCTTCGTCCTGCAGAAGGACAACAGTGACAAGGAGAAACATGGAGGATGAAATGAGATGTAGGCTACCAGCTGGCTGGAGAGCCTCCGCAGGAGTGCGATGTGGTGAGTGAAGACCCTGGAGATCATGCCTTATGAAGACTGCTTGAGGCATCTGGGCGGGTTTAGCCTGGAGAGGAAGAGACTTAGGCCAGGCTGACTTCAACCATCCAAAAGTCTGTGGCATTAAAGAGAGGTTAAACTTGTTCTTTTGCACGGATGCAAAAGTCAAAACCTGGAGCCGTGGTTGGGAGTCTTAGAGAGGAAAATTCAGGCTTGATGTCAGGAAAGAGTTTCTGATAATTCAGGCTACACCAAACAGCAATGGACTGCCTTAGGCAGTGGCAGGTTCCGTTCCTAGGGGGGCCCAGGCAGAGATTGGACGACCACTCGTCGTCTCACATGTCCAATCCAACTCAAAAATTTTATGAAACCGACATAACCTTTGCTGTGACCTTCCTGTGAGATCCCCCTTGTTCCAGTGGGTGAGGCAAGAGGAGAAGGCAGTCTTCATTGTTTGGAGAGAGAAGTGGATACAGGAAAAGTTAAACAAATAGTGTTTGATTCAGGAAGAGCTAAAGGAATGGTACAGATAGGAAGGGCAGCAGAGGTTCAGGGGAGAGGGGGCTGAAGTAGCCAAGAGAGGCTTCCTGAAGGAGGTAGAGGTCTTAAAGATTGGGCAGGATTTGGATTGGCTGAGAGGAGGGTGGAGGGTCATTCCAGATAAGGGGGGTGGTGTAAGTCAAGGTGGGAAGGAATGCACGTGGAGCATGTAGGAGCCAGTAAGCCCAGTCTGGCTGGAGCATAGAACTCATGTAGGGGAGTAGTTAGGAGATAAGGTTGGGGAAGAAGGGTGGGGTCAGATTGCAGAAGGAAGGCTTTGAATGTATCCTGACCCTACCCAAGGAAACACCCTCTCTTTGAACCCCTCTCGGTTTCTCTTTGGTTTCCCGAGAAGGGACCCCACTCCACAATCCCAAGTCTCAGCCTTGTCCAAACCTCAGTCCAAGCTTGGCCCGGTTCCTTCCCTCTTTTCCCACTACGTTTCCCTAACCCGGTATCAAGCAGGAACAGCCACTCCTGTTCCCTGGCCTATACATTGCTCGAATAGTTTCACTGTCTTATTGGAGGGTCTGGCTGTCATAGCTACTTTGCCAAATTTCCCGGAATGAGAGCCTCATAAATCAAGCCTACCTCTTCCCTAATCAGTTTAATTGCTCTCCGCTGAGCCCCTCCTGTCTGCAAAGCTATTTCCGGGGGCCCTGATGGGTCCCAGCGAGAGCTGGGCAGAAAGTGTGGAAGGAGGCATGGGCTGCCCCTTGCCTTTTGTAGCGGGGCAGCCAGCTCTTGGCTCCCTTCTTCCACTCATGACCCAACCAGGCCTCTTCCGAGACTTCCGATGGCTTTCCAGAGCCACGCAGACCTGTGTTTTCAATCATCCTGGTGGAGAAGAGGAAAGCATTTTTCCAAGCCCGAGTCCCAGGCAGTACCTCTTTTCTCCCGATGATTCCTTCCTTTCCTGGCTCCAGACAAAAGACTAGTGAGTTCTCTTAGGGCCTGGATGGTGGAGAGGCTGAGGGAGAAGAGAGAGAAGGCAAATAATACCCAGAAAGACAAAAGACAAGGAAAGACAGTGGGCCTGGGATTGAGTGCTATAGGGGACCCCTGAGTGAGCAAACTGCCTCTCCCCATGCTAGCTGGCACCTTCCAGATACTTAAGGAACTCCCATAGGAGAAAGCCCCTTCTACTAATGCAGGTTAGCATCTTCTGTGGTGCTTATGATCTTAGGGTGCTCCCTGAAGCCCTGAGTGCTTCACTCCCTCAGAGTCACACAGCTAGTATCTATCAGGACTCGAACCCAGGTTTGTTTGTTTTTTTAAACTTCAAGGCTGGTCCTCCATTCACTATGCAGCGCTACCTTTTAATAAGGCTAACTTAAGTAATAATAGCTAACTACAGTCCTTCAAAGCTTACAAAGTCCTGGGCGGTAAGAAATTAATGCCTTGCACCTCCTCCTGCTAAGAAGCACCTGCAACCGTGCAGGCAACGGGATGTGCTGCTGGATCTGGCATCAGATGTCCTGGCTTCAAATCCTGCTTCTTCCTCTTAACTCATGTTTGACTTTGGGAAGGTCACTTAATAACCTAATTTCCTCATCTGTCAAATGAGCAGGTTTGGACTAACATCTTCTAAGTTCCCTTTTTTGTTCAGTCATATCTGACTCTCTGTGACCCCATTTTGGGGTTTTCTTGGAAAAGATTCTGGAGTGGTTCGCCATTTCCTTTTCCAGCTCATTTGACAGATGAGGAAACTGAGGCAGAGTTAAGTGACTTGCACAGGGTCATACAACTCGTAAGCGTCTGAGGCTGGATTTGAACTCAGGTCTTCCTGACTCCAGGCCTGGCACTCTATCCACTGTACCACCTAGCTGCCCCCAGGTTCCCTTTACATTAAACTGTCCGGTTTCGTGGTTCTAGGTGGTACGATGGATAGAACACTGGCGCCTGAAGTCAGGAAAGCATAGATTCGGATCCAGCCTTAGGAACTTACTGTGTGACCTAAGCAAGTCACTGAACCTCTATGCCTCAATTTCCTCATGAGGGATTACAAATTTGAGTACATATAGTATATTTATAGAATCATATATATGATCATATATAATTATATGATTATATTATGTATATATATGAAATATGTATTTCCTCAATGGGGATTATAGGAATATGTACAAAACAGAAACAAAGTACATTGAAGGCAATCTGGGAGGTGGGAGGGAGGGCTCTAGGATCTGGGAGATCAGGAAAGGCTTCCTGAAAGAGATGGCCTTTGAAATGAACTTTGAGGAAAACTAGGTATCCTATGAGTCAGAGGGTAGGAGGGAAGCTTGGAAATGAGATCATGACATGACCTGGACCTGGGCCTCACTTGGGTTCTGCCCCAGGTTGACTGTGCGATTTTGGGTCGGTTCCCAACATACTCTCTGGGGAAAGAGGCCTGGACTGGGAGTCAGGAGACCTGGGAAGGAATCTCAGCTTAGCTGTTTGCTCTCTCAGTCATTGCCCTTTCCTGGACGTCGGCTTCTTCTTTTGCAGAATCAGGAGGCTGGATCATGGGCTCTTTCGGTTCTAGTTTCTCTCACTATGACTCCTCTATTCTGGGGCCCATTGCCTTATTTGCTAAAGGACTGCGGTGGACTAGATGAAATGGAAATTCTTTTGCAGCTCTAGATATCATGATGATGCCTATCTTTCTGGGCTTTAGTGTCCTGCTTAATAAAGTAGGGTTAACATTCCCATTTTAAGTCCCTCCCAGTACTAATGGGAGGATCAAAGAAGCAACCATGGGATGGGGAGAGGGCTTGGAAAGACTTAAGAGCCCCAGGCCCATAAAGGATTGATGGGATAATCATTCTTCTAGCTGTCCTCCTCTGGACCTTCCCTGGCTCATGGAGCCCTGATGTATAGAGGCTTTTCCTCTTCTTCAGGCCTAGCGCCTTCCTTTCATCCCCAGGGTTGCCTGAGCTCCTGGCGTGTTCCCCAGGCAAGAATGAAGCCTCATCCTCCCCAACACAGTAAAGGAACTTGTCTGACCTGGGCCCTCTCCTGACATCTGTCCACAACTGGATGTGAGGCCATTCATCATGGCCCCTGGGGCCCCTTCCTGCTGCCAACATTAATTTAATCCATGTGATGGAGCTTGGCGCCAGGGCAACAGCAATGAACTTTGCACTTGGAGCCCTCCCCAGGCGCCATATCAGCTCCTTTGATGACACCCAAATGTAGATTTTCTACCGCTCTGCCTTCATCTCTGACCACCCCAGCCCACACTAATCGCTTCCTCCCCCAAATGCCTACAGCCCTTATGTCATTAGGCATTCAATCAAATACGGCTGTGCAGTGTAAGGTTGTGTTTCATCTGCGCGGGGTTTGTCTTCCTACCTAAGCTTTGAGCTGCGGACCTCCATGGAAATATGGAACAAGATGGTGGGGACTTTGGGGCAACCTTTGCCCAGGAGTTCCAAACTTGGGTATTCCAGAACCCTGGTGCAGGTGTGGGCCAAGGAATTATTGCTGGGGGGTCCATCTCATTAACTGGATTGGCAGAACCAGCAAGCAAACCTTCAGAAAGAAATGGCGCCAATAAATTTATAATCTGTTCTGGTGAATAAAATGTTAATTCATTTAAAAGTATTATGAGCCCCAAAGGGAGACCTTGTAGGGTGGTGCATAGAAAGATAGTCTTGGAGTCACAGGATTGCAGATCTTGAGCTGGAAAGGACCTTAGAGGTTGTGAAGTTGGATTCCTTCATTTAATAGTTGAGGAACTGAGTGAGGCCCAGAGGGTTTACACGCCCAAGGTCACGTAACCACTAAGTGGTTACAAAAGAACCCAATTCTTTTGTCTCCAAATACTGTCCAGTCTTTTGCTGCATCAGGAACACACGGGTTCTAGTCTTGTCTCTGACACACGATATCATGGAAAGTAAGTCATTAACCCTTAGTAGAATGCAAATAATCTGAGAGAAAAGCCTTTTTCCGTTTTGGATTTTGTAGACCCAGTACTAAGCACAGGGCCTGACACAGAGTAGGTGCTCACTAAATGCTTGTCAATTGCTGGATAGATCATGGTGGTGTAGGATTACCTGGATTTCCACTAGTCACTTGGCAAAGTCTCCTGATAACGTCCTTGTGGTCAACCTGAAGAATTGTCGTTCACCCTTCATTTTTCAAAGAACTACCAATGACATCACAATGAGTGATGTCTTGACTTGCGAGTGAATTGGATTTAAGTGAGGCAGAGTCACATAGAATCATCAGCCTCTCCCTTCCAGAGTTGATGAAGTCTAGTAGCAAGACAGAAGTCAGATGGGTGGTGATGGCTCAGGATGCAGTGGATGGCTTCGGCGTCTTTGACGTCTGACCAAGCTCTAAGAGCTCCGCAGCACCTGCAAACTGGATAGTGATAGAGTTAGAAGCCTTTGGAATTTTTGGATGAATTGACTCGAAGAGTGTGGATTAAGGGGCCAATGTCAGCCTTGAGGGAAGTCTTTAGGTGAGTACCATAGGAATCTGTCCTCGGAACATACATCTTTTAAACATTTTTATCAATGCTATGGATGAAGGGCTAAGAATAATACAGTTACTAGCATTTCTACGGTTCTTTGCAACAAGTTTTATAGATATTATTCCATGGGGCTGTGCTTCTCAAAACTGTAACTGACAAGAGGCTGATCGGGATAGGGAACATAATTTCTTGGATGAGAGAATCAGGATGAAGAAAGATCTGGAACAAATTGGAAAGTTCAGCTGAATTGTCTGTAGTATTTCATGATTTAATCAGTGTAGGCACTTCTATCCCTGCAAATCACTACCTTTCTAGACTTGGTGGGCGGTTCTTGAGAGCTGCCAGAGCCAACAAATTCATCATTCCAGAGTCAACTTTGGACTGAAACTCTGCAGACTCACTCACCTTGGCTGGTCTTTGAACTTCATAAGCAAAGTCGATCTCTAGAAAAATGTTCAGTGGAGTCTAGCAAGGTTATATTTAATACAAATAAATTAAATACACTTCACACAAACACTGTCCATATGATCCTCACTGGTGGTCACCCAAGGTCAAGAGAAAGGCTTCTGGCAAGTGGATCCTTTGTGGTGGATTTATGGGAAGCAGCAAGCATTTATTAAATGCCTACCGTGTGCCAGGCACTGTGCTAAACACTTTACACATTTTTTTAATTGGATCCTCACAACATCTCTATTATTATTCCTATCTTATTGTAGTCAAGGAAACTGAGGCAGACAGATGTTAAGTGACTTGCAGCTGATAAGTGTTCGAGGCGGGATTTGAACTCAGGTCTTCCTGACTTCAGGTGCCCCACTCTATGCGTTAGGCCACCAAGCTGCATGGAGAACCGGACGAGAGTTGGCCAGGGTGAGAAGGGGTGCGTGGGTTGCCGTCTTTGGCATTGAAGGAGATGTCTGTATCCGCAAGATCCCAGATCAAATGAAATATCAAAATACTGAGTCTTATCCTTGGGTTACAAAAGACCACCTGTGCATAGGCAGGATGGGGAAAAGATGTGATGGGAAAACAAAATAACAAAACAAAAGAAAACCTGAGGGTCTTAGTGGTTGGCAGCTGAGAATGAGTCTACCCTGAGAGATGTCTGCCTGAAACAAAAGTGACCCGACCGAAAAAACAACAAACCAGAAACTAGTATGATCTCAGCCGCATGAACCGAAGCACAGCCCGGGACTCCGGGCCAGCCTTTCCTAAGCCCCTCTTTTTTTTTTAAATGCTGCATAATTGATAGTGTTGACAGGAAGGGAGAGCAAGAGATTCCAGTGTGAGTCCTTCAGGATCGAGCAGTACCTTGGGTGTGGTCACTTGGGTGGCTTTCCCCATGGGTCAGGTTTGTCCTTGGGAAAGAACCTCGTGTAGGAGCCTGTGCTGCGTGCAGCAGGAGGTCCCAAGGGTCATTAGATCCTAAAGGAATGGGGTGTGATGAGGCTGCAGAACTAGGTCAGCTCCAGCTCCATCCTGGATGGCAGCTTCCCTGTTCTCCTGTCCGGTCTGGGCCGGAGGCGGGGGCTCCCTGACACCTCCCGAATAGTGAGGAGAGAGCAAACCATTATTGCCCACGAGCTTTAGCTGAAGGGGATGTTTAGCCTGGAGAAGACGTGACCATTTTCTTGAAATATTTGGCAGGTTGTTATATGGAAAAAGGATTACCCTTACTCTGCTTGGTCTCAGAGGACAGAACAATCAGTCCACAAGCATTTAGCAAGAGCAGACTTCGTGTCTGGCACGGTGCTAGGCACTGGGGATGCAAGGACGAAAAGGAGACAGTACCTGCCCTCAAGGAGCTTACTTTCTATTGGGGGAGACACATCTATATCTATATCTATTTATGTCTATACAGAATATATGCAAAATGAATGCAAGGCAAAATTGTCAGGGGGTGACTACTGACTGGGGAATGAGGAAAGTCTTTCTGGAGAAAATGGTGCTTGAGCTAAGCCTTGAGGGCAACTAGAGATTCTAAGGGGTAGATGTGAGGAGGTGTGCATTCCAACTGGTCAAATGAGATCTCTCTCTCTCTCTCTCTCTCTCTCTCTCTCTCTCTCTCTCTTTCTGTCTCTTATATTCCATGTAATATATAATATTATAATTTGTTCTATATATTATATAGAATATATAATATTCTATATAATAAATTCTAATATATCTTCTATAAGTATATTGTACATAACATACTAATGCTTAAAGAAAATAATATATAATGTAATACATTATGCACATAATTACATATATAATGTATAGTTTATATATATATATATATATATATATATATATATATATATATATAATCAAGTATATTCTATGAGGGTAGCCTATAATTATGCTTATAGAATATGCTAAAATAGGTGTATACTACAGAACATGTATATTACAGACTTATAGAATATACTTAATTACTGTTGTTTGTCCTTCATTTGTGAAGAGGACCAATGACTTCATGGCGTGATGTCTTGATTTGCACATGAATTGGATTTAAGTGAAGCAGAGCTGCACAAAGTTGTCAACTCACTTTCTCTTCCAGAGTCATTGAAGTCCAGAAGCCAAGATGCCTAGTGATGGCCTGGGATGCCGTAGATGACCTTGGCATCTTTGAGGTCTAACCTAGCTCTAAGTGCTCCACAGTGCCTGCTTCAACTACCTTTGTGGCTTTTGGAACAAATTGCTCTCATCTGCCCATTCCACTGGGGGATGTCTTCACATGCTTGAGGTAGATGTCACCAATGGGTTTGAGGCCAGTCAATTACCATCAGCCTGGTTAAGTCCATCTGCTGAGATGGTTTACTGAGGTGTGGCTACTGTACTTGCTACAGCTTCTTGGAGCCCCAGGTGGGAGTTGGGTGGAACAGGTGGACACCAAAGGTAGATGAGCAGCCCTGAAAAGGACTCAGCAGCCCTCACACTAGAGGGGCTAGTCTGAATGCCCTATATACCCCATGCTTAATTATAGATAATAATATAACATATAATATGATGGTATATTGTATAAAATTAAGTGTATTTTATAGGTACATTGTGTAATAATAATTTTGTTACATTAGTATATCTAGACCTATCTATCACTTTGCAAATCTTAAAGTGCTATATGAATGTTATCTACAACTACTGTTATTATTGTCATTGTTTCATGAATGAGGGGTGGCTGGTGCAAAGTGAGGGGATGGGAAGTGGAGCTTTGTGTAGGAGGAAGAGTGAAGAGGTTAGTGAGGTTGGAACCAAGAGTGGGTGAAGGGGAGTCAGGTAGGTTGGAGACAACTTTGAAGGGCTCCAAAAGCCAAACAAAGGAGGAAGTAAAACTCAGTTGCCCTAAAGGAAGAGCTTTCTAAACATTTGAGCTATTCAGAAGTGGAAGGGTTTGCTTCAGGAGGTAGGGACAGGTAGTCACCTGAAGAGTCTAAGTGGAGTCTGGGAAGCCATCTGCCAGGGACATGGTGGACAGGAGCCTAGACTAGATGGACTTCCAAGGTCCCTTCCAGTGTGAGGGGATGTGACTCTAAGTAATTGGCAAGGACAGTGAACATTGTAGGAGAGAAGACAGAAAGAGCAGAGGGGCAAGAGAGGGTCCCTGGAGGAAGCGGGCCTTCCATCAGCAAGGGATCACACCCTTGGGCTTCTGTCTCCCATAGTACCTGACAGCTTGTCTCGTGTCTAATGTAGTGAGGTGATGTAGTGAACAGAGCTTTGGGCCTGGGCAGGGGAAGAGTCAGGAAGACATGAATTCAAATGCCACCTCAGGCATTTATTGGTTGTGTGACTGTGGGCAAGTCATCTGCCTTCTCTGGGCCTCAGTTCTCTCATCTGTAAGATGAAATAATAGCTGGCATTTATATGGTGCTTTAAGATGATCTCATTTGATCTTCATAAGGCCCCTGTGAGGTAGGGGCTATTACTAGCCCAAGTTGTAGGTGAAGAAACTGAGTTTGAGAGGAGTTGTATGACTTAGCCAGGCTTATTAGCTTTCAAGTGACTGAGTCAGCACCTAAACTCCAAGGCCATCCTTCTGCCCCTTGTGCCACCTAGTCAGGTAATAATAGCCCCTACCTCAGAGGGTTGTGACAATGATGCAGCAAAGTAGTAGATGTAACTTGGACTGAAAACTTTAAAGTGCTACGTAAACACTGGTGATCGTATCCAGCAAGTGCTTAATGTTGAGTTGTTTTTCAGTTATGGCTGACTCTTTTTTTTCTTGGCAGAGATACTGGAGTGGTTTGCTGTTCCCTTCTCCAGCTCATTTTATGGATGAGGAAACCGAGGCACATGGGGTTAAATGACTTATTTGCCCAGGGTCTCCCAGCGGGTAAGTGTCTGAGGCCGGATTTGAACTCACAAAGACGAGTCTTCCTGACTCCAGGCCCAGTTCTATCCACTATGGCGCCACCTAGCTGTCCAAGGTACTCAGTGGGGACCTATTTAGGATCATTAGGGCTGTAATGGACCCTAGAGATCATTTAGCCCAAACACCCCCTGACACACTGATTTAATCCAAAGCATGTTTTTTCGTTGAATCTTGCCATGTTCCCCAAGCCTCCAGACTGTTTATGTCTCCTCATTCCGCCGAGGCCTCTGTAGGACAGTTTCTTTTAACACCTGTTCTGTTACTTTTATGAAGTGTGCTCAAGCACAGAGTTACCAGATGGGGATTTTTGGGTCAGCTCCTCATCTCTTCTGGGAAGATCGGGGCCACCTCCGGGACCCAAGGCACTCAGTGCCCTTAGCTCAGCTTTCCACTGCAGAGTTCAGAAATAAATTGAAAGGGCACGGCCAAGGCTGTTGAATGAGCTGGCTGATGTGGGCCTCCTTTGGGCCATCCTCCCCGCCACCATGAACCCCCTCCTGCCTCAAACGCACATCTGTTATGGATCAATAACAGCAAAGGCAGTTTCCTTGAGTGCTCCATCTTGCCTTAGGTTAAGAATGAAGCGGCTTGGGGCCAAATCAAAGAATCTTAGGATACCAAAAATGTAGGCTTCTAAATGCAGGGTGGTGAAAAAAAACCTGCCTCTGACAGCAGCTTATGTGACCTGGATTGTTACCTGGCCTCTCTGAGCCTCAGTTTCCCCATATGTAAGTTTGTTGTTGTTCAGTTGTTTCAATTTTGTCCAAGTCTTTGTGACCCCATTTGTGACTTTCTTGGCAGAGATACTGGACTGGCTTGCCATTTCCTTCTCTAACTCATTTTCCAGATGAGGGAACTGAGGCAAATTTGCCCAGGGTCCCCCAGCTAGGAAGTGTCTGAGGCCGGATCTGAACTCATGAAGATAAGTCTTCCTAACTCCAGACCTGACACTCTATGCACTATGGTGTCCCCTATCTGCCCATATAAATGGGCATAATTATGCCTCTAGGACTGTTCGTCAATTTAATTCAACTCAACATTGAATAAGCATTTATGGAGCACCTATTATGTACCAGGCACATAGTAGGAGAAATGATCTAGGAGTTAAAGAGATCTGAGGTTCGTTTCCTGCCTCTGGCATATACTGGCTGTGTGACTCTGGGCATGTCTCAGTGTCCTAGGTGACTTTCTAGGACAAGAAATTAAAGACTGAGTGTCCATCTGCTTTGATAGAGTATCCTCACTAGAATTTCCACATGCCTATGATGAAATCACATTTCTAGTTTACAAAAAAAATGTGCTAGGTCTATGCCAGGGATGCCAAACCCAAAATGAAAACACTTCCTGCCCTCTAGAAGCCCGCATTCTGCTTGAGGAAAAGAACATGTGCAGAGAAATAATGACAAGATATAGATGAGTAATTTTTAGGAGAGACCATTAACCATGGGGAGACTGGAGACAATCATGAAAGACCTCATGGAGAAGGGTGTCAGAAGACTTGAACTGGAAAAAAAAGTGATTTGGCTTAGGAGCAGAAGATCCTAAGATCTTCTGTGCATTTGGGGCTCGCAAAATTAGAGACTGAGTCACATGCTATCTATTGGCCCTTTTAGCTCTAAGGTACAGGTATGAGGCACTAGTAGGACCAGAGGCACTTCCAGCTAGAAGGGACCTTTACACACACACACACACACACACACACACACACACACACACACGCACGCACAGAGGCAAATATCTCCCAAAGACTCCCAGAGGTGGAGTCTTCCCAGCCACCCCCAGTGATGGCAGAATAGCCAAATTCTGCCTCACCTTCATTCATTCATTCAATTCCACAGGCATTTATTAAGTGCTTACTATATGCTAGAGACATGCAGACAAAGATAAAATGATACCTGCCTTCAAGGAGTCTTTATTCTGCTCAGCTCTCTGAAGAACTTCGGAAATGATTGCATAATATGGGAGACACTGGCAAAGGACCACCCAGCATGGCGTATCTGCATCAAAGAAGGTGCTGTGCTCTGTGAGTGACCAACCAATCAATTCTGTTCATAAAAAATAGTTTGAAGGGAGGGACATTCAGTAGAATGAACTTTGCTTTAGGTTCAAATCCAGGGGGGAAAATGACTTCTATAGCCTAGGTCATTCTCAATTCTGTTTGCAAGGATTACCTGCATTGGGGATTTTGTTTGGGGGTCTAAAGTGATTGAGTTTTTGAAGGAGGCTGGGAAAGGTGGAATGTAGGGCTGGGATGTGGCTGCGGAGTCTGTGGTGGGTACACACTGATGTCATACCGCTTTATCTCCCCACCCCTGTCGTTGGAAGTAAGGGGGGGGGACAGCAGGGAGGAGGAGGAGAGGTTCACCTCTGTCTAGTGGTTGAAACCATAGAGTTTTGGAAAGGAGAAATCTTCTTCTGTCTCTGCCAGAAGAGACATGTCCCCATGCTCATATAAGCACCAGCAGCCACCTTCTCAAAGCTCAAGACAGCTTAGTCCTTAACATGGGAAGGACAGACTCCAAGAGGACAGTGTGATGGAATGGAAAGAAAGTTGGTCTCTGATTCAAGAACTCTGGCCTCAGACACTTACTAGACGTATGATCTCAAGCAAGTCACCTGACCTCTTTGTGCCTCCATTTCCTTATCTGTAAAATGAAAGGCTTGACTTCTAAGGTCCCTTCCATTTCAAAATCTATGATCTCATTTTTGACACTTATGAGGTGAGTGACCACACTCAAGTCACCTGCCTCCTCTGAGCCTCAGTTGCCTCATCTATAAAATGCAGATAAAACACATGCACAGCCTAACTCACTTGAGGAAAATAATTTGTAAATTGTTAAGATACTATAGGGCAGCTAGGTGATGCAGTGGATAGAGGGCTGAGCCTAGTGTCAGGAAGACTCATCTTCATGAGTTCAAATCTGGACTCAGACACATACTAACTGTATGACCCTGGGCAAGTCACTTAACCCTCATCTGGAAAATGAGCTGGAGAAGGAAATGGCAAAGCACTCTAGTACCTTTGCTAAGAAAACCCTAAAATGGCATCATGGAGTGTTGGGCATGACTCCACAACAAAAAGAAGGTGCTATAGAAATCTGAGCTAATGATGCAGATTTCAGTATTTCAAGGGTGCCCATGATTTTGCTGGTCACAGGTTATGAATCATGGTGTCACTGTGACTGTGTAGAGGGATAGTCCTAGAGCTGAGCATCTAGTCCAAGCTCTTCATTTTACAGATGAGGAAACTAAGGCCCGTGGAGATGAAATGACTTGCCCAATGTCACACAGGATGGCCTTTGATCGTCTCTGTGATCAAAAATTCGCCATCTGAGGCCAACGTGGTGACTAACCTCTTCCTTCTAAGCCAGGCTGGTCCTCAGAAAATAGACAGACAAGCCATCACCAGCCACACTTGAAGACTTTCCATTCTGGTGGGGCCTTTGAGAACTTGGGCTCCATGGGCATAATTGTGAGTGCCCAGAGGTCACCTCCATGCTAGGATGAAACAATAGAGGTGAACTTCAACACAGTAATCACAACTCAAGTGAGCAACCAGACAAGCAAGACCAGGTCAAGCCCTTGCTGTAAGATCACCCTCAGCAGGACTTAAAATAAGGTGGGGCTGTTAGGGTTCTGTCCCAGGTACTGACATCCATAGAGGGGATCAAGGGGCTGCTTCTTCCATGCAGTTGTCCAGAGACCATTACCCCTGACGTTCTCTGCTGACTCACATCCTCCACCCCCACCCCCGTGGAAGTTAGGGAGAGAGATGGATCCCAAGAGAAGGCAAGGGGCCAGCAGAAGTCAGAGGAGAAAGAGGAGGGGTTGGCTTGCTCCTTTCTTGACATGAATGTCATAGTTGGACTGCCCTACAAAGCCCCCCCCACCCCATGCTCTGCCCTCAGACCCTGAAGTTCACCATATGGACTGTTTGTGCCCAACCCATGGTAGAGCCTTCTGAGCTCATGGTGGTCTGTTCAGCCGCGGCTGGACACGCTGTACCTTGACCCCAATATAGTGATGTCATTTTGGTTGCTTTTTGAGAACAAGAATGAAGGACAGTGACCATGCAACAATTCATCTCATCTAACAGAAGAGAGAGCTGAGATCCAAACAGGAAGGTGATCTGCCCAAGGTTAAGGAGCAAGTTAGGGTAGGGCCTCAAGAGTTGGGTATCTTGGTTCCAGCTCCGACTCTGGGTGTTTTTGCAAAGCAAGACAGGAAAGTGAAAACATATGGAAACCCTAAAAACCCTATGAAGGAGACAGAGCCACAGAGACACACAAGGACGCATGCAGACATATGCACATGGAGACATAATGCCCCCGCCCCAGACATGCTGAGCCCCCAGTATAGGCACACCCTCATTTGTTTTATTGACTGCTGAAGAGCTCTTTTTCCCCGGTTCCACTGTTTTCTCTTCCATCATTTTGCTGTTTTTCCTTCTTGTGTTCCTGCTGGACATTCTTGTTGGAAGGGATCATAGGCTGGAAGGGTCATGTACCCAACTGCCTCATTTCATTTTATCTTGTTTTATTTTTAGCAAGTAAACCTATTTACCCAAGAATATAGCAAACAGAAATTGGAGATGTTCTATAGATTAGGATATACCAGAAAACGCACTAGAGTAAACAGACTCTTGAGATTGGAGGGAGACAAGGTTTTAATCTTGCCCAAGGGGAAATTCCCTGAAGACTAGAGAACTCAATTGGAAATCAGGAGAAGCCTGCAGCCTGCTTCCCCAACATGTCTGCAGCTTCCAAAGTCTTTCTCCCTCTCCCCGTCCGTCTGGAGTTAGTCCCTAAGAGAGTCTGGACTTCCTAGTTTTATAGGAGAGAAAACAGATGTTCATGTGGGAAAAGGGACTTACTCAGGGTCCTACAGAGACAGAAGTGGGACATGAACCAGGTTCTCAGAATATAAACTCAGTGTCTTCTGGCTAAACCACATGAGGGTAAAAACTACCGTTAGTATCTTCAGTGAATAAAGATTGGGCTCTGCTATGGCCAGAGAAAGAGGCAATAGGCAGGGGGGCCCTGAAACATGTATAAGTGCCCCATTTTCTCCTGGGGAAGTTGCCCTGATAGCCCCAATTTTGACTCTTTCTAGGACCTTTGCTGGCCAGAGGAATAGCTTCCACTCCCCCAGAGACTGTTTTGTCCACAACTCCTCTCCTGCCATTTCCCTTCTGCCCAGCCCAGCGAGGACCACTTGGGCAGTCTGGCTTTGCTACGGCCGGCCTGGGGCCCTTTGCCTTCTTCCTGACCCTTCCTCCCTTCACCACTGTAATCCCGTCATCACATCCTCTTCAGCCCTGACTTCATGTCTGGAGTGGCCCACAAAGAATAGCACTTGGGCTTCCAGCGGCCCATGAATACCAGGAGAGAGAGCCAGGCCAGCTTGCGAGATAAGGAGGGCATTTCAGAGCACAGCCTCCCTGCCAAGGGAAGGGTGGGGGCTGCACACCCCTCCCCCTAACTGGCGGGTTCCTGTGCCAGCCTTCGGAGACTGGGCACATGAGTCACCCCTGGGGCCCTGGGCAGGACCTTAGGGGTTGGACATCAGCACAGAAAAGCTACTTCTTCTGGATAGATGGGGGCTGGACATCACCCCTGTCCTCGCCACGGGGCCCCTGCTTGGAGCCTGTTTAGACCCTGTTCTACCCTTCTCCAGTATGGAGCCTGAGAGGGATGCCATGGCAGGAGGGATGAGGGTGCCCTCAGAAATGAGGACTCCAAGGCCATTAGGCATTAAGGATACAGACAGGGTGTGTATACCCTTTTAATGAGCTTGTCTGGCTACAAATTGTATCCACCCCTTCCTCAGGAGAATGTAAGCTCTTTGAAGGCAGGAATTATTCAGTTTCTTTTATTTAGCACAGGGCCCTGGAAGTGCTTAACACATGTTGACTTGAAATGAAGATTCTCACCATTCCGACGGTGGGGGTTTGTAACCCTTCTCACGGTCAGTCTGGCCCTTCCAGCCCCTGTTCTGAGCTAAGAAGGATGTGCCACCACATTTCTTCTGGTGCCTTCCCACCCCAGGTTTCATCATTTTGCAGCTTGGTCTAAGAAGAGGGGCTCTCTACATCTCGTCCCCTAGAATTTCAATTTCTCTGCCTGACAATCAAGGCCCCTTAGAATCCGTCCTGCCCCCTGCCCAGCCTGAGCTCCTCCTGCTCCCCAACATGAACACAAGCTGTTTCTGCCATCAGACCAGGGGCTCCCCAATGGCAGGGGCTCTGCCCTCTCCCATCAGACCAGGGGCTCCCTGAGGGCAGAGGCCATATCTCTGTCACCCCAACAGGGGCTTTCCCATCAGACTAGAGGTTTTTAAAAAATTAATTGATATTGATATCTTTTGTAGTTGCACCATCTTAATTTCCTGGTACACGCCTCCCTCTAGCTTCCCCATGGGAGCTTCTCAGGGCCTGTGCTCAGAGCCTCTCTCTTTATCTTCTTACAGTAAATAGAACAAAATTAGGGTCAAAGGAAACGAAGGACAGTTCTGGCTCTCTCATGCCTGGAGCAGACACACGGGAAGGGAGGGGACAAAAAGCCATGTTTTCTCAGCAGTCTGCATCATGCAGAAGGGGTGGGGGGAGGGTTCAGGGGGACTGAGAAGGGAAACTGAGGGCTGTCTTCATGGTGCAGAGTGAGAGTTAGACAGGCTGAGGGGGCCAAGACTTTGTGGTTGAGATGTGGATGCTAGGAGGGCCTCATTCCTGTCGGTAAGGAAGCAGGACCCCAAAGGAAGGAGTGCCTTTCTCTGTGGCTATTGTCCTTTCCCTGGAAGACCACCAGCCCCCTCCCACTGTATTTTCTTGGACCTTCGGATCCAATCAGTCAGGTAAGATGAGATTGCAATAGCTCCAAAGTCTCAAGGTTAATAAAGGTTGGAAGTTCCAGGCTCTCTCCCCCAGCTAGCCTGCTTCTTTAGCCTGTTAGGGTCCTTCAGGGCAGCAGATCAAAGACCCCTACAGCTGTCTGAGTGAGGAAGATGGAGCCAGTGGGGGTCTCTATCTCCACCAGCTACAGGGAGTTGTTTCTACTCCCTCTGAGCTCCACAGCCAAAGGCCAGGGGGCCAATGGCCAAGGGCTGGGCCAGAGAAGAGCAGCCCTCGGCCTGCTCCCCCACCCTGTCCCCTGGCCCTTAGTCACCCCATAAATCTCAGGGTGTTATTTATTGGTTACAAAACCCAAGCCTAGGAAAATTCTTTGAGGCATCATGGAGGTGGTTGGGGAAAAGGGGGTGAGCATAGGAAGCAGGTTCGTGGGATCGAAGGACTGAGGGTGAGTCACAGTGAAGGGGCCATGGAAAGAAAGAGGAGACCCCACAGCAGAGCGGTCAAGATCATAGAAGGATGACTGGCTGCCATCCACCTCTGACACAGTTTGGTCCTGGGCAGTGAGGTTCAGTGGTCATCACTGCCCACACAGAAAGGAGCCCTGTGGAAGAGGGAGACTGGGTTGAGAGGAGGGGGCTGTGTGGGCTTCAGCAGAATTGGGGATGAGAAAAATAGAGGGCTCAGGCTTAGCCGATGGCCAGCCCGGTGGTGGGACAGCATCAAAGCTACTTGGCTGTTATCTTCTGGGGGTAGCTGACTGCCCATCTTGGACCCTCTGACTGACCTTATCCAGGCTCCAGCCTCTTCAGGGTATCTTTAGGAACCCCTCCCATCATGCCTCACCCCCAAACCTGACCTCCATCCTCAGCTGCCTCTTTGTCCAAAATTAGACCCAGTTCCCATTGCTCGGGGAGAAATTTGGGCTGCAAGCCGCAGAAAGAGAACAAGGCTGACATGGTCTATGGGACTTTGTATAAACTACCCAGTTTGGGGACTTTGGGGGGGGAATTTTATTTAATATATTTTTATTTTCTGTGCAGCCAACTTCGAAACTAATCACTCTTCTCCCCTTTGGCAGGGGCCTACAGTCCTGTGGTGTTGACCTTGGCTCAGCATTCGTCCAGGCTGGAGCGGTTACACTATAAATTCCTGTCTTCTAGGAATCCAGCAAGGGAAAAAAAAGGAACATGAAGAGAATATTTGATTAAAATTTTTCAAACGTGACCACATCACAGAGACGGTGTGGCCGGGAAGGCTCACCCTGGGAAGGGTGGGTTGTTTTGTCAGCCCATGCCTGGCCTGCTTGGGACAAGGTGGGGGATTGAGGAGGAGGAGAAGGAGGTGTTATGAGAGGAAGAAAGCAAGCTGGCCTTCCTGGGGAGGACTGGGAAGGGGGAGAGAGGAAGGAAGAAAGGGTGGGGTCTGGGCCTTTGGGATCAGCAATCTACCCCACGAACAAGACTGGGACCAAAATAAGATAGAAATGATGATGGGACCAGGGAATTATAATTATAATAATAATGATGATGATTTAGTAGGAGTTGATATGACATACAAAGTCTTTGAGAAACCTTTGGGGTTTGAGTGCATTGTCTAAGAAGATTAAAAACTGACATTAATGTTGGGTTTAATGCTCAAAGCAGCCAACTGCCATCAGCCCATTTCCCCAAACTCCATCCCCAATAGTCTCCTTGGAAGCCGTCTCTGCTCCCCTGAAGCACCCTGCCACGGGTGGGAGGACAGAGCTGGAATCTGTTACTTAGTTCTACCTGTGTTCCTCCTGCTGTCTATGCCTTTGGACAAGTCCCTTAACCTTTCTATGTCTCAGTTTCCTCATCTGTAAAAGTAGTTGGACTCATGATCTGTGAGGTCCTTTCCAGGTCTAAGTCCTTGATCTTATCATCCATCCCCTTGTTCTGGGCTGACATTCAGGGTAGTGTCAAGAAAAGTTATGAGGAAAGGATAGCTAAAAGAGAGTGAAGGAGAGAAAGTTGGCAGGACTAGACCGGGAGAGGGGGCAGAAATGAAAGATAAATCCTAATCATCAAAGATGATTCTAAGGCTTCAAACCTGAGGGGCTGAGAGAGAGCTAGGGAAGTGAGGAAAAGCAGATTTGGGGATGGGGAGTTCAGTTCTGGCCACGCTAAGTTGGGGGAAGTGTGGAGTAGAGTTTGGAGAGAAAATCTTGAGGTCTGAAGGTCCTGGGGGTCCTCTGACCAGTTGGGGGGGGGTCAAGGATTGTCTTTGAGAAATAGTGACAATGGGACAGCGGCGGGGGGGGGTTACTTAACCCAAGGCAACTCTCTAAGACTTCAAATTTCAGAGCGAGTCCCAGCTAAAATCCTGCCTTCTACAGGAAGCTTTCCCTAACTTCTCTCACTTCCAGTGCCTTCCCTCTGTTAATTATTTCCCATTTATCTTGTATCTGTTTGTTTGTACATGTTTGTTTGTATGTAATTTCCTCTATTAGACTGTAAGCTCCTTGAGGACACGGACTGTCTTTTGCCTCTTTTTGTATCCCCAGTGCTTTGCACTGGTACCTAGTAGGTGCTTAATAATCATTTATTGATTGTGCCTGGCTCATAGTAGATGCTTAATAAATGTTTATTGATTGATTGATTGACCTGCATTGGTGAAGGAAGTTCCTCACTGGGAGATCCCTAAATAGATGAAATCAGCTAACTCCCTCCCTTCCCTCCTCCCAAGAAAAAGTTGGAGATAACGGTGGCTCCACCAGGTGGGGATGCTCAGTGGGAAGTTAGAAATACAGGTTTGCAACTTGGCAGGGATCTTAGGGCTGGAGACAGAGATGTGGGGAGTTATCAGCAGCGAAAACTATAGTTACAAAAGGCAGGAAGTGAATGAATGGACACACATTTATTACATATGGAACAGGATGTCGTCGTCAAGGAATTCTATGACAAGAAGGCTGATGGGCTGGTCACGTGGCAAGGGATGACAGGTGGAGAGCCTGAGTGTTCTACTGGTGTCCTCATGACGCCAAGACAAAGCAGGGAAGATCTCCAGCAGGTTGGGCAGACCCTCAGTGGGACTACATGGGCTAGAGCCATGTAGGCATGGATGGGTTATATCCTGCTGGGGACTCCTGAATCCTGGAGATTGCAGAGTTGTTTGAATGTTTGAATATTTTGCTAGGTATTAGGCTCTGGGGCAAGCACTCGGGATGCAAATACAAAAGCAGAGACAGTCCCTGGCCCCAAGGAGTTTGCATTCTAATGGGTGAGATACAATACCAATAGGATAGTGGCAATCCAAGAGAGGTATTTTGGTTTGGAAAGTTACAGGGTTGGTGAGTGGGGCCATAAGGGAAGAAATTGCCGCACCCTTTCCAATAGGAATGGCAGGTGTTGACAATGTTATGATTCTAGAAGTGTGTGTGTGTGTGTGTGTGTGTGTGTGTGTGTGTGTGTGAAAGGGAGACTCATTATCTACCCCTCTAGATTCTGGGGCCACTCAGGACCCCCGGTCACATAGCTAGTCAGAGGAGGGGTGACTCTCAGCCAACTTTCCAGGTGCCTCTGGTAGGAGCGAGGGGAGTGAGAAGTCACCTTCTCGTGATTAAGTGTGCAGAAGACCCTGCGTGCCCTCCTGCTGCTTCCCCATGAGTGTGCTTTGCGCTGGCTCCATGTTCAAGTTCTGTGCCTTCTCTGTCAGATTGGAGCCTTTCCTTCTTGGCTCTCCGAGAAGTCTCTTTTTCCTCTGTCTTTTTCCTCCCTGTCTCCTTGAGCCCAACTCTGAGCCTTGTTCCCAGGCTCTGCGGGTTCCATAAACTGCCGAGGTTTATGCTCAGACTCACAAACCCAGACTTGAGTTCACACTCACAAGGATGAACACACAGAAGGATTCTCACACGCATTTGGGTTCACCCATATTAGGATTAACACATCCTCGGAGTCACTCTGTGCATGTTTGAGCGCACACACACACACACACACACACACACACACACACACACATACAGAGTTGGCTGCTCGGATAACAAGTTGGATGGGGGTAACAGTCATTTTGGAGCAGACTTGGGCCTCATCTGTCTGCATGGCTCTTTTGAGAGCCTTAGGTCTTACTCAGTGCCTAACTGAATCCAGAAGACTTTGGTTTCTTTGAAACCTGCCAGACACAACGAGCCAGTGCACTCAGGCAAAGCTTGTCCTGTCAGGAATCTCAGTGGCCCCTAGGATCCCCAGATCACATTGAGATAGACCCTTTTCTACTCTCCCCATCCTGGTACACTGCCAGGGGAAATCAACCTGCCTTTCCTTTCATCCTTTCATTCAACCTCAATGCAGGCGATGATTCATCTGGCACGTACAGTCTGAGTCACTTAGGTGGCACAGTGGACAGAGTGCTGGGCCTGGAATCAGGAAGACCTGAGTTCAAATCCTGCCTCAGACACTTACTAGCTATGTGATGCTGAGCAAGTCACTTAACCTTCCTCAGTCTCAGTTTTCTCATCTGTTAAAAAGGTATAAAAATAGCTCCAACCCATAAGTTTATTGTGGAGAATCAAATAAGATAATAGTAGTAAAGCTCTTTGCAAAATCTTAGAGTACTCTATAAGTGCTATCTAACATTAGTGAGTTGTGCCAGCTATGGAAAATACAAAGAAAAACATCTCTGCCCTCGAGGAGCTTATATTCTAATGGGGGAGACAATATGCTCACGTACAAGAGTATACAAAAGAAACCTAAGTTCACCTGGTTGGGTTGGGGTGGGGTGGGGTGGGGTAGAGTGAACCCAATGACTCACACATAGCTCGGGAGACCAGGAAAGAGCTCAAGGAGGACACAGGGCTTGAGCTGAGTACTGAAGGAAACCAGAGATTGTTAGAGGTGGAGGTGAGGGGTGAGAGTGGATGGACTTCTCACAGTAGAGCCAAGATGGCGGAGTAGAGAAGCTCTCAAGCCAGAGATGGTAAGGGGACCTGGCAACCAATCAGAAAGAGATTACAGGGGCTCCTTGTGCTAGACTGGACACAGGATCAGATGCTGTTTGGCATCTCCATTGCCTATACCCACTTCTGGGTCACAGTTCAAGGTCAAAGAGGAGCACTTCTGGAAACCCTGAGGGGGCAGTATTGGTTATAGCCCCAAGGGATAGGGGACCCCGAGGAACAGTATCAGCTGCAATCTCAAGGGATCAGGGGCCCTTCCTGGGTAAGAACCAGAGGACAGACCAAAAGAGAGTGACCACATCTCTCCCCAGATCATACCACATTGGAAGCACTGAAAACTTCCAACTCCCCAGAACTAGCTCTGAAAACAGCAGTGTGGAAAAAGTCTGAAGCTTGAGTCAGAGCCCTTTTCTCCCTTCTCTCTCTCTCTCTACCCCCCCCCCCACCCTGTGCTGAGAAAAGAGCCCAAAGTTAACGCAAAGTTCCAAATCAAGAAATAGAGGCGGGAAATGAGTAAACAACAACAACCACCACAAAAGAAGCTGACCATAGAAAGCTACTATGGTGATAAGGAAGCTCAAGGCACAAACTCAGAAAACAATGAAGTCAAAACAACCACAAGCAAAGACTTAAAGAGAAATGGGAATTGCATGCAAGTCCAACAAGAATTCCTGGAAGAACTAAAAACTGACTTTCAAAATCAGATAAAAGTGGTAGAAGAAAAATTAGGTAAGGCAGAAAATTATGAAAAAGGCAATTAGCAGTTTGGTAAAAGAGGCACAAAAACACTTAAGAAATAATGCCTTAAAAAAACCAGAATTAGCCAAACGAAAAAAGAGGTACAAAAGCTCACTGGAGCGTGCATGGGGGACATAGGGGATGGCTAATGCAAAGCCACAGAAGTAGGAGATGGAGTGCCATGTGTCAAGTACAGCGAGAGGGTCAGTTTGGATGGATTAGAGAGCCTATAGAAGGGAATATTGCACAATAAGTTTAGAAAAGGTGAGGGCAGATTATGAAGAGCTTCAAATGCTAAGCTTCATATTTGATCCTAGAGGTAACGGGGAGCCACTGGAGTTTACTGAGCAGGGGAATGATATGGACAGACTTTAGGAAGACGACTTAGGTGGCTGTGTGGAAAATGGATTTGAGTATGAACAAGGTGTGATGTCGGGGGTGCTGGAAAGGGACATCTGCACAGAAATGTCTTCTCAACTTGCCCCAACAAACGCCTGTGAAGTGCCTATTATGTGTAAGGCAGCATAAGGGAAGGGCCATGGGGTATTTATAGTAAATAGTCAGAAGACCTGTCTCTGAACCTGTGCTTACCAGTTGTATGACCTTGGGCAAGTCATTGTATCTCTTCATACCCCATGCAGCTCTCTAAGACTGTATATTTCAGATGAGTTGCCCTTTATATTATTAGCGTTTCCACACAGGTCTGGACCTCCCCCCCCCCCAAAAAAAAAAACCATATCAGGCACTGCGCTGGGTGCCAGTGACTCAAAAACAAAAATGAAAGATTCTTTGGCCTCAAAGAGCTTCCCTTCTGGTGGGGGAGGGGGATGCTACAACATGTTTCCAATCAAGCCTTTGATTCTATCATTAGTTTCAACTACTACTAGCATGAATTCATTCTCCTTTCCCTGGTAATGAGAAGGAAATCTCAGGCTAACACATCTTAGGCCTGTGCTGCTTGGCAGAAGTCTATGGCTAGAATTCATTAAAGACTGGTTTCCCTCGTCATCCGAGAAGGCTTGGTCCAGGTGCCAACATGCCGCCATAACTCACAGACAGGCAAGGCCCATAGATCTTTGCCCAAGGATTTCTGTTTCACCAAACACAGACACATGGGGCTGACACCCCACCCCACCCCGGGGCTCTGAAATCTTTAGTAGGAAGTCTTAGGGGGGTGACACCGGCTTGCCCACAAGAGGCAATCAATCAATAAACTGTTATTAAGTATTTACTAGATATGAAGAAAAAGCAAGAACGTTCCCTGTCCTTCCAGAGCCTACTTATACTCTAATGGAGAAGAGAAAAATAGATACAAAAATAGATCCGCACAAGACATACACAGCGAAGACACGAGGTATTCTTAGGGAAGAAGGTACTAGCAGCTGGAGGGATGGGAAAGGCCTCCAGCAGAAGGTGGTCCTTGAGCTCAGTCTCAAAGGAAGCCAGGTGAGGAGGGAAAGCGTTCCGGGCAGGCGTAACACTCAGGGCCAAGTGATCGAGGCCGAAGATGGAGACGCTCAGCCACGATGGCAGTATGGCTGGACTATAAAACTTACAATGATGAAATCCTAAGTCTTCTGTGAATGTAGGAACTTTCCCAGATTTGTGACTCTGTCCCAGTGGACTGAGCCATCATTTCACTGCAGTAAGACTTCTCCGGCCTCCCCAGAACCAATTAGTGACAAGATCCCTAGGACCAGTCAATGCTTTGGCCATGTCATATAGACTCAGGATCCATTGGTGACTCTGGGAAGGATTGAGAGGCAGCTTTCCCCTATGGCTTTGGACTAGTCCATGATAGGGGTTAGAGCTCATTCTGTGGCAGGAGTTAGGAATCAGTCTAGTTCGTGGCCAGTCTTAAAGGGCTTGTCTGTGGGACAACTTTTTCCCCCCCGTGAGAAGCTGCCTGGCCTTTTTTTAGGGCTCTTGTTCTAATCCATTGGTGTCAAATTCAGGTCACTAATGCATATGTAAGGATCTCTTTAGGCCACATACTGACTTAGTTTTAAAATGTAATACTATCTACATTTTATTGCATTTTTATTTATTTTATTAAGTATTTCCCAATTATATTTTAATCTGGTTCAGGCTGCTAGGGAGTGTTGGTCCTGAGCTGTGTTTAACATCTCTACTCTAACCAATGAACTATCCCTGACGTTTTTGGGCACTCCCAGGTACCGCAAACCCATTTACTGATGATAAACCATGATGTCTAAGGAGTGGTGTGAACTTGAGATTGCCTCCCTACCTGACCCAATTTTTTTGTCTCCTACTTTTAAAATAATACCACCCTCTCAATGTGGAAGAGCAGGGAGCTTGGATATTGGTAGATTTTCTGCTGATGCTTGGCCTTCTCTAATTCAATCTTTCCTGACAGGGTCTCTATCTACCACTGTTAGTAAGTAGCCCTTTCGTTGAGTAGAATGGCTGTGATCACCAGAAATCAGTCCCTTGTATTTTCTCATATTTATGTTTAATAGACTTGGAAGAAAGGCAGTGTTGCTTTAGTGGCCTGGGTTGGCCTTAGAGTCAGAATGACCTGGGTCAAACCTTTTTCCTGACACTTACCAGCTATGTGATCATGGGTAAATCACATCTCCTCTCTTGGCTTTGGTTTCTTCATCATAAAATGGAGATAACCATTGCACTGACCTCATAGGATTGCTGTGAGAAATGAGATACCTGATATAACGCACTTGGCAAACTTGACGTGTTGTGTAAACACTAGCTGTTGTCGTTAAAACAGGGATCATAACACCTCCCCGGGCTGTTGAGAGGCCCAGATGAGATGACGTGGGCTTTGCAAATATCAGAGTGTTTGAACATGTCATGTTTGACAGGCAAATGTCAAAAAGGTGTCAAAACTACAAAACAAAGCGTTGTAGAAACGTCAGTTATTGTTAGTAGGAAGTTATGTTTAGGAACTTGGATAGAGTCTCTCATCACCCATGGAGAATGAAGAAGAGCTGATGACTAATCTTCCTTATCCTCAGATATTGTCCTGCTGCTTCTCAGCTCGAGAATCTTCAATGGCTTCCAATCACTTATCAATCAATCAACATTAATATTAAGCCAGACACTGTGGTAGGAAACAAAGATAAAGATGGAAACGATCTCTACTCTCAAAGAGCTTACATTCCACCTGGGAAGACCACAAAGTACATATAGGATAAAGCTATAGTGAATAATAGATGGCGTAACAGATAGAGTTCCAGCCTGGAGTCACGAAGACTCATCTTCTTCAGCTCAAGTCTAGCCTCAGACATCTACTTGCTGTGTGACCCTGGGCAGGTCACTTTACCCTGTTTGCCTCAGTTTCCTCATCTGTCAAATGAGTTGGAGAAGGAAATGGCCAACCATTCCAGTACCTCTGACAAGAAAACCCCAAGCGGGGTCACAAAGTCAGACGTGACTGAAATGACTCAAAAACAACCAATGTAATTTCATTGGTTTCAGTAACTCGGGTGACAAATTCCATTACCAGAATATGGCTTGGGAAAGACATGTCTTCTTCAAGAGAGACAGGGTAGGTAAATGGGGGAGTGGTGAGGAGTGGAAGCACATTGTATTTAAGAAGATATAATGAAGTGTAGATCATACGGAAGCTGGATATGAAAGTGATGGAGAACATTTGGGGGATATCAGTGAAGGCAATAGCAGAATTAGTATGCTGAGTAGGATATAATATTGACCGCCTGGGAAGAAAAAGGAAATAGATGAGGGTTTTGGAAAACAAGCCATGAGCCTGAAACAGAGAAATGATTGAGTAGTGATGGGGGACATCAGTTATCCAGACACCTGCTGCAGCTCTCTCTCTGCCAAAAGCAGGACCATGAATTACTTCTTAACCTCATTCATTGGTGATATCATCCTTCAAAAAGTGGAGGAGCCAACAAGGAAAATCAGCATTTAATGTCATTTTTCTTTTCTTTTAAAAATTAATTTTTTTGGAAACAACATTGGCCATCAATACAAAACAGCTGAACTTGCTAAGGGGCAATTCATGTTTAAAACAATGCATGTCACTGCATAAAAGTTCACAAGTTTTTAGCTCCTCCATTCAAGATGTGCCTGCTTAGGGTTATTTTTACTCTTTCACTCTTCTCTTGTATATGTAACCCGGGTTTCACTGGGCATGCTCAAAAAGCCCCTCAAGGGCCTTTCCATGGTGGAGCATGCCTTGGGAATCCCGGGTTACATGTAGTTATAGCTAAGATTTTTTCCGTTTTTCTTAACTCTGCATTATTTCCTAAGAGTCTTTTCAGGTTTCTTTATGAAATTGGGGTGTGGGTGTTGATTCACCGGCAATATTCAACTCTGTTGTTATTATTGTCGCTGCTGATGCTTCATTCTTGAAGAGGACCAGTGACGTCAGGGCGTGATGTCTTGACTTGTA
Source organism: Phascolarctos cinereus (assembly GCF_003287225.1). Taxonomy (NCBI): domain Eukaryota; kingdom Metazoa; phylum Chordata; class Mammalia; order Diprotodontia; family Phascolarctidae; genus Phascolarctos; species Phascolarctos cinereus. The sequence goes on along the minus strand of NW_027555958.1, from coordinate 21,056,363 downwards.
CACGAATTGGACTGAAGGGAGGGAGAGCTGTGCCAAGTCATCAGCCCCACTTTCTCCTCCAGGGTCATTGGAGTTCAGTGGTAGGACAAAAGTCAAGATAACTGACCATGGCCTAGGATACAATGACAACCAATTCAGGTGAGGAAGGAAAGTTGAATACAAATATGGTGGTTGGGTTTTTGTTTTTATTTTTCTTTGTTTGTTTGTTTGTTTGTTTTGTTAAAGCTATATTGGGAAGGAGAGGATGACCAAACACTAGAGACTGGTCAGGTTGGGTGGGAAGATTAGGATCTAAGATGAGCAACTTTTATTTGGCTTCTGTTTTCTTTCCCAGGAAAGTGGATGATGATCTTTTGGCTAGAAAGAACCAAAGGAGACTGGCTACTAAGGAACTGATACCCGAGATACATAGGGAGTAATAGAAGGATATCTCATTGTCCTGGATTAATTCAAATCAGCAGATATTGAAGGAATTGGCACCTGTAGTCTTTGGAAGACTGATGAGATCAGCAAAGATAGTGAAGGACTGGAGCAATGGGAAACATCCCAGTTTCCAAAAGGGCTTGGTGGTGGAGGGGGCCTGAGGATCCAAGCGCAGCTGGGAGGAAGAAGAGGTTGGCTGGCCTGGACCCCTCCCCAAAATGGAGCCCCCCCCCGAGGCCTTCACTAATGGGAGAAGGGTGATAAGGATGTTCCAGAGTGAGAACTCGGAGGGAAGGTCTAGGGAGAGATAGTGGTTGGGATAGCATGGTGCCAAAGCCTGGAGGGTCAGATGCAGGGCCAGGTGGGGAACTGACTTTAAAGGGTCAAGTGTCCATGGAAAGCCAGTGGAGAGAGTGGCTCAGAGAGTGTGGATGGGCCCCACCCCATCAGGCTTGGGAAGTCCTCATTTCCCCCGTGCCTTCCCTTTTCTGTTGCGACCCACTCCTCCAGGAGCTGAGGTTGGGTTTGAGGACGGATCTTCCATCCACACCATGAGCCCACAAGGATGAAGGGAGAGAGGATGGATTGACCCAGGATGGACGCTGACCTCAGTATTTTAGGATTCGAGCTAGAAGGGACCTAGAGGTCTCTTTTACAGAAGAGGATGCAGATCAGAGCAGTGAATTTACTTATCCAAAGTCACATATCAAAGACAAGATTTGAACTCAGCTCCTCTGACTCTAAAGCTAGTGCTTTTCCCACTGAGGCCAACCAGCTCTGGCTTTAACTGTGTGAGGCCCTCATGGGGCCTCAGTTTTCTCATCTGTAAAATGCATGGACTGAACAGGATGATCTGTAAATCCTCTCACAGCTCTAACATTTGATGTTGGAGAGCTCAGAGCAGCCGTGCAGCAGGGCCCCCCCCGGGCTGGTGTCTGCCTGCTCTCATGGCCCAAGGAGACCCTGGGAGGGGCCGAGCGGCCAGGACTGAGAGAACACATCCTTGCCAGTGGCAGACAGACCAGTTACACCACAGCACCCCATTGTTTAAATACTTCCCCTTTGTTTGGGCTTCTCCAGCTGAGTGTTTCTGAAAGCAGCCCAAGTCTTTTCCCAGGGATCAGCACACAGCTTCCCCTGCCTGAGGCCCCTTCCTCACGAGGGAGACCCTTTTCCCGCCTCTCGGCAGGAAGGAGAGCTAGGACGCGGTGCAGAGTGAAGCAGGGGACAGAGTGTGCCCAGCACAGTTCTGGCACGGCCAAGACATTCCGAAGCCGAGGGCCAGGCAGGATGTACCCCATCTCCATCCACTCTGGCACTGAGCCTCCATTCATAATACTGAGCCCCCACAGCAGGCACTAAGCCTCCTCCCTGATACCAAGCCTCCATCTCAGGCACTGAGTCCTCATCCCCAACACAAAGACCCCCTCCCTAATACTGAGTCCCATCCCCAACACTGAGTCTCCATGCCCAGCACTGAGCTCCCATCTCTGATACTGAATCATTTTCCTTGGTACTGAGCCCTTCTCTTTAGCATTGAGATCCCATTCTCCAAAATGATCCATCATGCCCTACCCTGAGCCCCAATCTTCTACACTGAGCCCCCAATTCCTAATACTGAGTCCCCATATCCACCACTGAGTCCCTATCCCTCACACTGAGATCCCATTCCCCAGCACTGAGGATCCCAACCCCAATTCTGATCCCTCATCTCCAGCCCTGAGGCCTAATCCTCCATACTGAGCCCCCAATTCCTAATACTGAGCCCCATCTCAGGCACTTAGCTCACATCCCTGATACTCTATCTCCATCATTTCTCCCCCTCCCATTTCTGACAATGAGCCTCCATCCCTAGTGCTGAGCCCCCATCTCTGCCCCCAAAGTAAGAGCACCTCCAATTCCTTTCTGTAGAAGTACAGAGGACTCATTTTTAAGCTTCTTACCTCCACCGTCTGTTGGGCTGACAAGACTCCCTAGCACCCCACCCCAGTGCTAGAACCTGAGTAACCTCCAGATTAGTGGAGGTGAAGACAGGGCCTCTGTGAAGGGTGTGGCTAGTGTGGTCACAATCTTGGGCGGATTGAGCAGGGAGTGGGAGCTGGCACCTCTGCTCGTGTCCATGAGAGCAGGGCGCTGAGCCTGCTGGAGAAAGCCATTGCAAATGTGGTCCCAAGATGGCAGCCTACAAGCCAACTTGGAAGGGAACGACAATTCAGGTTGTTCTCTGGTCCTGGCCTCAGTGACCCTGGGCTGGGGACAGTCATTTTCCTCAACTCCACCGCTCCCAAGTCCTAGGGCTGGAGCTAAAGGGAACATCTAGTCCAGTCCTGTCACTTTATAGATTAGGAAGCTGAGGCCCAGAGAGGGGGAGGTGATTTGGGAAAGGTCACAAAGTTAGATGGGAACAGAGCAGTGTCCAAGACCGGTCATCTGGCTCCAAACATGACACTCTTCCCACCATACTGCTCCACACCATCCCTTCCTGCCTTATGAGTGTGTGTGTGAGTGTGTGTATGTGTGTATGTGTGAGAGTGAGTGAGTGTGTGTATGTGTCAGTGTGTATGTGAGTATGTGCATGTGTGAGTGTGTGTGTATGTGTGTGAGTGAGTGTATGTGTGTGTGTATGTGAGTGTGTGTGAGCGTGTGTGTATGTATGTGAGTATATGTATGTGTGAGTGAGTATATGTGTGTGTGTGAGAGTGTGTGTGAGTGTGTGAGAGTGTGAGTGTGTATGTGAGTATGTACATGTGTATGAGTGTGTGTATGTATGTGTGTGTATGTGTGAGAGTGTGTGTCAGTGTGTGTGTATGTGCATGTGTGAGTGTGTGTGTATGTGTGTGAGTGAGTGTGTGTATGTGAGTGTGTGTGTATGTATGTGAGTGTATGCATGTGTGAGTGAGTATATGTGAGTGTGTGTGTGTGTGTGTGAGTGTGTGTGGGGTCCCCCGGCCTGTTTCTCTGTTCTTCCATTCAGCTGTGTCCCAGGCCCCCTTTCCCTAACCTTGTCCTCTTTCCCTTCCTTCGTCTCTTTCTGGGCCGAGGAGCCTGGGGCAGGGGACCATCGCTTCGCCAAATCATGAAGTCAGGAATTCTGTCTTCCAGCTTCAGCAGCCTGCTCTGCTGTGCTCTAATGGCACCTTGACAGACCTCCAGGCCAAAGAAAGGAACCAGAAGCCTGGATTTTTCAGCCCTGGAGCAGGTGAGGAGGCATCTTTTTTGGGGGGGAAGGGGGCTTGGCCCGCTGGAGGCTCCTAGAGCCGCACTATGGAGGTAACGGCCTTTTCTGTCCGTGGCAGGACCAGCTCTGTGTGGCGCCTGATGGATGCTGCAGTAAGAGGTGGGGGGTGAGGAGGGGAGGTGCAGACAAGGGGAGGATGGGGGCCCTGAGGACACAGACCCAAGGACAATGAATCCTTATGTTGACTGAGCACTTGTTCCCAGCTCCTGGACAAATATGACCTCATTCCTCCTCCCTACCTCCCAGGCCTCAGAGATTTGGGCAAGATTTATTCCACTCCCTGCCTGTGCCCCCCACCCCCTACCCCCAATTCCTCCCACTTTACAGATGGGAAGCTGAGGGCAGGGTGAAGAAGGACATTGTGAGAACCCAGGACTCCTGTATCTCAGGCCTCAACTGAGTGCCGAATGCTGTCACCTCTTGGGTCCATCCCACGGCCTCAGAGAAATAGAGGAGGGTCAGCCATCGGGTCAAGAGCTGTGAAATTCTTCTGGCACTTAGGAATATCCCTCCCCCAGCATTCTCTGGGCCCTTCCCCTTTATGACAGGGGACTGAGGGTCTCAGTGTGCAGGGTCCCGTGACTCTTAAGGGCCTATGGGACAGATTTATCCATACCCCACACCCCTTCCTACTGAGGCCCAAGGCCGTCATTGGACGTGTGAGAGGTTTTTGGGAGGTAGAAGGAGAGAAAAAGCTCTCAGGACACACACCACATCCTAGCTCTGGGGCAGGGAGTTGGAATCTTTCTGAGCTCTTCTGTCGGGGAATGGATCAACTCACAAGCATTTATTAAGCACCTACTGTGTGCCAGGCATTGTCCTAGGGGGAGTTCACATTTCATCATTTGTTATTACGATGTTCTCCTTGGATTATGAACCCAGGTCCCCTGATTCTAAACCAACATTCTTTCCACTGATCCGTGCCTCCTTTATTGTTTGGGGGAAAGGGAGTGAGGAGGAAGAGAATATGTATTTCTACAGCCCCTGCTCTGTGCCAGGCACCAGGCTCTACAAAACCTCATTTGATCCTCACAACAACAATGGAAGATAGTTGCTATTATCATCCCCATTTTCCAGTTGAAGAAACTGAGGCAAACAGATCTTAAATAATTTGTCCAGGTTTCCCTGCTAGTAACTATCTGTGGCTGGATTTGAACTCAGGTCTTTCTGACTCCAGGCCCAGTGCTTTATGCACTGAGCCACCAATCGCCTCTAATGATTATCCCCATTTTATAGCTATAACACAAATGTTGTGTTCTTCTTCTCAGAGCTGAAGTGTTCACTTCCAGCTCTATGGGAGATGGGATAGGGATTTGTCCTGGATCAACCCTCTTCTGCTCATGAGAAAATTGTGGCTTAGTCCAGGGCTTTAAACTCAAATCTTCAATGCCAGCTTCTTTCCAGTGCCCAGTTAGACTGTTTTTCAGTCATGTCTGACTCTTTGTGACCCCATTTGGGGTTTTCTTGGCAAAGATACTGGAGTGGTTTGCCATTTCCTTCTCCAGGTCATTTGACCGATGAGGAAACTGAGGCAAATAGGGTGAAGTGACTTGCCCAGGATCACACAACTAGTGCAACGTTTTTCATTTACATAGGAGGGCGTCAGATTATAAATCAGGGCTGACAAGGACCTCAGAGGTAACATCATCCAACCACTTCATTTTATGATTAAGGATACTGAAGATCACATACGAAGGGAGGGTCAGAGAATGCCCCTTAGCCCATTCGTCACGGTGGTCAAGTTGAGTCTCAACTGCCTTGTCCTCTGTCTCTTCACTTGCTGAAGGTAGTAGCCAATGATCTCCCAGACCCCCACAAGCTTTGAATTCATGACCCCAAGTGGTGGGACCAGATTCGAACCCAAGCCCCTAACGCCAAATGCACCACTCACCGTACTGCTAATTCTACCTACCTCAAGAGAGTCAGGACTGAAGCCCAAGGCTCCCAGGTCCCAGTGTGGTGTTCTGCCTCGTGCTACATTCAAAAACGAATCCCTAAATTTTAAAAACCTGCAGCTCCAGGGTCCCTCGCACTCCAGCCCTACCCCCGTCCCAACACACACACAGCCATGTGCATGTTCAATGATGGCTCAGCCACCCTGGCCACACCCTCCTTCAGCAGAGCCTTGGTGGGGTCCGGGGGAAGAGTGAGGCCCATGGCTGGCCCCAGGGGGTCCCCTCCCTCTTGAAAGTGGCTGGGTCCCACTCCTCGGCGTGGCTCTCCGTTGCTTGGCTGAGGTTTCCCTGTCTGGGGGCCAGGCGTTCCCACTGAAATAAACAAGTCCTCAATGGGAGCAAAGATGAAGTAACATGGAAGATATTAGCCGGCCTCCGCCCAGCCCCCAGCTCCTCCTCCTCCTGCCCGGCACAGCCAAGGTGCTGTTTATTGGGCCGCTGGGCCAGGCATTGAATGCCACTCAGGCACAAAGGGGCTCAGTGAGGGAACCCTGGGCCAGACCACAGCCTGCTCCAGAAGCATGGACCTCTTGCCAGAAGCCAGAGGCCTAAAGCAGAGCTGTGCCTCGGCCGGTCCAAACCCAGGGACAGCTTCCCAGCCCTGGCACCTAGTCCTAAGCCCTTGTCTCTCTCTACACGTAAGCCCTCACAGCAAACACTAAGTCCCCATCCCTAGAACTAAACCCCCCCATTTACTGAAATGAGCTTCATCTCCTGCCTCGGGTTCCTGTCCTTCCTCCCTCTTCCATTAGGTTCCTGTCACATGGTCAGAGCCCAGATTTCAGAGCCATTCTTAGCCCAGCCTCACCATCATACAAAGCAGGATGCCTCTCCACATTCAAATTCATTTACCCATTAGTCCTTTCTGTAGGAAACAGTGCAAGCTCCCAGAAACAGTGAACGAATCTCAGAAGCCCTGGGATTCTGACGCCTATTGCCCTCTGTGATCATTCCTCCAGGGATATATGTGCTGCCTTGTGGCAGATGGGGATGGGATGGGGGCTCTGAGCTATGTCTTCGGCAGTGGGAAAAGACCTCTGTTCATTATCCACTATGGGTACCTAGGTGGCACAGTAGATAGAGTCAGGAAGATCTAGGTTCAAATCTAGCCTCAGACACTTGGTAGCTATGTGACCCTGGACAAGTCACTTAAACCTATTTGCCTCAGTTTTGTCATCTGTCAAATGAACTGGAGAAGGAAATGACAAAACAGTGTAGTATCTTTGCCAAGAAACCCCCAAAAGGGAAGAGCTGGACATGACTGAAAACAACTAAACAAGAATTGTTTCCCATTTATCCTTTATATAGCTTGCTTTGTATATATTTGTTTGCTTGTTGGCTCCCCCATTAGAGGGTGAGGTCCTTGAGGGCAGGGACTAACTTGGTGCCTCTTTTTTTGTATCTCCAGTGCCTGGCATCTAGTAGGTGCTTAATAAATGTTTCTCGATGCGTTGCTTGATGGCGTGGTGGGAAGGCTCCACGCTCTTTGGCTCATTTGTTTATTCTCTGCACGAGACACTAGGCTAAGAGAAGGGAATTTAAAAACAGAAAATCAGATAGATCCTGACTTTGAGTACCTGACATTCTACCAAAGAGGGTGAGAAGACGTGTGTTGTTGCCAGGGCCAGACCTATGGTTTTATTGTTACAGGGAGCCCTTTTGTGAGAAAACTCCCTCCTCTGATGTAGGGTGGGCACCTGCTCTGCAGTTGAGGGTCTTAGCATTTTTCCTAGGGCACCAAGAGGGTTGATGACAGTTGATATCTTTCAGAGGAAGGACGCAATCTTCCTGACTCCATGGCTAGCTCTCCAACCACCGCCCCACATTGCCTCTGAGTGACTTGCTTAGGTCCCAGGGCTCTTCTTCCCTCTGGACACAGATAAAATAGGCAATGATTGGGGCAAAGGAGAGAATGAGACCAAATGGTTCTGATGGGAAGATGAGGGTCGGCTTCACGGAAGAGGTGGCATCCAAGCTGCTTTGGAAGAAACTTCCAATCCCAGCTCTGTGGCAAATGAACTGGGTGACCTTGGGAAAGTCACTTCCCTTGTCTGCTTCTGTATCATCCTCTGAATACCGACAGGATTGGACTAGCTGATCGCTAATGCCTTTTCCCTAGTATTTTTGGTCTGAGGGCTGCTGAGTCCTTTTCAGGGCTGCTCTTTGGGGTCCACCTGATCCACCCACTCTCATCTGTGGTTCCACAAAGCTGTAGCATGCTCAGAGGCCACATGCCAGTAAAACCATCTTGGCAGATGGGCTAGACCGGGTTGAGGGTAACCCATCAGTGAGTTAGGGGGATAGCTCCCCAAGCACGTAAAGACCTCCCCCAGCAGAATGGGTGGATGAGAACAATTTGTTCCAATAGCCATGAAGGTGGCTGAAGCAATGCTATGGAGCTTGGCTAGATATCAAAGACACCAAGGTCATCCACTGCATCCTGGTCCGTCACCAGTCGTCTTGACTTTTGTCCTGCCGCTGGACTTGCATGACTCTGGAGGAGATAGTGAGGCTGACCACTTTGTGCGGCTCTGCCTCACTTAAATCCAGTTGATCGAGACATCACCCCATGATGTCATTGGTCCTCTTTGAAAATCACAGCAACAGGTGCTGTGATCATCACAAGTCTAGAGCTGGAAGAAACCTGAGGGTCATCTAGGCTGAGCCTCTCATTTTACAGCTCTCGTCAATCAATCCATTCCTTCATCATCAAACATTCATTAATTAATGATTCCGTGCCAAGCGCCGGGCTGGGTACTGGTGGCATCAACTCAAAAGTGAACCCGTGCCTGCCCTCAGGGAGTTTCCATTCTACTGGGGGGGGGATTTCAACACAGGATCATGGGCTTAGAGCTGAAAAAGACCTCAGAGGACATCCAGTCCAGCCCCCATCCTTTGGTAGATAAGGAAACTGAGGCTCAGAGAGCTGAAATTTCTTGTTCAAGTTCACACAGATAGTAAGTAGAAGAGTCTATGTGACTTCTATGTTCAACCTTGTTTCCTTGTGTAATTTTAAAAAGGAATCTCTCGTCTCTCTGTTGTTATAATATGTAGAAGAGTCAGACATACAAATCTAGTACTCTTTGTACTGTACCTCATCTACTAATTTTAAAAATGCATTTAAAAACATAATAAAAAATACGAATTGTGGTTGTTCAGTTGTTTCAGTCATGTCAGACTCTTCATGACCCCATTTGGGGTTTTCTTGGCAGAGATACTGGAGCAGTTTGCCATTTCTTCTCCAGCTCATTTGACAGATGAAGAAACCGAGGCAATAGGGTGAAGTGACTTGCCCTGAGTCACCCAGCTACTATGTGTCTGAGACTAGATTTGAACTCAAGGAGATGAATCTCCCTTCCTCCAAGCCTGATGCTCTCTCCACTGTGCCATCCAGCTGCCCCAAATTTATTTTGTGAGAGACCAAAAACTAGGGAAGTCATGACAGGCCTCCTGAAGGAGATGGTTTGTGAGCTGAGTTTTGAAGGGAGCCCGGGATTTCAAGAGATGAGCAGAGGAGAGAGGGGAGCATTCCAAGCCTGAAGGGCAGCGGGAGATGGCTGGTCATATATGGGGAGTAGTGTGGTGGCTGTGTTGGCTGGTATGCAGAATTTGTGTGTATGTGTATGTTAAGGCAGTGTATGATATCAGGGGAGTGAAATGTGTAGTTATCCTGGAGAGATATAGACCAGAACCAGATTGTGCAGGACTTTAATGCCAACCAGAGCAGTCATATTTCATTCTAGAGCTAACTGGCAGCCCCTGGAACTTCTGGAGCTGGCGAGTAAAATGGTCTGACGGCACTTTAAGAACATCCACGTGGCAGGTAAGTTAAGATCAGTCGATTGGGTGGGGGGAGGGCAACAGAACAGCAGGAGAAACTCAGGGAAGGTTTAGACAAGAAGCTGCCTGGCTAAACACTTGCTCTAGAGAAAGAATTCTGAGCCTACAGGATGCCGGAGATGGGAAGGGATGCCAACAAGCCCACACCCGACTTCCCAGGGTCCAAAGGACCGGGTCCCCTGCAAAGAAAGGAGTGCAACCCACCACTGGGGATGGTCCAAGGAAGACAGAATGGGAGGTCAGGGTCCAGCATCATCAAAGGACTGAGAACAAAGAGCTCTTGGGAGTTTAGGGCCGATGAGTAATGGAAGGCTGATTTCCCCGGATATGGTGTTCAGTGTCGGAACAAGGAGTCTCCAAAGCACATTATCAGATCCTTACCAGCAGAATTTCCAGTCAATCTCATCACCCCGTCCCCTATCACAATCTGTTCTAGCAGATCTCTGACTTCTCCCTTTGGTCCTTGGAGGAACATAAATTGTCCAGGGGGATTCCATCTTCCTTGGGCAAACACATGCAGGGGAATCTGCCCTGACCCACCAGGAAGCATTGGCCTCAGGGACAGAAATATGAGAACCACACAAATGGATGGGCTGGAAAAGAACTCTTGGATAGCTGGAATTATTCGGGCTTCCCCAAGACTACCATGCAAAGTAATACTCACCCCTGCAGAACACAAAGCAACCAGTTTTGCTACCTCTGTTTATCAAGAGTAGTAGACCAGATTGATCAAAATTACGAGCAATTGTCAAAAAAAAAAACAAACTTGTCTCAATAATTAGAGATTCTTAATCTAAAGGTCTCAAAATAAAAAAAAAACATTTTGAGAACTACATTTCAATATAATTGGTTTCCTTTGTAATTTACCAAAAAAAAATTTTTTTCTGAGCAGGGTTTTTGGCTTTACCAATCTGTCAAGGGTGTCCATGACTCAAAAAAAAAAAAAAGATGGAGAATGCTTGTCTTGATGCAAAGAAGCAAAATTAATACCATATGTATCATAGAAACTTGGTGGGGGTGAGCCTCATGACTAGAATATGGCTCCAGAAGTAAAGTTATGCCTTATTCAAGAGGAACAGGGTAAGAAAATGGGGAAGAAGGTGGAGTAGTGATGTATATTAAGAAGATAGACTGATTTTGGAGGCCCCAAGAGCTAGAGGGGAAGATCAGTAGAGACAGAAATAGGAGCTATATTGTCATTGGCATATAACCTAGACCACCGAGGCAGACAAAGGAAATAAATGAGGAGTTTGGGAAATAGATGGCACAGGGAATTTTGATTATCCAGACAAATGCTAGAGATCTTCTTCTGCTAAAAGCAAGACAGTGAATAATTTCATAACTTGCTTTAAAGGTAATTTAATTGTTCAAAATATGGAGAAACCTGCAAGGGGGAGAGTGATGTTCTGGATCTGACACTCACCAGCAAGGAAGAACCAGTTGCTAGGGGGGTGTTGCTAGGATAGGGTAGAGGGAGTGATGGAAACTTTGGGAACATTTTGTAATAGGCTTTGTGATAAAGGTGAGTGGCATACGTTCCCAAGAGTTGGGGAAATGAGATAATAAAGGGTTCAGAGAAAGACTACGTAGGATCCCATGACATGAAAGTCCTTGGGTGGGGAGAAAGGAGTTGGCCCAAAGAGATGGGAAGTGCTAGAGAATGAAATTCTGAAGAAACAGAGTGAAACCATTTCAATGATATATTCCTCTTTATCTTCTTCCTCCCTTCTCCCTTTTAGGCACCTTCCAATTCTGTAATTTAGTCCCATCTACACATTGATTTGAGGCAGCCAGGGGGCCCAGTGGATAGAGCACTGGGCCTGGAGTCTAGAAGTTCTGAGTTCAAATTCAGCATCAAACACTATCTGTGTGACCTTGGGTAAGTCACTTGACCTCTGTTGGTCTCAATTCACTGGAGAAAGAAATGGCAAACCGCTTTATTATCTTTGCCAAGAAAACCTCATGGATTGTACTGGCATGCTGTGGTCCGCGGGGGTCAAGAAGAGTCGGATGGGACTGAACAAATGAACAGTGACAAGAAACATTGATTCCCCTGTAGTTAGGATGTTGTGAAGTTTAGTCACGTGATGTTCCAGGCCTTTTTCTCCACCATCAGTTCTATTTGACTTCTACGCTCACTTTTGTTTCCTTGTGTACTTTTAAAAAGGAGTCACTCGTCTCTCTGTTGCTTTTCTGTTGATGTTCTTAGTCGTAGTTGTGTTTAGCTTTCTTATGCATCTGATGTTTGCAGTGTTTGCAAAACAAATAATTTATTCAAGTCTAGGTTTCTTTCTAGGAATGCTTTACACAAACATTCCTTTTTATTGAACATTATCTTTTTTCATTAACGGTTAGGCTCAGGTCTGCAGGATTATGTTAACTTGGGTTGTGTCTTGAGGCCTTTGCTTTTTGGAACACATTATACCATTCCCTCTTACAGTTTCTCGTGGGTACAAAATAGTCTTATGCTATATGAAAATTCTTTCCTTTTTATTCGAAAGTCTTTTTTCTGGTCACTCACAGAACGTATTGTCATTGGAATTGTAAAATTTAAAGACTCTGTGTTTTGGAGTTTGCATCATAGGTTCCCCTTTCCCCCACAGGTGATCTGTGACTTCTTTTAATTGGCACTTTGTGTTTAGAAGTTCTGGGCAATTTTCTTGTATTAATTTTTGAACTATAGTGTTCAGGTTTTTTGACTTGTCATGTTCTTCTGGAAGACCTATCTATAATCATTAAGTTCTCATTACACATCCTGTTTTGCTTGTGTGGTGCTCATGTATTCTATTGATAGTGCTTTTTCTTTCTCTTCTTCCAGATGGTCTTTCACTGCTATGCATTTCTCAACAAATTATTCACTCTTGTTTCTTTGGTGAGACATGTCACCATAGATTTTATTCTGCCAATTATTTCTGATGTTCAGGTCATAAATTTTGCTCTTATAATTCTAATTTCTCTCTTAAGCCATCCAGGAGCATCCAGTCGTGGTTTTATGCTCTCTTGGCATCCTTAGGATCCTCTGCTTCATCAGGTATTGATTCATTTTCCTTTGTCTTGCAAAATTTATTGATAAATGTCTAGACTATTTGAGCTGATATGGAGGCCATATTCCCTTTTGTTACTAGTATCTTCTTGGTTGGTTTATCTGCTTATGCTAAAGAGCTTTAACTGAGTTTCATTTTTCTTGAGACCTGTGGTAACTTCAGTCTTTTCCCCTTATACTTCACTATTGCTCACTTTCTGGCTCCTTCACCTCTGATAGTGTTTTCCCTTGGTATTGGACCTCAAAGCTGCCTCAGCCTCCTCCCACTCTCTGCACCAAGTGATACAGAAGTAATACCAGAGGGATGCTGGGTCTTTCCCTCAGACTTTGTGGAGTGCCACACAGTCACACGCATGTGTGCTGCCCCAATTCCCACAAGTCTTCAGTTCTCTGAATGAACTCCGCTTCAGCACAGAGCAGTGCTGCACTCTTATCCCAGACCAAACTTTTTGGTTGTCTGTGGAATTGGGAGGAGAGAGGGATAAAGATGAGTTCTGTTACAAGCCCATGGGTCAGCTTGTGCAATCTTGCTACCTGAGTGTGGTGGGTAGTGAGGGAGAGGGTGCTGAATGAGGATGTTAGAGGTTAGAGATTAGCCTTCTCTGTTGTTAGTTAATCAAATTGTCACCTTGTTAGTGTTTTAGTGTCCTAGAGACCATGGAGACAACTGAAATTGTTTTATGTCTTGTGCATAATTCTTATTTTGGAGAGGTTTCAGAGGTCATAAAGATCAGAGAAGGTATCTAGCCTTCCATCTTGCTAGTCACATGACTAAGAACTCCCAAACGATTTTAATGACCAAGAAAATGGAGAACTCAGCGAACTTGGCAGAATAAATGGTTAAACAAAGCATGAAACAAGACATAAGTGAGTACCCTGAGAAAAATTCCCCAAGACCAAATGGATTTACAAGTGAATTCTATGAAACAGTTAAGGAATGGTGAATCCCAATACTATATAAACCATTTGAAAAAACAGGCAAAGAAGGAGTCTTACCAAATTCCTTTGATATATGGCTTTTGATATCTACATGAGGGAGAACAAAAACAGAGAAAGAAAACTATAGACCAATTTTCTTAATGAATATCGATGCAAAAATTTTGAATAAGATATTGGCAAGGAAAATATAGTAATATATCACAAAGATCATATGTATACTATGACCAGGTGAGATTTATACCAGGAATACAGGGCTGGCTCAATATTAGGAAAACTATTAGCACAATTGACCATATCAATAACAAAACAACAAAAATCATATGATTATCTCAATAAATGCAGAAAAAGCCTTTGACAAAATGCAACACCCCTTCATATTAAAAACATTAAAAAGCATAGGAAAAAATAGAGTGTTTCTTAAAATGATAAGTAGTACCTATCTAAAACTAAGAGCAAGCATTATCTATAATGGGAATAAGCTAGAAGCCTTCCCAATAAGATCAGGGGTGAAGCGATGATATCCATCATCACAACTATTATTCAGTATTGTACTAGAAATGCTAGCTATAGCAATAAGATAAGAAAAAGAAATTAAAGGAATAAAAACAAGCAGTGACAAAACAAAGCTATCACTGTTTGCAGATGATATGCTGGAATACTTAGAGGACCCTAGAGAATCAACAAAAAAGCAGTTGAAACAATTAAAAATGTTAGCAAAGTTGCAGGATATAAAATAAACCCCTACAAATTAGCATTAGCATTTCTATATACTATCAACAAAACCCAGCAGAAAGAGATAAAAAGAGAAATTCCATTTAAAATAACTGCAATCAATATAAAATATTTGGGGATCCAGCTACCAAGACAAACCCAGGGACTATATGAACATAAATACAGAATACTTTTCACACTAATAAAGACATATCTAAACAATGGAGAAATATGAATTGCTCATGAGTAGACAAAGCCAGTATAGTAAAAGTGACAATTTTAAGTTAATTTACTTATTCAATGCCATACCAATCAAACTGCCAAAGAATAATTTTACAGAGCTAGAAAAAATGATAACAAAATTCATCTGGAAGAACAAAAGGTCAAGAATAATGAAGGAATCAATGAAAAGAAGGCAAAGGAAGGCAGTCAGGAGCACCAGATTTCAAGCTATATTACAAAGCAATAATCATCAAAAAAAATTGGTACTGGCTAAAAAAAGAGTGGTGGACCAGTGGAAAAAATAGATACACAATACACAATATAAATGACCATGATAATCTAGTATTTCATAAGCCCAACGATCTAAGCTTTTGGAGTAGAACTTACCATTTGACAAAAATTGCTGGGAAATTCGGAAAGCAGTTTGGCAGAAACTAGGTATAGATTAACATTTCATAAAAGGTGATATCACGAGTAAATTAGAGGAACATGGGGAAAAACCTGCTGTATCTATGGGTAACAGAAGAGTTTATGACCAAACAAGAGATAGAGAGGATAATAGGAAGTAAAATGTATCATTCTGTTCACATGCAATTAAAAAGTTTTTGTACAAAAAAAAAATCTGCTGTAGCCAAAATTAGAAGGAAAACAGGAAACTGAAAAAAATTTTAGAGCAAGTTTCTCTGATAAAGGCTTCCTTCCTCAAATATGTAGGGAACTGAGCCAAATTTGTGAAAATAAGAGCCATTTCCCAGTTGATAAATGGTCAAAGGATGCGAACAGTTAATTTTCCAAAGAAGAAATCAAAGCTATCTATAGTCATATGAAAAATGCTCTAAATCATTATTCATTAGAGAAATGCAAATTCAAACAACTCTGAGATACTACCTCATACCTATCAGATTGGCTAACATGACAGAAAAAGAAAATGACAAATGCTGGAGGGGGTGTGGAAAAATTGGGACACTAATGGATTGTGGGTGAAGTTATGAACTAGTCCAATTACTCTAGAGAACAACTTGGATCTCTACCCAAAGGGCTATAAAACTGCATACTCAGATGATGTGATGATATACTTAGAGAATCCTAGAGAATTAAGTGAAAAAAAACTACTTGAAATAATAAACTTTAGCAAAGTCGCAGGCTATAAAATAAACCCACATAAATCATCAACATTTCTATATATTACCAACAAAGCTCAACAGCAAGAAGAAAGAGAAATTCCATTTAAAGTTACTGTAGACATTATAAAATATTTAGAAGTCTACCTACTGAAACAAACCCAGGAACTCTATGAACACAATTACAAAACACTTTTCCCCACAAATAAAGTCAGATCTAAATAACTGGAAAAACATAACTTACTCATGGGTAGGCCGAGCTGATACAATAAAAATGACAATTCTACCTAAGCTAATTTACTTATTCAGTGCCATACCAATCAAACTACCAAAAATTATTTTATAGAGCTAGAAAAAATGATAACAAGATTCATTTGGAATAACAAAAAGTCCAGAATATCAAGGGAACTAATGAAAAGAAATGCAGGGGAAGGTGGCCTAGCCATTCCAGATCTTAAATTGTGTTATAAAGCAGCAATCATCAAAACTGCTTGGTACTGGCTAAGAAATAGAGTAGTGGATCAGTGGAACAGGTTAAGTATGCAAGACACAGTAGTCAATGAGTATAGTAATCTGTTATTTGATAAACCCAATGACCCCAGCTTCTGGGATAAGAACTCACTCTTTGACAAAAACTGCTGAGAAAACTGGAAAAGAGGATGGCAGAAACTAGGCATAGACCAAAATCTTACACTATATGCCAAAATAAAGTCAAAATGGGTTCATGATTTAGATATAAGGCTGATATAAGCAAACTGCAAGAGCAAGGAATAGTTCACCTGTCAGATTTATGGAGAACAAAAGAATTTATGACCAAACAGGAGATAGAGAACATTATGAAATGTGAAATCGATAATTTTGATTACATTAAATTGAAAAGTTTTTGCACAAACAAAGCCAATGCAACCAAGACTAGGAGGGAAGCAGAAAACTGGGAAAGAATTTTTACAATCAGCATCTCTGACAAAGGCCTCATTTCTAAACTATATGGAGAACTAAATCCAATTTATAAGAATACAAGTCATTTTCCACTTGATAAATGGTCAGAGGATATGAATAGGCAATTTTCAGATGAAGAAATTAAAGCTATCTATAGTCATGTGAAAAATACTCTAAATCATTATTGATTAGAGAAGTGCAAATTAAAACAACTCTGAGGTACCACATCACATTGATGAGATTGCCCAACATGACAAAACAGGAAAATGATAAATGCTGGAGAAGATGTGGGAAAATTGGAGCATCAATGCATTGTTGGTGGAGTTGTGAAATGATCCAACCACTGTGGAGAGCAATTTGGAACTATGCCCAAAGGGCTATAAAATTGTGCATACCCTTTGACCCAGCAATAGCACTTCTAGGGCTGTATCCCAAAGAGATCATACAAATGGGAAAAGGACCCACAAATACAGAAATATTTATAGCAGCTCTTTTTGTGGTGGCCAAGAACTGGAAACTGAGGGGATGCCCATCAGTTGGGGAATGGCTGAACAAGTTGTGGTATATGAATGTGATGGAATACTATTGTGCTATAAGAAATGATGAGCAGGCAGACTTCAGAAAAACCTGGAAAGACTTACATGAACTGATGCTGAGTGAAGTGAGCAGAACCAGGAGAATGTTGTACACGGTAACAGCCACGTTGTGTGATGACTAACTTTGATAGACTTATCTCTTCTTAGCAATGCAAGGATCTAAGACATCTCCAAAAGTCTCATGATAGAAAATGCTATCCACATCCAGAGAAAGAACTATGGAGTTTGAATGCAGATCAAAGCATACTATTTGATCTTTTTTTTCTTCTGTTTTGTTTTGTTTCTTCTTTCTTGTGGTTCCTCCTATTGGTTCTAATTCTTCTTTACAACATGACTAATGTGAAAATATATTTAATAGGAACGTATATGTAGAGCCTGTATCAGATTGCATGCTGACTTGGGGAGGGAGGGAGAGAAAATTTAAAACTCAAAAGCTTATGGAAGTGAATGTTAAAAACTCAAAATAAATTAATTAAATTAAAATTTTAAAAAATGAGCTTCACCAGCATATAGTGGGGGAAGCAGGATTAGAGAGCAGTTTGCCGGGGCAAAAGAAAAACAGATTTGGGGATTTGGGTGGCCTGCAAGCTCCATCTGGGTCAGCAGGGTTATATGGCACCTTATCAAGCAAAAGCAACCTCAGATTTTATTAAGAGAGGCGAAGAGTCCAGGAATGAGGAAGCGACCATCCTACTGTCCACTGCCCTGGACGGTTGACAGCTGGAGCATTGGTCACAGCTCTGGGTGACCAGTTTTAGGAAGCTGGAGAGCCTCCAGAGGAGGGCAGCCAGGATGAGCAAGGACCTTCGGGTCGTGCTGTCCAGGAGCTAGCTAAAGGACCCGGGGATTGCTCAGCCTGGAGAAGAGTGGAGGAGGGGAGTTGTGATAGTCGTCTCCAAGGACTTGAAGGACTGTTGTGTAGACATGCAGACTTGTTCTGCTCATCCCCAGAAGGCAGAACTACGAAGTGAAAGGGACCTGATGCAAGGAGAAGCTTCCTAATGATCAGACCTTACCCCAAAGTGTAATGGGCTGCCTTGCTGTTGTTCAATCATTTCAGTCATGTCTGACTCTCTGTGACTCCATTTGGTGTTTTCTCAGCAAAGATGCTGGAGTGGTTTGCCATTTCCCTCTCCAGCTCATTTTACAGATGAGGAAACTGAGGCAAAAGGGATGAAGTAACTTGCCCAGGGTCACACAGTTAGTAAGTGTCTGAGGCCAGATTTGAACTCAAGTCTTTGTGACTCTAGCCCCTGGTGCTCTATCTACTGCACCACCTAGCTGCCCAATGGGCTGCCTTAGGCGGTAATAGTTTACCTTTCAGTGAAGGTCTTCAAGTAAAGGGTAGATGGCCACTTGTCTGGAAGGGGATTATTATTTCAGTGAAGTCTGTTCTCAATGGCCAGATTCTGACCCTATGACTCTATCATTGAACAGTTCATCAGCAAGAGAGCTGTCTCTTATGCTAGCCTTCATAATGGCTGCTAATGAAATAGGGGTAAAGGAAGTGGGAAACGAGTCCACAGGACCGCTGTGATGGAGAACTTCAGAAAGGAGACTTCTTCCTCTTCCCATCCTCACATTTGCTCTTGTTTCCCTGTGGCAGCCCTGAAGTGACCAGTCCAAAGGTCTGGACTGTTGGGGGATTGTAGCTCTGATGGAACCCTTTCCATTTGGAGGAAAGGGGACTTGGGCAGCTGAGAAGTCCCTGCATAAGGATGTGTATGTGTGTGCGCGCGTGTGTGTGTGTGTGTGTGTGTGTGTTTGGGGTCAGAGGGAAGAGTATATTCACCGTTCAAACAAGATCAGCCCAAGACCCAGCCAGACAACTGAGTTAACTGAAAGTTCTGGAGGTGGGAAGTAGTCCCTGGAGGGGTGAGTGTGGCCAGATCTTCACAGGGTTGGAGGCCAGGTGAGGAAGAGGCACATTCCAGGGCTGAGGCCATGAGAAGATAGTTCTAGGTAGATAGTAAGGTAGCAGGATAGAGTGGCTCCTTATCTGGCTAGGGGCATGTGCCTATTTTCTTGTGGGGTCTGCCCCTGCCTCCTGTTTCTTCTGAAGTATGTTCAGCTGGAGTGCTCAGGCCCCTTTGCCCTCATTGTTCCACCTGGCAATGCCTGAGTCGGCTTGGCAGCCGGTGCTCACTGGGACAGCCTGTTCAGTGTCTGCTTTTGGCAAGCCAGCCCTTTGAAAAAGCCAGAGTGGGTGGGATGAGATCCATTGGCTAAAGGTTGAAAGGAAGCCATGCAGATGCATGCAACATTGCACAACCAGCTATCTGCTTTCCTGCATCCTCCTAAGCTCAGGGGGCATTGACCCTGCTCCTTCCCCCTCCTCTCCCTTCATCTGACCTTGTATCTTTGGAAGGGCTTTGAGTCACAGTGAATGGAGTGTAACCTATGGTATCAAGAAGATCTGGGTTCAAAGCCTGCCTTTGGTGATTCCTAGCTTGGGACAATGGGCAAATCTTTCCACCTAATACCCAACCTTCCCCAGCTATGTCTCTGCACCCGTGTTTCCCCCAACCCCATGCCTGGGATGCACTCCTTCCTTCTTCACCTCGAAGCTTCCTTTGTTCAAGCTCAGCTCAGGAGCCACCTCGTATTGGACATCCTTACTAATCCTCATTCCCTCTTGAAATTACTTTGTCTATAATCTACTTATCATTAATTGTATATATTTCCTTTTTTGCTTGGTGCACTCCTCTTTCTACCTCCCTGAAAGTAAGCCTCTTGAGAACAAGAACTGGTTTTGTCTATATATCTCCCAGAGACTACAAAATGCTGCAGACATGATTGGTACTTAATACATGTTTGTTGACTTGAATCAAAGTCAAATAATCTCTCAGTTTCCTCATTTATAAAATAGAACTAATAATACTAATAATGTTTGTGAAGTGAGAGAATGGAGGGTTGCAATGAGGTTCGACTGAAATAACGTATTGCAAAGCACTTTCCAGTCTTTAGAATACAGCTATAATTGAATATGATATATTAATAATATAGAATAACTCACATAAATATTAGTCATTAGGTTTTTTTTGTCTCATCTCAATCAATTAAGTGATTATTATGTACCAGACACTGAGCTAAGAGCAGAGGAGACAAAGTAAAGAGAGAAAAACCCAGCCTCTGTCCTGAAGGTGCTTCCATTCAAATGGAGGAGACATCATCTCTAGATAAAAGATTCATGCAAGGTAGATGGAAGATGGCTTTAGTGAGGCATTTCCAGGAATGGCAGCCAGCAGGAGGTGGCAATTGATTCTAAGCCAGGAGTTCTAAAAGGCAGCAGTGAGGAGTTGAGGAGGCATGGGGGGGCTATAGGGTATGAAGAGGGATGTGATGTGGAAGAAGACTGGAGAGACAGGAAGGGGCCAGATTGGGAGGAGTGTTAAATGCGAGTCTGGCTTTCTTTCTTACATCCTTTTCCAAGCTTATATTCTTTTAAAAATTGTATTTTTTTTTCAACGAGCAAAAACCTAGTTTCTCTCCATTTTCCTCCTTCTTTCCTACTCCCCATTAAAAAGACAAAGCCCATGAAACAAGCATGCATAAATGAGTAAAACAGATTTTCACATTGGCCACATCCAGTGACATTTGAGGGTATTGCAAACCCTGTGACTCAGCTTTGGTGGTATTACAGGGGTAAGGGAGTGACTGGACGTCCACCCTTGGTACACCTTCTCTGGCAGCATCCTGGGCTTCGGACAGACCCATTCCCTCCCTGCCTTTGCCCCATCTGACTTCTATGGAGGCCTCTCCAAAGCAGGACATCCATCACTTGGGGCTAGGGGATGAAAAGCCTAGCATTTAGGTCCTAAAGTTCAGAGCATGAATCCTATATCCAAAGCTCCAAGTTATAGAATAGGCAGCCCTGAGCTCAGAACCTAGAGCAAAGGGATCTTTGATGGTATCTTAAACAACCAGGGCTGAGCCTGGTCATTCAGAATACACAAGAACTGGGATCCATAACTTGGGTTACTTGACCCCTGCTCCCAGTTGCTTCATTCTCTGCTGCTGAAGTGGAAGAAAGAGGGATCAACCCATTCCTAGGGCACAGTGGTCCATGGGGGTTAAAGTCTATTCCTCAAGTAGGTCTCAGTTCTCTCCTCTGAAAAGTGGAAAAACCAAGAGGCACTCACTCCACACCCCCTTCCCCAACTCTAGGATAACTGTGACCCACATGGAGCAAGCCAATCAACTTATCTCTCTTCAATGCTAGGTCTGGTCTGGGCCTGTCTTTTTCCTCAAAGAGGCATAAGTGAGCAGGACCCACCAGATCTTCCCCAGTGCTCTCAAAGAGATAGCCAATGGGCCTTCAAGGTGGAGGCATGGGGAACAGTATAATAAAGCAAGGAATTTGGAATCACAGAGGCCTAGGTTCAAGTCCCTCCTCAGACACTTATTAGCTGTGTGGTCTTAGGTAAGAATTATGAAAAAAGAGTCAATATCTTGAAAAACAAAACACAAAAATTGACTGAAGAAAACAACTCCTTAAAAATGGAATTGGCCAAGTTTTTTTTTTTTTTGGGGGGGAGGAGAAATTCCACAGAACAAAACAACTCCTTTAAAGGTAAAATTGGCCAAATGGGAAAGGGGGTACAAAAGCTAACTGAAGAAAATAATTCCTTAGAAATTAGAATTGGGCAAGTGGAAGCTAATGACTCTATGAGACATCCAGAATCAGTCAAACAAAATCAAAAGAACGAAAAAAATAGAAGAAAATGTAAAACATCTCATTGGGAAAACAACTGACTTGGAAAACAGAGCAAGAGAGATAATTTCAGAATTGTTGGATTACCTGAAAGCCATAATAAAAAAAAAAAGAGCTTGGACAACATCTTTCAAGAAATTATCAAGTAGAACTGCCCTGCTATCCTAGAACCAAAGGATAAAATAGTCATCGAAAGTATCCACTGATCACCTCCTGAAAGAGAAACCAAAATGAAAACTCCAAGAAATATTGTAGCCAAATTCTAGAACTACCAGGTCAAGAAGAAAATACTGCAAGCAGCCAGAAAGAAACAATTCAAATATCAAGGAGCCACAGTCATGATTACATAGAACTTAGCAGCTTCTACATTAAAGGATTGGAGGGCTTGGAATGTGATATTCTGCAAAGGCAAAAGAGCTTGGATTACAACCAAGAATCAGCTACCCAGTAACCTTGAGCATAATCTTTCCGGGGAAAAGATGGACATTCAATGAAATAGGGGACTTTCAAACTTTTCTGATAAAAAGACCAGAGCTGAAAAGAAAATTTGATCTTCAAATACAAGACTCAAGAGAAGCATAAAAAGGAAATTGCTTATAACTCTTAAGAACTGTATCTTTGTTAGGGCAGTTAGATAGAGGGTGTGGGTATAAGTTGACTTTGATGTGATGATCAAAAAAAACCTTAATTAAGGGGTGAAAAAAGGATTGTACTGGGAGAAGAGGGAAGGGAGGAGGAAGAATGGGATAAATTATATTACATGAAGTGGCATGAAAGACTTATTACAGTAGAGGGAAAGAAGGGAGGGGTGAGCATTGTTTGAACCTTACTCTGATTGGATTTGGCTCAAAGAGGGAATGACATACACACTCAATTGGGTAGAGAAATCTATCTTACCCTTTAGGGAAGTAGGAGGGAAAAGGGAAAAGGAAAGGGAAGAGGGCAGATAGAAGAGACAGTAGATTTGGGGAGGTGGTGGTCAGAAGCAAAACACTGGTGAGGAGAGACAGGGTGAAAAGAGAGAGAAAAGTATTAAAAGGGTGAAAAATAGGATGGAGGGAAATATACAGTAATCACAACTGTGAATGTGAATGCAATGAAATCTCTCATAAAACAAAAGTGAATAGCAGAGTGGATTAAAAACCAGAATCCTACAATATGTTGTTTACAAGAAATAGTTTGAAGCACAGAAACACATTGTAAAAGGTAAAAGGCTGGAGCAGAATATATTATGCTTCAGCTGAAATTTAAAAAAAAAAGCAGGAGTAGCAATCCTGACCTCAGACAAAGCAAAAGCAAAATAGATCTAATTAAAAAATACAAGGAAGGAAGCTACATCCTGCTAAAAGGCACCACAGATAATAAAGTAATATCAATATTAAACATATATGCATCAAGTGGTATAGAATCCAAATTCTTAGAGAAGATGAGTGAGTTACAGGAAAAAACAGAAGGCAAAATTATACTAGTGGGGGATCTCAACTTCTCCCTCTCAGAACTAGATAAATCAAACCACAAAATAAACAAGAAAGAAGTTAAAGGGATGAATAGAATTTTAGAAAAGTTAGATATGATAGACCTCTGGAGAAAATTGAATGGGGATAGAAAGGAATATATCTTTTTCTTGGTGGTACATGGCACATACATAAAACTGACCATGCGTTAGGACATAAAAACTTCACAATCAAATGCAGAAAGGCAGAAATATTAAATGCATCCTTTTCAGATCATGATGCAATAAAAATTACATGTAATAAAGGGCCATGGAAAAATAGATTAAAAATTAATTGGAAACCAAATAATCTAATTCTAAAGAATGAGTAAGCCAAACAACAAATCATAGAATGACAATAATGAGACAACATACCAAAATTTATGGAATGCCAACAAAGCAGTACTTAGGGGAAATTTTATATCTCTAAATGCTTACATGAATAAAATAGAGAAAGAACAGATCAATGAATTACGCATACAATTTAAAAAAAAACTAGAAAAAGGACAAATTAAAAATTCCCAATTAAATACCAAATTAGAAATTCTGAAAATTAAAGGAGAAATTAATAAAGTTGAAAGTAAGAAAACTATTGAACTAATAGATAAAACTAAGAGCTGGCTTATGAAAGAATCAATAGAAGAGATAAAAGTTTGGTTAATTTGATTTAAAAAAAGAAAGAAGAAAACCAAATTACCAGTATCAAAAATGAAAAGGGTGAATTCACCACCAATGAAGAGGAAATTAAAGCAATATGTAGGAGTCATTTTGCTCAACTGTATACCAATAAATCTGACAATCTAAGTAAAATGGATGAATATTTATAAAAATATAAATTGCCCAGATTAAGAGAAAAGGAAATAAAATATTTTAAATACCCTATTTTAGAAAAAGAAATTAAACAAGCCCCCCCCCCCCCCGATTTGAATCTAAGGCTCTGAATTCAGATCATGGAGCCCAGCACATCAAAGCTCCAGCATAGATCCATAGAAATTCCTCTGTTCATGTCCTGGCCCAGCCCTTCTACATTGGGGGTTCTGGGTTCCTTGGTCAGTCTAGTGAAGCCTATGGACTCTTTCTCAGGATCACGTTTTTAAATGCATAAATAAACTTGATAGGATGATGAAGGAAGCCAACTCTCCTGAAATGGGGTGATCAATATATTCAAAGTTCCAACTTCATAGCCCCCAGGTTAAGAATCTCCATTCTACATGAAACCTTTCCTTCTCCTCCCTGCACCTGCTAAATGCTTCCACTCTAAAATGATGTTATATTTTGTCAGGTTCATTTTTATACATCCCTTTAATGTACTTGTATTCTTTCTGATAGAATGCAAGCCCCTTGAAGGAAGGACTGTTTCATTTTTGGTTTCGTAGCCCTGGAGACTAGTACAGTACCTGGTACACAATAGGTGTTTAATAAATGCATATTGCTTGACTGCTTGGACTCAGAGCATGGACTCTGAATCACAGATCCTAAAACTTGCAGTTCAGACATAGCACCCAGAGCCCAGCATTCAAAACTTAGGGCCAGAAATCATGCAGCAGATACCCTCCCAGGAAGCAAGGGGACCCCATTCCCCAGCCCCTTTGCTTGAGCCTCTTTCCTGGCTCGGCAGTTGGGGCTTCAAAGCTAACACCAATTACAGCACCCCAGAAGGGCAGGCCAGCCTGGGAGTCCCAGTACCAGGAAAGGCTGAAATTGTTACCGAAAATGAGCTGGGGATGAGGTGACTCCCTGACTCCTTGCCAGAAAGCCTCTTAGTGAGGGCAGACAGGCCTACAGGAAACATACAATCTGTCAGCACGGGCCCCATGATGGGCTGGAACGCGGTGAGGCCCGCAGCAACATGAGATGTATGACAGACTGGGAGGATGGGGGGGCCAGTAAAGGAAGCAGCTCAGAGCACTGCCCCCCCCACTTCTCAGCCTAGGCCTGCCCAAAGTGGGGGGGAGGGGCTGTGGTAAAAGGTCTTACACAGGAACAAGGAGACCCCATCCCCACTCTCAAGACCTCCCAGTCTGAGGCTTCTGCCCTGTCCGCTGTCAGCTTCATGTCTGGGGTCATACATACGTAAAAGCTCCAGAGAGCTGGGCCAAAGACAATATAT
This sequence comes from Phascolarctos cinereus, assembly GCF_003287225.1. Classification (NCBI taxonomy): domain Eukaryota; kingdom Metazoa; phylum Chordata; class Mammalia; order Diprotodontia; family Phascolarctidae; genus Phascolarctos; species Phascolarctos cinereus. The sequence continues at coordinate 21,031,020 of NW_027555958.1, read as the reverse complement.
ACAGTCCATTCGTGATTAATTGCAGATGTGCAGAAATCTATCTTCTCCATTCCCTCGCTCTCTGCCCCAAGGGGCTCCTTACCTTCTCTGGAGTGGGGCCTGCAGACAGCTGGGGAAGGGGCTGACTGCAGTGGGGGGCTGGGGATCAGAGTCGGGCCCGGAGCCCTTGGGCTTGATCCAAGGAGGAAAAAGCTTGGAGTCAGGAGGCCTTGAGGCTTGTATGGTCCTTTCTACTGGGTTTAGCTGTTAGTGACCTATTAAGTGACCTTGGGTAAGTCACTTCCCATCTCCTCAGAGGTAGTGTAGGAGAGAGAGTGTGGGCCTAGAACCAGGAAGACCTGGGTTCAAATCCTGTTTCAGACACCTACTAGCTGTGAGAGCCTGGACAAGCTATTTAACTGCTCTAGGATGGAGGCAGCTAGATGGCTCAGTGCCCTGCCTGGAGTCAGGAAGACCTGAGTTCAAATCCAGCTCCAGGCACTTACTAGCTGTCTGACCTTGGGCAAGTCACTTAACCCTGCTTGCCTCAATTTCTTCATCTGTCAGATGAGCTGGAGAAACAAATACCAAATCACTCCAGTATCTTTGCCAAGAAAACCCCACAGACAGTGCGGTCCACCGGGTCACAGAGAGTCAGACACAACTGAACATCATCATTCACGAGGTCTCAGTCTCTCCACCCATAAAAGGAACCTCAAAGGGTCCTTCTCTCTGAATCTCTGCTCCTCTGAGCTCTCATGGCCCCGCAGCCCTGTAGTTATGTCTCCATGGTCCTGGCTTCATGGAGTAGGACAGAACACATGCCAGGTATGATGGGAGTGGAGGGGGTAAGGAAGAGCTCCCTCCTCAATCCGTACATATTTATTAGGGTGCTATGTTTGTCCCGAATCTCCTCTTCCCAGGACTTCCTAGTGCAGGTCTGGGCAAAGAGACACTGTCCCTGCCTGCCCTCAGGGGGGTTTCCAGTCTAGCTGGATCCTTACATAGGAAAATGCAACCAAGACAACATATGCGTGATGAAGTGGAACATGGGGCTAGGGAAAGAGCCAGGCTGAAGTCTGGTCTCTGCCACTTACCAGTTGTGTGAGTCTGCTTCAATTCAACTCGACAATCTTTGATCAAGAGCCTACTGTGTGCAAGGCATCACCAACAGCCCCCAATTTGTCTCCCTGACTCAAGTCTCTCCTCTCTCCAAGCCGTTCCCCACACAACTGTCAAAGTGGGTCTCCTCTAATACTATGGCTCCCCACTCTCTCTTGAATCAACACAAATCCCTTGTTTGTCACTGAAAGCTCCTTCACCCGCCTCTCTAGGCTTTTGATGCATTCCTCCTGCGCTCTTCCTCACACAGTAGACTCCCATCTCCCATCCCTGGGTTTTTGGCTCAGCTGTGCCTCATGCCATGAAGGCTCTCTCTCCTTTCTACTTCCTCTAAGAATCCCTGGTTTCCTTCAAAAGCTCAGCTCAAGTACCTTCTGCATGAGACCTTTCTTTACTTCCCCACACCCCCCACATCACCCTCTGCCAGCTACGAGGACCCTCCCCTCACTCACTCTGCTGCCTAGATTACTGTGGGTTTCATACATATATGTAATATATACATGCATGTGTGTATGCATACACACCAGATACATATATACATATACACTTGTGTTTATATACAGTTATAGATGTATCTGTGTCTATATACATACATACCTCCTTGTAATACACACACAAATGTATATCTATATATAGACTACATACATGTATATATGTATCTCCTCAAATACTTATGGATATACACATATCTACATGTATGTATAGATGTATGCCCTCCTTGAAGGCAAGGACTTAATAAAGGCTTGTTGATTGGATTAAAAATACAAAAATAAAAACCCAAGTTTCTACTTTGCAGGAAGTCATTTTCTCTGGGGAGGTGGGGAGTGGAGAGCCCAGGTTCTTGTGCGTGCTTTACATGTGAAATCATACGAAGTAATTTTAAGGGGTGAGAGCTAATAACGCCTTGTGCAGGTGGTGACATGGTGAGAGAAGCTGCAGACCCTGTGTGACCTTCGATAGGTTCCTTCCCATCGCAGGTCTCAGTTTTCACTCCTATAAAATGAGTGCAAAGGATTTGCCAACTCTCTCGAGTATGCGCATTGCGGTCCATTAATGGCCTCTCTCAACAATAACGGGTAAGGGCCAAGCAAAGACCAGAGCTAGAAGGGGTTCCCGAGGCTGTCAGGTCCAGCCTGCCCGAGCAGGAATCGCTCCTACAAAATGCTCACCGAGCCTCTGCTTCTCAGGAAGCAGGCAGGATTGCCTTGGATGGCTCCGATTGTTAGATGTTTTTCCTTACCTTGAGCCAAAATCTTTCACCCGACTTACTGTCTGCCCTTCCTCGTGACAACCCCTCAAATACTTATGGACAAACCATCTTGTCTCTCCCCTCCCCCAGGCTAATCATCCTCCTTCCTTCAATCCATCCCACAGGGCATGAGCCTGAGGAACACCTCCCCATCCCAGTCACCCTCCTCTGGATGCTTCCCGGTTTATCAATGTCTTTCCTAAAAAAATGCATAGCCCCAAACTACGCAAATCCTCAGATGAAGCCTGGCCAAGCAATCCATTAACAAGGATCTAAAAATATTGTCTTCTGCACACGGGGCAATGAAGATTCAGGGACAAAACCAAAAGAGCCTCTACCCGGCAAGGAGCTTACACCAGGCATAGCCAGACAAGGTAGATACCAGAGGTATCCTCATACCCATTGTACAAATAAGAAAATTGAGGTTTGGAAGAATCATCGGATCACATCAGAGCTGGAAGGGAGCACAGAGGCCAGCGAGCTTGACTCTCTTATTTTACAGATGAGGAGACAGAGCCCCAGGGAGGTTAAGGGGCTGGCCCACAGGTGTGGGGATTTGAACTCAGGTCCTCTGACTCCACAGCCAGGGCTGTTGATGTAGTGACCCAAAGTCACATGGCCAGTGAGTGAAAGAGCCCAGATTCAATACCAGGTTTTTTTGACTTCCAGTCTTTCTATGGTATAAAATTGAAAGACCCTGGGTCTGAAGTTATGGGAACTGGGTTAAACTGTTTTTGTTGTATACAGTTGGCAAGACCTTAAACAAGTCACTTAATCTCTGTATGCCTCAGTTTTCCCATCTGTAAAATGAGGGGCTTGGGCTATATGGTCTCTGAGGGCCCCTCCAGTTCTAGAGCTATAATCCACATCACTGCCTGTCTCTTTGCCTCAGTTTCCCCATTTGTAATATAAGGGGGTTGGGCTAGCTGGCTTCTGAGGGCTCTCCAGTTCTCATGATATCTATGCTCTATGGTCTAAGATGATACTTTCAGCCTATCTCTGAGGTCCCTTAGGGAAGAGGGCTGGAGTTATAATTTCATCTGTGTAGGGAACTCCCAGGTAGGGAAACTCCCTCTATCAAGGCAGGTGTCCATCTTTCCTGCTCCTTTCTGTCTAGGAGAATTGAATGGAGCACTGAGTTAAGTCACTTGCCCAGAGTCACACAGTCAGTATGTGTCACAGATGAGACTTGACACCAGTCTTTCTTGCTTTGGAAACTGGCTCTCTAAAGTCACTTGCAGCTCTAACATTCCACAAATCTATGATTCTAAGTGTAACTTAATTAAATATTCCTCCTCCCACTAATCAAATGCTCTCTCTTCCCTGCTTCCTTACCCCCTTACCCCCTCAAAACTCACTCCAAGTTAAAATGATGCAGTTGGAAGAGAGCAATGGGGCCTGCACACAAGAACCGATTTGACCTCTTGCTCATTTAGTTTTTCTGGGCCTCAGTTTGCTTTTCTGTTAAATGAGGAGTTAGATCACCGAGGTCCATAAGAGCTCCCCCCAAGTATATGATCAAGGGTGTGTTTGAAAGGGAAAATCAGGCTAGAAAGGGTAGCTTTGGGAACAACAGAAGGAGGCAGACCTACCCCATTTTCCTCAGTGAGGGCTGGGGTGTATTGTCCAGGACTGGGGTGGGGGGGTCCCTTTCCTCTTGCCCTCCGGCTGCCCCTTTTGAGTCCCTGCCCAGCTGCTAGCTGCAAAGGAGCCCCCAGTGAACCAAAGCCTGAGCCCTAAAGTCATGATGACTTCGGTTCCCTGACCCCATCTGAACCCTGGCCTGCTCTCCCTCCCATTCCAGCCCCCTTCACCCTTCCAAGCTCAGATCTTGGGTGATGTGTCCAGACGCCACCTCCTCGGGCCTCTTGGTCTCTGCTGCTTTCCAGGTTCCTTTGGCCGGGAGGCCTCCCCTGGCCCTGGATTCCTCCTCTTCCCAGAATCATAGCATCTCAGAGTTGGATGAGACCTCGGAGGCCATCTAATCCAACCCACACATGGACAAAAATCCTCTTTACAGTGGTTATTTAGCCTCAGTTTCCTCATTTATAAAATGGGGATAATAATATCCCCTCCTTCCTGGGGTGCTTGTGAGGATAACAAATGTAAAGCCCTTTGTGGATTTCAAAGGTCTATGTGAATGTTAGCTACTGTTGTTATTATTATTATTAATAACCTTTGCTTAGGACTTCTAGGCAGGGGAAACCTCTGGGCAACTCTAATTGTAAGGACCTTTTTCCTGACACTGAACAGATCCCCACCATCTGCTGGTAGCTCTGTCCTCTAGGGCCAAGCAGAACAAATCGAAGCCCCTTTCCACAGGTCACCCCTTCAAATAGTTAAGGAAGTGCTTGATGGAAAATAGTAAAAACCTACTAGGGTGTAGTAAAAACTAGGAAAGTTTGATAAAGATGTAAACTAGTAAAATGGCAAATGGCACTAAGATGGTTAAAAATCAAAACCAAAACCACCAAAACCCGTCATGTTCCCTTTGAATCTGTTCTCCAGTTCCTGCAACTCCTCCTCCTGTGCCATGAACTCTGGGTGGCCAGCCTTACTGGCTGACCTCCTCTGGACCACCTCCTCCTCCTGCTTCCTGATGTCTTTCCTCAAAGACATGGCCTTTGCAACTGAGACCTAATTAAGGCAGAGTCCATTTCAGCTTGGGTATGGTTTGGCTATTTCCGATTGGAAAATCCTATTGATCTTGTCCCAGATCTCTCCAACAAAACTTCCTTCTGGGGCCGTCTCTCACCTCTAAGTGTAGTCTTGCCCTATTAGAATGTAAGCTCCTTGAGGGCAGGAACTGTCTTGAATTTGTCTTTGTATCCCCGGTGACTTAGCACAGGGTCAGAAGTGCTCAAAATGTTATTTGTTTATTCATTCATTTCAAACTAACCTAGCTCACTGTGTCTTAGGCCGTGTCTTTTTGCTAGTGGCCTCACGGCCACAGGTTCTGCACTCCTGGTCTAGACTCTATCAATCCTATGCATCCAAGCCTCTGGGTTTTGAGGAAAGCCACGGACTCTGTCCCTTTGTTGTTGTTCAGTTGTTTTTTGCGTTTTTTTTTTTTCAATCATGTCCAACTCTTCATGACCCATTTCATGACCCTTTTCTTGGAAAAGGTACTGGAGTGGTTTGCCATTTCCTTTTCCAGCTCATTTGACAGATGAGGAAACTGAGGCAAACAGGGTGAAGCAACTTGTCCCTGTCTCCCCAGGCAGCCCCTTCTCTTTTCAGGAATTGTTGGGAAGTTTCCCCCTAGATCAAATCTAAATTTGCTTCTATGACTTTTAGGCACTTACTTTTCTCTCTGCCTTTTGAGTCCAGGCAGATCATCTCCAATCCTTCCTCTGGATGACAGCCCTTCAAATACTTGGAGACAGTCATCATGTCCCCCTGGAGTCTTCTCCAGACAAAATATCTCCAGTTCTTTCCACGGCCCCCGGTATGGTATGACCTTAAGGCCTTTCACCAATCCTGCTTGCTGTCCTCTGGACACTTTCCACTTGGTCAAGGTCTATCTATCCTAAACTGTCAACACTTAGAATTGAATGTGGTGCTCCAGATTTGATTTGATCAGGACCCCTAGTCCAGGGCCCCCCTATCACCTCCCAAGTGAGTCTTGGACACCAGGACTATTTTGGTATTGTCTAAAATCATGCTAAATTCTTTGGCTTCCAAGCCATATGGGTGACTCACTAGGTCTGCCCTCATAGGACCATGGAATCATAAATGCAGAGCTACATGAGACCTTAGAGGTCAGAGGACCAGAAATTAGAGCTGGAAGCGACCTTTACAACTCTAAATCTCTCATTCTCTGTGTGACCTTGAGCAAAGTATTCTACTCTGGGACTTATTTTCCTTGTCTATAAAATGAGGGTTGCAGTCCAATCCAGTTCTAGCACTATGATTCTAAGTCAGGAAAGACCTAAGTTTAAATTTTTCCCGGGACACTTGTTAGTTGTGTGACCCTGGACAAGTCACTTAACTTCTGTCTGCCTCAGTTTCCTCAACTGTAAAATAAGGAAAATAAAGTCACCTATCTCCCAGGGTTGTGGGGGGAATCCAATGAGATAATGTTTGTAAAATACTCAGCAAAGTGTCTGGCAGATAGATCAATTAATAGGTAATCGATAGATATTGATCTATGAATCTATCTATCTATCTATCTATGCTTATTCCCATCCTGTACCATACAGTTCACACTTAATAAATGCTTTTTCATTCATTCGTTTACATCTTCATTTCCTCAGGTGTAAGTTGCAGATGGTAATAATCCCTACAATACCTTACCTATGAGGGAATTAAGATGCAGATGAATGAGAGAATGAAGGAATGAATGCATTTTATAACCATCTCATCTGATTGTTGGAAGGGCTCAAAGAAGATAAGGTTTGTAAAACACATTGGGATTTTGAACATCTTATGGAAAGATCAGCTGATATCGTGGGCCCCAAAGGCCCATGTACTAAGGAGCGGAGCATTAGCATTAGAGATAAGCCTTGGAGGAGGGGTGGGACATTGGGGGGGGGCAGAGGAGAAGGAAGGCACCCTAAGAAAAGGAACGATGTCGGCAAACCAGCAAAACCACAGTGGTAGCAAAGTCCAAAAAGGCGGTTTGGAACCAGATTGTAAAAGGTCTTGAATGCTGAACTGACAAATTCAGATTACATCCTGTAGGCACTGGGGTCATTGAAGGTATTAGAGCACAGGCATTCAGAATGGGATGAAGACCCCTTCCTTGTGTGAAGGTACTACCTGTGTGACCCGGAGCAAATCACCCAACTACTGTGGCCTTCTGTTTCCTCCTGGGTTTAGCCTGGAGATAGAAGATTCTGGGAGGACATCGTAGTTATGTCCAAGAATTTGAGGGGCTGTCCTGGGGAGGGGAGGGGAGGTCAGGCTCATCCTGTCTAGCCCCAGGGGCTACCTCCCACATGAAGCAGACAAGAGGCAGTTTTCTTTGCTCCCTTCCCTTTCCTGCCCTCTTCTAATCACTACATTTGGGGGACATTAAGGTGTCAGTAATGCCTGATGGAATGGAAAGAAGAAGCCTAGATTTAATGCATGGCATATCATTGGGGGAGGGCAGGAAGAATTTACTGTCCTCATGTTGCCAGTTGGGGGTTAGGGGAAGGAGGTGCCCATCATATATGATGGAGAAAGGTGGGATTAGAACCCAGGTCTTCTTGCAGAGACACAGATGAGAACAAGGTGGATGAGCACAGCAGACAAAGATGTGGCCATGAAGAAGAGGAAGCAAGCCCCTGGATGCCGCACAGTTTCCATGTTGTTAAAGAAGGGGAAGGGGTGATGTAGACTTCAGGGGAGAAGAAAGATGCCCTAGAGGGCTGGGAGCAGCCACCTAGACCTTTATCCCGCTCCCTCCCCATATCTGCTCTTCTCAACTTCCTTCAGGCTATCTCTTCTGGACTCCTGGCCCAGAGCTCTGGTTTGGACTTCCCCGGGACCCTGTTCTCACCTCCCCTTGACCCCTGGCTATCCACAAGGCACTTCCATAGCAGCATAGTATCATGGAAAGAGCATTGGTTTGGAGTCAGAGGAGCTGGGTTCAAATCTTGCCCCTGATTCTCAATACCTGTGTAACTTTTGACAAATCGCTCTATTTCCTTGTCTCTTAGGTTCCTCCTCTGTGAAATGAGGGGGTTGGTGTCAATGGCCTCTGAGGGCTCTTCCAGCTCTTGATCTATGATTCTGTAATTTGGACTAACAGTCCTTTGCTGGCTGCCAGTCCCGCCCTGCCCTCCCTCAGAACCTGGCTCAGGGCTCCAATCTCCTCCATCACTTCTCCCCCAATGAGCCATCCTGGACCAGCCCCACCCAGAGGGGCCTCTCCTTTCGTTCGAGTCCCCTGAACACTTCTCCAACAGATCTGTTTGCCTGGGCTTGTTTCCCCTTGTTTATGTGATTCTGGAAGCTCGGAATGTTCCTGCTTTTTTCAGAAGCATCAGTTCAACTTTTCATTCAACAAAAACTCCCTGAGAACAGGGGTTGTGGGTTCTCCCTTATACCAGGGGCTCCCTGAGGGCAGGGGCTGTGGGTCCACCTTTATACCAAGGGCTCTCTGAGGGCAGGGACTGTGGGTCCCACCTTATACCAGGAGCTCTCTGAGGGCAGGGACTGTGGGTCCCACCTTATACCAGGGTCTCCCTGAGGGCAGGGGCTGTGGATCCCACCTTATACCAGGGTCTCCCTGAGGGCAGGGGCTGTGGGTCCCACCTTATACCAGGGTCTCCCTGAGGGCAGGGGCTGTGGGTCCCACCTTATACCAGGGTCTCCCTGAGGGCAGGGGCTGTGGGTCCCACCTTATACCAGGGTCTCCCTGAGGGCAGGGGCTGTGGGTCCACCTTTATACCAAGGGCTCTCTGAGGGCAGGGACTGTGGGTCCCACCTTATACCAGGAGCTCTCTAAGGGCAGGGACTGTGGGTCCCACCTTATACCAGGAGCTCTCTGAGGGCAGGGGCTGTGGATCCCACCTTATACCAGGGTCTCCCTGAGGGCAGGGGCTGTGGGTCCCACCTTATACCAGGGTCTCCCTGAGGGCAGGGGCTGTGGGTCCCACCTTATACCAGGGTCTCCCTGAGGGCAGGGACTGTGGGTCCCACCTTATACCAGGGTCTCCCTGAGGGCAGGGGCTGTGGGTCCTACCTTATACCAGGGTCTCCCTGAGGGCAGGGGCTGCGGGTCCCACCTTATACCAGGGTCTCCCTGAGGGCAGGGGCTGCGGGTCCCACCTTATACCAGGGTCTCCCTGAGGGCAGGGGCTGTGGGTCCCACCTTATACCAGGGTCTCCCTGAGGGCAGGGGCTGTGGGTCCCACCTTATACCAGGGTCTCCCTGAGGGCAGGGGCTGTGGGTCCCACCTTATACCAGGAGCTCTCTGAGGGCAGGGGCTGTGGATCCCACCTTATACCAGGAGCTCTCTGAGGGCAGGGGCTGTGGGTCCCACCTTATACCAGGGTCTCCCTGAGGGCAGGGGCTGTGGGTCCCACCTTATACCAGGGTCTCCCTGAGGGCAGGGGCTGTGGGTCCCACCTTATACCAGGGTCTCCCTGAGGGCAGGGGCTGTGGGTCCCACCTTATACCAGGGTCTCCCTGAGGGCAGGGGCTGTGGGTCCCACCTTATACCAGGGTCTCCCTGAGGGCAGGGGCTGCGGGTCCCACCTTATACCAGGGTCTCCCTGAGGGCAGGGGCTGCGGATCCCACCTTATACCAGGGTCTCCCTGAGGGCAGGGGCTGTGGGTCCACCTTTATACCAAGGGCTCTCTGAGGGCAGGGGCTGCGGGTCCCACCTTATACCAGGGTCTCCCTGAGGGCAGGGGCTGCGGGTCCCACCTTATACCAGGGTCTCCCTGAGGGCAGGGGCTGCGGGTCCCACCTTATACCAGGGTCTCCCTGAGGGCAGGGGCTGTGGGTCCCACCTTATACCAGGGTCTCCCTGAGGGCAGGGGCTGTGGGTCCCACCTTATACCAGGGTCTCCCTGAGGGCAGGGGCTGTGGGTCCCACCTTATACCAGGAGCTCTCTGAGGGCAGGGGCTGTGGGTCCCACCTTATACCAGGGTCTCTCTGAGGGCAGGGGCTGCGGATCCCACCTTATACCAGGGTCTCCCTGAGGGCAGGGGCTGCGGGTCCCACCTTATACCAGGGTCTCCCTGAGGGCAGGGGCTGTGGGTCCCACCTTATACCAGGGTCTCCCTGAGGGCAGGGGCTGTGGATCCCACCTTATACCAGGGTCTCCCTGAGGGCAGGGGCTGTGGGTCCCACCTTATACCAGGGTCTCCCTGAGGGCAGGGGCTGTGGGTCCCACCTTATACCAGGGTCTCCCTGAGGGCAGGGACTGTGGGTCCCACCTTATACCAGGGTCTCCCTGAGGGCAGGGGCTGTGGGTCCCACCTTATACCAGGGTCTCCCTGAGGGCAGGGGCTGTGGGTCCCACCTTATACCAGGGTCTCCCTGAGGGCAGGGGCTGCGGGTCACCCACCAGAATAGGAGTTCTTTGAGGGCACAGTGAGTGTGTCTCAAGTTCAGTCCAACTCTCCAAATGTGAAGGCTTCCAGGGAGGAGGTCCAGTGTTAGGTCCTGGGAATACAAAGATAGGAATGGATAGAAGCGTCTTTTAAGAATCTTGCGGTCTACTGAGCGATACAATGTATAGACAAATAAGCAAATATAAAGTACATGTCAAGTAATACAAAGTGAGGTCAAGAGGCAGAAACCATGACTCAGGAGAGCAAAAGCATGGGGTTGGTGAGAGCTGAGCTTTGCTTTGAAGAAGTTATGAATTCTGCCAGGCATGGCAAAGAGTGGGTGCATTCCAGACGTGGGGGGACCATCTGTACAAAGGTGTGGAGGTTGGAGATGAAACATTTTATGTAAAGTTTAGGGGCCACTAGGTGGCGCCATAGTGCCTACAGCACTGGGCTTGGAATCAGGAAGACTAATTTTCATGAATTCAAATGTGGCCTCAGACACTTACTAGCTGCGTGACCCTGGGCAAGTCATTCCACCCTGTTTGCCTCAGTTTCCTCATCTGTAAGTGAGCTGGAGAAGGAAATGCCAAACTACTGCAGTATCTCTGCCAAGAAAACCCGAAATGGGGTCATAGAGAGCCAGACACGACTCAAACCACTGAACGATCACAACATGTAGGGAATAGTTAGCAAGCTGTTTCAGTTGTGTGGTGGGAAAGTATAGGAAATCAGATGGTGCCGCCCTGCTCTCTGAGGATAGGGCTGCATCAGCCCCATGAGAGCAGGGGCTTTGTCCTCCTCCCCAGACCCAGAATCTTCCCCAAGCCCACCGCCGCAGCCAGGGTCGAGGCGTCCACACTTGGTAGATGCTCCAGGTATGGGCTTCCCTTGTTCCAAGAGGGCCTCCTTCCCTTCTCCTCCCTGTAGACAGGGCCAGTCACACAGCCTGAGACTGGAGGGGGCTGCCTGAGCCTCACGCCCTGTGGGAATCGCCCTGCCCTGCCCTGCCCACCCAGAGGCTCTCTGGGATGAGGAGGTGGGAATCACAGCCAGGGCGCACTCCTTGGCAAGGGCCCTGGCTGGTCAGTGAGGTGGGGGAATGTTTCAGTCTATTATTTAGACTGGTGCTTTACAAAAAAAAAAAATCCCCCCAAACACACAGTGTTCTGTCCAACCAGCGGCTGCCCCAGGGCTCTCTACTCCCTCCTAGGGCTTGGCAAGTGCTCCTTCAAGTGCTCCCCCACCCTCTATCCCCTCAAACACCCTGTCTCCACCCTCTTTGGAGAAGTCGGTTCCTGCCAGGCGGTGTAGGCCACTAAGGCAAGTCTAGGTGTCTGTCTGTCTTTGGCCCGACAACAAGACCTTCCTCAGGTGTTGGCCCAGGCCAGGATCAGGGAGCCCTGGAGGGGAGGGGAGGGGCCTGCATTCCTCCCTATGCCCTTTGGGGGTTCAGGTGCAGGAGGAGAGCGCAGCAGGGCTCTTAACCTCTTGCTTCTGGGGGATAGACTCAGCTGGCCCTGGGAAGACTCTACCCCTTTATTTTGGATGGGGAGCAGAGGGATCTTCTGGAAAGTACATAGAAGAGCCAAGTCTAGAACTGGAAAGGACCTTCGAGGCTTCCTAGGCCAAACCCTTCATCTCCTAGATGGGCAAATGGACCCCCAGAGAAATGAAATGATTTGCCCAGGGTCAAATAGCTAGTAAACACCAGAAGGAAGATTTGAACCCAGGTCCTCAGACTCCAGAGTCACTGTTCTTTCCATGCAAGTGACATGGCCAAGGTCACAAAATTCACCTGGAGCCAGGGTTCCCCCCACAAAAATCACACTGCCTCCAAGGGAAAGTAAGCAAGTCACTTTAACGCTCTGTGCCTCAGTTTCTTTTTTGCCACTTTCAGTTTGATTGAAGTGTTTCCCTTTAGTATTATAAACATTTACAGATTGTCCCCCCCTTCATGAGAAGTCTCTTGAAACCAGATAAAATAATTAAATAAAGCTAACAATACATCATCTCAAAGCAAATGCAACATTTCATATCTATTACCCTCGATCATCTCTCTCTTTTTTTTTTTAATTGAACAGAAATCTGTGTTCTCTTCCTTCCTCCATTCCTCCCATCCCTTACCCCAATGGAAAGTAAAGGGGGAAAATACATTTCTTATAACAAATATGCACAATCAAAGCAAAGTAATTTCCCTAAGGGGCTCAATACCATATGTTTATATGTAGATGTATGTAGATGTATGTAGATGTAGACTGGGTAAGTGTGAAGAAGGGGGCTAATCAGAGAGAATGTAAACTCCCTCATGGATTCTACTGAGGGAAACATGTACCCAGGTAAGAGAGCACAAAGTATACACATCCAAAGTGACTGGAGGTCATGAGGCCCCCGGTGGCACACACAGGCCAGCTTGTCTGGAAGAAATGGCCTTTGAGTGAAGTTCTGGAAGACGCTGAGTATCTAAGAGGCAGAGGGGAGGCGAGAGGGTGATCCAGGCAGGGTGATACCATGGACAATCACCAATGCAGGAGATGGGAAGGAGGACCAGAGAAGAGGCCAGTCCAGCTGCTCTGGGAGTATATGGAGGAGCGTAATATGGCCATGATCAGCCCTTCTCTGCAAATCCCACAAGTTTGTGCTTAGGAAGTGACTTTGCTTTGCTTTTTCCCAAAGTCACTAAAAACATCCTTGTTGGGCACCTCAGCCTCAGCCTCTCTTCTAGGTCAGGTAAAGGACAGAAGGATGTTTGTCCATGCCAAAGACAAAATCACTTAGGGAACTGGGGTGTTGTGGAGGCCAGGCTGGCACTGAGGGGAGCAGCTGCCCAGAGGGGCCTCCTTTGGTTCTGGGCTATGGGGGTTAAGAGAAACAAACCCCACAGGAAGGCAGGCTGGGGGTCAGCTGAGGCTGGCTCTTTTTCTACCTGACATACTGTCCATCCATGGCCCTGGGTTCAAATTCTGTCTCCGATGCTTATTGCTCATTTGACTTTGGGCAAGTCACTTAATCTCTCCGAGCCTCATTTTTCCCAGCTGTAAAATGAAGGGGTTGGTTGGTAGCATTATATGAGAGAAACAGCCCTGAATCTGTGGAGTCAGTGGACCTGGGTTCAAATCTTATCTCTGATGCTTATTATCCATGTGGCTTGGGGTGAGATGCTTAACTTTCCTTGGCCTCAGTTTCCTCCCATGTAAAATGAGCTGGCTAGCCTCTGTGGCCTCTGAGGCCACTTCCAGATCTGTGATAACAGGCCTGCCCCAGCTCTGCAATCTCTAGGCCTGGGTCTCTGGGTTGCTATCTCCAAAGACCTTAGAAAGCCTTTTGGCTTCTCCTTTGAGAAGTCCCAAGGGGCACTGTCTGCTGGATTTTGTCTCTAGAGTTTAAACTCCAAGTCTGAGGGGTAGAGACTTTGTTTGGGAAGTTACACAGGCCTGGTCGGGCTGTCAACACTCCATAAAGCATGAGTTAGATCACCAGAGCTGTAGTCCTGGCCTCCTGCTCGCCTCTCCCAAGGCCTGTTACTCACTGGAGGCTTCAGCTGTTCTGCCTCTCCCATGGGTGTTCTTACCCAACTGGCCTGGGAACTCCACTGCCCCACTTCTGATTTCCACAAGTGGCTCAGAGACCTCAGGCACTTTGTTCAGGGTTACACAGCCATCCAGGAGGACTGGGAGGGGCAGGGATAACTTTCCATCTCACACCCCCTCCCCTGTCAGAGGGGTCTGGGATTATCAGGGCAGAACTGGAAGGGACCTCAGAGGGCAATTAGCCCAAGCCCTCATTTTATAGATGAGGAAACCAAGGCAAAAGGGTGAAGTGACTTACCCAAGGTCACACAGGGAGTAAGTGACTAACAGGTCCTCTGACTTTAAATCTAGGACACTTTCTTTTGTACCTTGCTGAGTCTAGTGGGAGATCAGTGCCAACCTACATAGGCAATATGGTAGAAAGTTAATTGGGTCCTAGGGCCAGTCTGGGCACTCACTCTCTATGTGGCCTCTCTTTGTGTCCCTTCCCCTTCTTTGCCTGAGAGGCAGCTGGGTGGCTCAGTGGAAAGAGTGCTAGGCCTGGAGTCAGGAAGACCTGAGTTCAAATCCAACCTCAGATACTTACTTAGCTATGTGATCCTGGGCAAGTCACTTAACCTGTCTGCCTTAATCCACTGGAGAAGGAAATGGCAAAGTACTTTAGTGCCTTTGCCAAGAAAGCCCTATGGACAGTGCTCTGTCCCAATACCTCCACAACCTCCTCAGGTTGTGGAACCAGCATGGGGTGAATCCTTGTATCGGGGTGGAGGAGAGTGGCAGACAAGGCCCAGCGGAGTGGGAGACATGGGGGAGGAGGCTGGGGAGCAAGCAGGACAGACTCTTCTGTCAATCTTAAATAAAATCATAGAGCAAGTATGAAGGGAGAGATACTACAAAGCGCAGGATTCCGAGACAGAGGCCGAGACTGAGGAAGAGGAAGAGAGAGAAAGAAAGAAAGGCAGAAACAAAGACAGAGAAAAGAGACTGAGGAAAAACAAGAAAGACACAGAGGGACAGAGGAAGAGACAGAAAGAGACAAAGAAAGGAGACAGAAAGAAGACAGAGGCCAAGGAAGATACAGGAACAGAGAGGAAGAAAGAGACAAAGACTGGGTCACAGAAAAAAAAAAAAGGCAGCTTGGTTGCCCAGTGGATAGAGGGCTGGGCATGGATTCAGGAAAACTCGGCTTCCTGAGTTCAAATCTGGCTATGTCACTTCACCCTGTTTGCCTCAGCTTCCTCATCTGTAAAGTAGGAGGAAATGGCCAATCACTTCAGTATCTTTGCCAAGAAAACCCCAAATGGGGTCACTAAGAGTGAGACTCGGCTGAACATGGCTGCACAACAAAGAGCTGAGAAAAAGAGGGAAAGTTAGAACAGGAAAGAAAAAGGAAGAAACACAGAGTGAAAGAGTCGGAAAGAGACCCAGAAATTTAGAGAAAAACAGAGTGGGGTGGGACAAGGAGACAGAAACAGAGAAGGAAAGAGACCCTGGGGGTTGATTTACAAAAACAAAAAACAACCCTTCCAGACAAAACTTGATGGCTTCTTTGGACACGGTTCCTCACTAAGAGAGTGCTGGAAATGGAGGGGATCATTGGAATTTGGCTTGGATTGCACGTCTCCCTGAGCTTGCCTTGTGAGCTGAGTTCAAATTTGGCCCAGTGAGCATTTGGGAGAGTGAATTGTCCAAGACATGATAAACAACTGGGAAAGACAAATAACAAGTGTATGAGTGTGTGTGTGTGTGTGTGTGTGTGTGTGTGTGTGTGTGTGTGTATGTGTGTGTGTATGTGTGTTAGGAGAGGGAAAAGCTTACTGGGAGCCCCATGGCCCGGGGCGGGCTCCTCCCGTTCCCCCACCTGAGCTCGGGCAGTCTGTCTGCCCAAGCCTACACAGGGCTGTCTCTAGAAGCCCCTCAGGGTACTGGGACCAGGTGAGAAATCTGAAGGGCCTCAGTGCAATTTAAAAAAGCAACTTGACCTTCAACTTGGAAGACTGCCGAGAGAACATCTGGGAAGAGAAAGGCATCCAGAGCGTGAATGTGCCGAAAGGGAGGGAGCCCCCGAAGAGCAGGAAGAATGGGAGGAGGCTTTGGGTGAGAGGGAGCCGGAGGAGGCAGACGGACGTCTGGTGAAGACGGAGGGCGATGGGCCCAGGAGTCAGAAAGATCCCTACCACACAAAGAGCACTTCCTCGCTTTCTCAGAGCATCCCCAGATGTCAGCAGGTCTGGATGGGGGGCAGGCTGTTTATTTCAGATCACGGATTTCATCAGAGCAGGGAACTCCCCTTGAAGACATTTCTTCCAATACTGAAGATGGGCCCTGGCTCCGAAGCTTCGTCTTAGAGTTGCCTGAGGGTTACAGACGCCTCCCTTTCACATCTTGCCCCCTCATCACACTGATCTTGGCCTGTCAAGCCCCAGTCTTGGATCACTCCCACCACCTTCAGCCTTCACCCTCACCCACCTGCTAATGAGGGAAGGTGGAGAAATCCATGCCACTCAGTTGATGACAAATGAATGTTAAGGCAGCTCCACTGGGCCCTTAGCGTGTCAAGGCAATCCCCTTACACCTCCCTGAGACTTTTCATCCCTTCTCAGACTTCCCTTGGCTTCCTTTGTCCCCACTCTCTCAGCTGAGAATTATGCTTCCTGTTTCACTGAAAAATTGAGGCCATTCACCATGAGCTCTCTCTTCTCCTACTTCCAGATACCCCCAGTGGCCATCTCCTCCTTCACCCCTGCATCACAGAAAGAGGAAGCTCTTCTCCTGGGCAAAGCAATCACTTTGACACACACAAGTGATTCCCCAGCAGATTCCCCCTTCTATTATCTCCAGCTTCTGTTCTCACTGGTCTTTGATCACTCTCTGTCTCCTGCCTATAACATCCCCTCCATCCTCAATTAACCCTCACTGGATTCATCACTAGCTGTTTCCTCACATCTCACCTCACTTGTGACTGCACTGTGGGAGAAGTCTGTCTACAATAGTTGTCTCCTCTTCCTTTCCTTTTGCTCTCTTCTTAATTCTTGGTGGTCTAATTTCCTACCCGGATCATTTAACTCAAAGGGCCCTCTTCAGAATTACTGATGGTCCCTTAATCCCCAAATCTGATGGCCCTTTCTCAATCCTCATCCTTCTTGATGCGTCTGCATCCTTTGACATGTCTGTTCCCCTCTTGTCCTTGGGAGCTTCTTCTCTCTAGGACGCTGCTCTCTCCCCATCTGCTCTTTCTCAGTCTCCTGTGCTGAATCTTCATTCAAGTCACACCTATAGGTGGCCCCCAGGGCTCTGTCTCAGGCCCTCTTCTCCTCTCCCTCTATACTATTTTCTTAGTGATTTCATCAGCTCCCATGGATTCAATGATCATTTCTATGCTGATGATTCTAAATCTACTTAAGCAGCCCTAACTTTTCTGCTGTCCTCCAGTCTTGCATTTCCAACCGCTTACTGAACAGCTCATCTTAAACTTAACATTTCCAAACCTGGACTCGTTGGCCCCCTGCCCCACCCCCATCCCTTCCCTCTTTCCTATTACTGGTGAGGATTCCATCACCCTCTCAGACCCCTAGGCTCACAGCCTAAGTAGCATCCTCACCCCTCAGATCCAGCCTGTTGCCAAGGCCTATCGATTTTACCTTCATGACGTCTTCCTCATACGCTCCCTTCTCTCTGACTTCTCTCCGACTCTGTCACCTCCTTGATACAGGCTCCCATCACCTCACTCCTGAGCTGCTGAAATAGTCAGACACTTGGTCTCCTTGACACAAACCTTTCCCCACTCCCATCACTCTCTGCTCAGCTGTCAAAATCATTTTCCCCAACTCAGACTCCAGTAGCTCACTATTCCCTTCAGGATCAAATATAAACCCCCCTATTTGATGTTCAAAGCTCTTCACCACACGCCCTCCTCCAGTCATCTTACACCTTACACCCTCCTCTTCCTCCCATGCTCTTTGGACCCATGACACTGACCAGTGGCACTGGCCTCCTGGCTGTTCCTCAAACAAGGAGCTTCCATGCCTGTTCCCATTCCTGGAATGCTTTCCCTCCTTACCTCTGCCTCTGGCTTCCCTGACTTCCTTTAAGCCTCAGCTAAATCGCATATTTTTTTTTAAATCCCACCTTCTACCAAAGCCTTTCTCCATCCCTCTTAATTCTAGAGCTTTCCCTTTGTTGACTTATCCTGTATATATATTATTTGTTTCGGGTTGTTTGTGTGTCCTCTCTCCCGTTAGATTGAAGGCTCCTTGAGGATAGGCACTGTCTTTTGCTTTTCTTTGTATCCTTAGCCCTTAATACAGTGCCTGGCATGAGGTAGGTGTTTAATGAATGCCTATTGACTGCCTGGGACCCTGAGAAATTAAGAAAGTGGCCTAGGGTCCCTCAGCCAGGTAAGAGTCAGGTCTTTCTGACTCTGGAGGGCTCTCTGCTGCTTCTCCCCCTCTTTTGTAGGCAGGGGTTCATTAATCCCATTTTATAGATCATGGGATCATAGAAGTATAAGGACCATCAAAAGCCATCTAGCCAGAGAGGTAGTGTGGTACAATGGATAGAGCGCTGGCTTTAGAGTTAAGAAGACCAGAGGTTAAGTTCTGCTCCTGACACCTCTTGTCTTTGTGACCCTGGGTAAGTCACTTAACCCCCTTCCCACCTCAGCCCCCAAGCATTTCTCTAAGAATTTAAGTTGCAGAGTATTGCAGACCTGTACCAGCAAAGGGAGCTCCCTGTACCATTGAAATAAACAGGTTTTGAAAAAAAAAATTAAATCAAACCATCTAGTCTGACTATTATTTTTTTAAGTTAATTTTATTTCAATGAACAAAAGTCCTCTTTCTCTCCTTCCCTGCTCCTCCCCTACATTAAAATAGAAAGAAAAATAAACCCCCTGTTACAAACATATGTAGTCAAACAAAACAAATTCCTTCATTGGCTGTGGCCAAAAATATGTTGCAATCTGAACCTGAGGTCATCACCTATCTGTCATTTTCCACATGAGGAAACCGAAAACCCAGAAAGGGAAGTGACCTGCTTAAGGTCACATAGAAGCTTTGGGGTAAAGCTGGAATGAGGGCTGTGTCTAGAATCCTGTGCCCACTGGACCTCCTGAAACGTCAATGGCTGCTCAGAAGCAGGCCCTCTGACTCAGTGCTGAGCTCTTCACCCCAGGCTGTTGGAGCCTTCTGCCTGGTGCCCTGAGGAAGCCTGGGAACTTCCACCCCCACCCCCACCCTCCAGGAAATGTATATTAAAGCCTCCATCGTTTTTCTTGGGTTCCTCTCTTGCCTGAGCATATTCCTCCTACTCTGTCTGGAGTCAGAAAGACTTGAGTTTGCTGCTTCAGACACTTACTAGTTTGGACAAGACACAACCGCTTTTGGCCTCAGTTTTCTCATCTGTAAAATGGGAATAATAACAGGACCCATCCCCCAGGTTTGTTGTAAGACATAATGGAGATAATACATATAAAGTGCTTTGCAAACCTTAAATTGCCATATAAATGTCAGCTATTATAACTATTATTTTTCTGCTCTATTCCCCATCCTCAGCTCTCAGTTTTTATCCCAGTATCAAAAAGTCATTCAACACACAAGTAGATAGATCTAGAGATGGAGAGGGACCTCAGAGGCCATGAATCCAACCCCCTTGTTTTAAATATTAGGGAAAGTTAACTGGTGATGACACTGGGGGATACACCCGATGGGGGCTCATTAATTATACTAGAGAAGCCACCAGCCATTCTCCTCAAGGTTACTCCTAGACTTCTAAGGGAGGAGGGAGGATCCTGCTAGTCAGAACATGGCTTGGGAGAATGACCCAGTGAGCCTTCACAGAAATGAGGAAGCTGATGCACTTGGAGGTAAAGTGACTTGTCCAAGGTCACCCAGGTAGTATGTGTCAGAGGCAGGATTGGAATCCAGCACCTCTGACTCCAGGACCAGTGTTCTTTCCATTGTATCCTATGCAGTCTTGGATGGGGGGATGGGCCTTAACTGCCTAGTGCATTGATGCTGTCTATACTAGAGTGTCAGCCCAGCCTATGCAATGGGAATAGAGACAGGGGAGGCAGGAAAGACCACATGAAGGCCACCTCACACTCAGCCAGACTCTCCATACCAGTCTGTCTTGTCTTCCTCCTACCTTGTTTTCTCTCAACCCTGGGCCCTGGAAGCAGCCGGCTCCACAGAAACTGAGAAGAGTTGGGGGGATAAGAGCCAGCTGCGCACTTTTATCTCTGCTGAGTTCTAGGCATGGACCCCCTTCTCCCAACATCAAAGCTGGCTTATGGGGTCCCCCACTCATCTTTTTAGCCTCAGCTTTGCAACATATGAGCCCACAGGACCAGCACCCCAGCCTCCCACCTTAACAGCCCTCAAGGACAATCCAGAGATCCCAGAGAGGTATAAACCACAGTAAATCAATTGTTCAATCAACAATCATTCATTAAGTGCCAGGCACTGTGCTTGGCACTAAGGGTACAAAAAACTGAAAACAATATCTACCTTTGAAGAGCTTCTATTTTAATGGGAGATAGAGCATATCCATCGAAGGCAAGATAAATAGAGAGGAGGTGGATAGCAATCTGAAAGGGGGAGGCACTAGGTGCTGGTGAGCTAAGGAAAGACTTCCAGCTCTTGAGCTGAGATGTGCAGGAATCCAGAGATTCTGAGACAGAGACAGCATTGGGAGTATGGGAGACAGAAAGTGCAAAGGCACCATGGTGGGAGATGAGGTATGATGTTTAAGAAACAGCATAGCTACATGGAGACTAGGGAAGTAATTTGAATGAAGGCTGGAAAGATAGGAAAGGGACAGGTTGTGACAAGCTTTCAAAGACAGAGGAGTTTGTAGTTGATTTCAGAGACAATAGGGAGGCATTCAAGGTTTTTGAGGGAGGGGAGAAGGGATGAGGGGTCACACTTGAAATTTAGGAAAATCACTCTGGCACCTGGGTGGGGTGTAGATTGGAGAGGAGAGAGAATGAGGGAAAGGGCACCAACTAGGAGGTGAGTGGCCAGCCCAGGACTGAATTCAAGCGATGGGTTTGTGCGCAGAGAGGAGACACAGCCAAGAGATGTGGGGGAGAAAAATCAGCCAGATTTGGGGGTGAATTGTGAGGAGTCAAGGGGGACTTCATGACTGTGAACCTGGTGCCTGGAAGGACAGTGAGGCCATGAACACTGAAGTTCTAGGAGAAGAGTGAGCTCTAGCCTGAGGGAGGAGAAAGTGTGCCTGTCCTCAGGCCACCGCAGCTTAGCCTTGCCCTCAGGCTGAGCTGGGATGGGAATGAGGTCCTAGGAGGACCCTGACTTTGGGGGCTTCTTCTGTAGGAGAGACAGTGGTGCCTCAGCTCCCAGACGCTCAGCCCTGGGTTCCAGCCTCCTCAGGAGGAGCCCAAGTGTCTTGGAGGAGGGCACCTCCCTTTGGTGGGTGGGGGTCCTGGCTGAGCCTCACATCCCCTTGCAGGAAGCAAGCACCTCCAGGTGGTTCCAGTGGGATTGCCAGTTATAGAGTCAATGCCAAGCAGAAGGGAAGTGGGCAGATCCCAGGCTGCCAGAGTCATGCCTTTGGGTACCTGCCCAATTCCCAGCCACCCTGAGGCAGAGCTGGGCATGGAATCCCGAGTCTGGCCATCTTGATCCCTGGAGAAGTGGAAGAGTAGCTGTTGGAGGGGATGAAGTGAGGACCCAACCCCAGGATGCCAGGCTTCAAGGCTGAACATGCAGGATCTTAACAGCTTTCTTCCTTATGATGGAGTTCCACAAAGGAAGCTTCCTCCTAATTCCTTCTGGGCACAAGGTCTTGGCAGAGCTGGGATCTCTGAGGTGCCTGAGCCCAGGGACCAAGATTCCATGCCCTATCCTCATTCAGACCATCCCCCCCTCCCCCATCACCACCCAGGAGGAGAGGAAGGAGGAGGAGGAGGATAGTAGAGTCTAGAGATTGAGAAGGATCTTTGAGGTCACCAACTTCTCCACTTGATGGATGAGGAAACTGAGGCTCACATAAAGGAAGTGACCCTCCCAAGTTCTCATAGGGAGCAGAGTTGGGTTATGAACTTGTACTGGGGTGTGTGCATATGGTGGTTCAGAGAGAGTCTCACTTAAATCCCAGCCCTTCCTCCTGCTCAAGAGTCCAGCTGGTCAAGGGAGGAACCTCTGGTCCTTCCTTCCTCCTGGATTACCTTTGGTTTCCTCTTCCATTGCTAGCTAGGGCTACCTAGATGAAGAAACTGAGGCCCAGGAAAAGTGAAATCACTTATCAAACTATAGCTGCAGATCTGGAAGGGGCCCCAGAGATTATCTAATCCAATACAGTGGTAGAGGCAACCTCGGAAGCCAGGTCTTCCTAATTCCCAGCCTGTGGTTCCACCATTACACCACCCTGCCTCTCTGGAGAACTGGAGGAGCCAAG
Source organism: Phascolarctos cinereus (assembly GCF_003287225.1). Lineage (NCBI taxonomy): Eukaryota > Metazoa > Chordata > Mammalia > Diprotodontia > Phascolarctidae > Phascolarctos > Phascolarctos cinereus. Next base: position 21,008,728 of record NW_027555958.1, on the reverse strand, counting down.
GTTCTTGCTAGAGGTGGAGGAAGGTGTGCTAGGGGGCTCTCTCTCTTACAGACCACAGGGCTTTCCTGTGTGGTGGAAGAAGACAGCAGGGAAAGGCTATGCCCTCCCCATCCACGGTTTCCAGACCCTTCTAGGAACACGAATTCAATGAAATTTAATTGAACAAGATTAAGTCCTAGAGTTTGTGGCGCAGAAAACCATGACAAGGGAACTGTGTCAGTCTTGCTAGGGACCGCTCTACTTCAGTGGGCAGGTGTTATCCCCTGTCATGCTGTACTGGGGACATAGTGTGGCACCATGGACCTCAGTGGCCTCACCCGTAAAAGGAGGGGGCTGCATGAGCTGTCCTCCAACGTTGGATCTAGGATTCCTGATCGACCATCTAGGAATCCAAATCACGCTCACCTTCAGCAACTGTTCTTGTCACCGGCATATCCCCCCCGAAGCCTGCCTGGCAGGCCTCTAGAGGGTCCCCAAACTTCCTTCTCCACCCTCCTGGCCCTTGCCTGGCTGAGGGGGAAGAAAAGAAGGTGGGAAGCAGCCCTCAGTAGAATATAAGGTCACGGAGGGCAGGCACTGCCGACGTGATGTCTCTGTGTGTGCAGCACTTGGCACACACAGCAGGCCCTAATTAAATGCCTGTTCAGAGGTTCCTAGATAAGAGCTGCAAGGGGCCTCAGAGGTCATCTGGTCCAACCCCTTCACTTTACAGAGATTCACAGAGGTCAAGGGTCATGGCCAGCTGGCCAACGGCAGAACCAGGATTCAAACTCGGGTCTCTTGAGTATAAGTTCAGCACCGTGTCCACTGGACCACCGCAGCTTTCTTCGAAGTCACTTCCCCTGATGAATTGAATTGAATTGAATTTCAGCAAAGTTGACTCTCTTGAATTCACTTCTTGAATTGAATTGAATCGAATTGATCTGAACTTTGACTGGTTCTGGAGGTGGCTACCTCCTTCACCTCGGATAACTCCAAAGGCCTACTCTCTCTGCCCTTATTGGACCAGGCTCCCCAGTGCCTTGTCACACCCCGCTGGCCCACGCAGAGGCTGTTGGGGGGAACCACACAATGGCTGGTTGTGTTTGAGATGGGAGCAGGAAGAAGATGCCAGGTCCCCATCTGAGTGGAGATGAAGCCAGGCTTGGGATGCTGGGGCTGGCCTGCGGCTCCAGGGTGTGGAGAATCTGGCTGGCTTTCTCTTGTGGAGGATCCGTGGGGTATCTGGGTTCCTTAGGTGGGTCCCAGGAGGGGACAGAGGCCAAGTCCTGGTGTCCAGGCCACCAGGGCTCTGCGGAGAGAGGAGACAGCAGGTCCTGGCAGGAGAAGAACCCCTGACAGAGGGTGGCACAGAGCCCACCCAGTCTGGCATGTGGTGGTGCTGAGCTGACAGGCTGCAGGCCGCCGATCTTGTTTTCCATCTTGGCCCAAGAATAAATTGATCTGAGACAGCAGCCTCCGCCCCACCACACACACACACACACACACACACACACACACACACACACACACAATTCTCTGTGCAACACTTGTCAGCCGAACCCAGAATCAGGTGGAGGAGGGTAGTAGCCACAAGGACAGGAGAGGCGTAAGGGGACAAACCTGTTTCCAACCCCCAGGGCATGGGGGGTTCTTAAGGGAAAGGTCCCATGCAGAGGCATTGGCCCTAGATAAGGGCATCTTGTGATTTGTATGGTGCTGGGAAGACTCCCCTACCCAACAAAATCCTCCCCGTCGGTCTGACATGGTACCTGAAATTCTACCACCACAATCTCATCATCTTAGGGTTCTATATTGTCTCCAGAAGGCCCCTGTAGAAAATGTTACCTGGTGAGAATAACTGATGAAGCCAAGGCCATCATGGCATAGTTTCCTCATGGCAGCTGCCCCAAGGCCTTTGTCCTTTGGTTGTTTTCTGAATTTGCCTCCTTCATGAATCCCAGCCCAAAGCACTAAGATTCTCTATGGGAGGAGTCCAGATTGAGGGATCTCAGAGGCCATCTGATCTAACCCTCTCATTTTACAGGTGAGGAAACTGAGGCCTAGCAAGGTGAAGTGTCTTGCCCAAACTCACAAAAGAAGTGGTAGGGTCAGGATTTGAACTCAGGTCCTCTGTCTCACACTGAATACAAGTCATTCCCCAATTGATAAATGGCCAAAGGATATGAACAGGCAGTTTTCAGATGAAGAAATTAACGCTATCAACAGTCATATGAAAAAATGCTCTAAGTCACTATTGATCAGAGAAATGCAAATCAAAGCAACTCTGAGGTACCACATCACACCTATCAGGTTAGCTAATATGACAAAACAGGACAATGATGAATGTTGGAGAAGATGTGGGAAAATTAGAACACTGATGGAGTTGGTGGAGTTGTGGACTGTGCTAGGTGAAAAGTCTACCCTACTCACCCCAAGGAGCATAGGCACTTTGTAGGCGATGCTGCCCTTACAGTTGCCAGGGGATGGTCTCCTTCATCCCTTCCCATGTTCTTCTTCCCTCCTTCCTTCTCTTCCTCCTTTCTCTCTTTCTTAACCTTCTTCCTACTCTCCATCTCTCTTCTTTCCTCCTCTCTTTATCCCTTGTCCTTTTCTCCCCCTCCTCCCATTCATCTCCCTCTTCCTTTTCTCCTCTCTTCTTTCCTCCCTCTCTCTTCCTTTTCTCTACTGCAGCGGCAACCCTTCTCCTTGCCAGCACCAATGATCCCATCCCCCATCCTCTCCAGAAGATTGTCTCTGCTCTGACCTTCTCTTCCATTCTAATCTGCAATCTCTTCCTATCCACTGCTTCCTTCCCATTGCCTTCAAACAACCCCAAGTCTCCTCTACCCTTAAAAAGCTTTGACTCAACCCTGCTTTCCCCTTCATCTTTCCCCATCATCTTGTACCTCTCCTCCCTTTCACAGCCAAGCTCAGGAATGAATCAATTTTCATTTGTTGTCCCTCCTTCCCTTTCAGTCTCTTCTCAAGTCCCTGCTATCTGGCATCCAACCTCAGTACTCCCCTGACACTCCTTTTCCCAAAGTGTCTTGGAGATGGTCTCTTAGTAGCCACCTTCCATGTCTTCTTCTCACTCCGGATCCTTCTGGACTTCTCTGGAGCACCGGACGCTGTTGTTCACCGTCCCCTCCTGGACACTTTCAGGCCACTGTACTCTCTTCATTCTCCTCTTACCTCTCTGATTACTCCTCATCTTTCTTTGCTTGGTCACCACCGATGTCATACCCTCTAACTGTGTGTGAACAGTGACACTGTCCTGGGCCCTCTTCTCTTTCCTGATTTCTCTCTCTATGGTCTTATTGGCTCATATGGGTTCAGTGACCATCTCTACATCAGTGAGTCCCAATTCTTCATGCTCAGTCCATCTCTCTCCTGAGCTCCACTCATGGAGCTCCTTTTGGGCATTTCTGGCTGGATGGGCCCTAAGCATCTCAAACTCAACCCGTCCAGAACAGACCTTGTTATCTTTTCCCCTCCCCTAACTCTCCTTTTTTCCAGACTTTCTTATGACTAGTGACAGCCCCCACTATCATACCATCACCCAGGTTCACAACCTCTGCTCACATTTCTAATCAGTTGCAGATTCTTGCTGTTTCTATTCCCCCCCCGCATCATTCAGATGCACCCCCTTCCCTCTACTCACAGCATTAGTTCTTATCACCTCTTGCCTAGACTATTACAATAGCTTCTTACTAAGCCTCCCCACCTCAAGTCTCTCCCTATTCCTCTCCATATCTGCTAAAGTGATTTTCCTAAAGTGTAGATCTGATTACATCTCTCCCTCAACTCAATAAATTCCATTGGCTTTCTCTTACTTCTAGGATCCAATATTAACTCCTCTTTTGGCATTAAAACTCTCCTCAGTCTCACCTCTTTCTACCTTTCCAGTCTTCGAATACATTCCTTGTCTCCATGCTGCCTATGATCTGTCACTCTGGAATAAATGCTATAATTCTCTCACAGAACTCAATCTCTCATCTCCACACCTTTGTACTGGCTGTCCCTCACACCTGGCATGCTCTTCCTGGTGCCTTTTGAAATCTCTGGTTTCAGGGTGCAGCACAAACGCCACCTTCTGTGAGAGGTCTTTCCTGATCCCTCCAGGCTGCTGCTGCCCTCTCCTCCATGGTAACCTTGGGTCTGCTTCATATGTGTCTTATATACACACCTACATGTGTAAGCTCCTCTAGGCGATAACTGATTCACTTCTGTCTTGTACCCCCAGCTCTTGGCACAGGGCCTGGCCTATAGCGGGCCTGAATAAATGCTAATTGATCAATTGGTTGATTGATTGTTCTCTCTGCAAGGAGCCCAGTGCCGAGCCTGGTACAAGAGTTTGCCAGCTTTTAGATGCCAGCTGGGGCATCAGTTGAGCATGGCTGGCCTTGGCTCAGATGGCAGTGTTGCTAAAGCTTATTTCTTGTTCTCTCTGCCCCACAGCCATCCCTTCTCCCTCCTTGGCCTAGTGATAACAGCTTACGATTTGTGACAGCATGCCATAGTGGACAGAGAACAGAACTGGAAGTCAAGATGGTCTGGGTTCAAGTCTCACTCTGACTCATACTTGCTGTGTGACCTTGGACAAATCACTTAACCTCTAGAAAATTCCCTAAGACCATCATTTCAAAGAAGGTGCCAATCTGCATTTGTAAAGGGAGTTTCCTCATTTAGGAGTTCCCTATGCTAATGAAATGACAAAACCTGCCTCTAAAATTGGTAGTAGAGGTATAGATCTGAACCCAGGTTCCAAATCTAGTGTTCTTTGTTCATTATGCCACAGCTAGGCTATCCATATCCCCATAGCTATCCATTCCGTCCCTCCCAATGTCACTTGCGTATTAGAAATACTGGTTGAGATTTCAGGCTGAAACAGGTGCTTGGAGGAAACAGGAGCAGAAGTGGACTGAAATTACTGCATCTGATTGATTAGAACTTGGAAACCCAATTATAAGACAGGGTTGCAGCTCCCTCTCCCAAAGACTCTGGGCTCACACCAAAAGGGTACCATCTTCAGGGCTTCAGGCCTCCTCACCCATCAATTTCTTTGCCTCATGCTCCTACCCTAAAAATGTTCAGCAACTCATCTGAATAAGGGTTAGGTATAGTTCCTCCAAAGGGAGTAACTCGGTCCCTATTCCAATCCAGGGACTCCATATACAATAAATGTATTGGGTAGAAGACAACTAATACCCCACCCATCACAGAAAATGCACAAAAACAAAGTGTTCTCAGGATCCCAAGAACAAATACAGAAATACTAAGTGCTTAAGTGGTCCATCAAACTGATTAAGCTCCTCTCAGGAGATAAAGATACTTATGGGACTCTTAAACAAATACTCCCTGTTCATCCTGGTCAGGTGCCATCCTAGCAACTCACAAGATTTCTGAACAATCCTCAACCACAGCAGGCAAGTTTGGTAAGGTCCAGATTGCCTCTCCTTCCCTCTCTGCCCCCCCCCTCCCCATGACATGGATTTAGTTCGTCAGGGCCAGAACACTGCTCTTGGGTTTCCACTAGAGGTCTGCAGAGGCAGGATGACCGTGTGTCAGAAATGGCATAAAGGGATTCTTGTTTGGGCATGGATTGGACTAGCTGACCTCTGAGGTCCTTTCTAACTCTGAGATTCAGTGATTCTGTAATTCTGTGCATGATTGCCCATGTTTATGTGTGTGTCTTTGAATGGAAGCTCCTGGAGGTCAGAGAATGGGAGCTAGCTCTCTTTGCAAGGAGCCCAGGACAGAGTCTATCATGAGTGCTTGATACCAATTGGGACACTGGTCTAAATAATAATAGGTAACAATAATAGCTAGAATTTAGCATTTTACAAATATTATCTCATTTTATCCTTATAACAATCCTGGGAGGTAGGTGTTATTACTATGTTCATTTTACAAATGAGGAAACCGAGGCTAGGAAAGGTGAAACAACTTGCTCAAGGTCATACAGCTAGGAAGTGTTTGAGGGACAACTTGAACTCAGGTCTTCTTGATTCCAGGACCAGCCCTCTATTTACTCTGTCATTTATGCACCTGGACTAAACGGAGAGGTCATTAGTTATTATTCTATAGTCATCCTCTAGACACCAGATGCTAATTTCTGGGGACAAAGTTCTTGACTACCACTGTTCTTATGTGAGTTCAGTAACGTCCCCTTTTCCAGAAGTCTCTCCCTTTCCTTTCTCTTCCCTCTGCCATGAAAATGTGTCTCTATCAGGAAAGAGGTTGTCTTTGAGGAAGTTCGTGGGTGAACTCTGTCTCTGGTTGAATTACTTTGAGTTTTGTGGTCATGGGAACACAGCCTTCCACCACTTGGTATTTCCTCATTTCCCCTTTGGTTGGAGGAGGGAGACAGTGGTTGGATAGCCAATGATTAGTGATGTGGCCAAAACTACTCAAAGCTAGCATGCAAATCAGGAGACTTTCTGATTGGCTGAGAGTGAGCCTAGGATTGTAAAATGGAAGGACCATTGAGCACCAGCCATAACCCCCAAAGAGTGAATCCCCTGTTGGGGAGGGGTGACGGAAGGCTCAAATACAGAGAAAGACAAACGAATGAATTAAAAAAAAGTTCAAAAAGAGACACAAATAAATAGGGCCATTTTATTACTATCTTGTAAAATTTAATATATGCTTTAAAGAAAACTATACGGAGATAAAGCCAAGAAGACAGATTAGAGGCAGCCACCCAGCTGAACTCTCCCAACATTCCCTTCCAAATGGCTTTAAGATAAACTCCTCAAATCAAATTTTGGAGCAGTAGAACCAACAAAAATCTATATAACAAAAGGTTATGGCTTCATTTAGAATCCTTTTTTTGCTCTTTGTAGATTGAAACAAGGGTTGATTATTAAGTTCAAAATAAGGAAGTGCTTTAAGACACTGCTCTCTTTGGGGACCAGGAGGGAACCTGGTGAGCTCCTTAGAGGAGACCATGAGCAAGCCAGACCTGGAGAGACCAGCTCCAAGATGGAGCTTCAGGAGCCTGAGAAGCATCCAGGCTGTAACAGGGCAGGCTTATTTGAGACCCAATGCTCTTCACCATGCCCTGGTGGGTCATTGGTTCTGAATTGCCAGGTACCTTTTTCCCTTGTGTGTAAATACTGGGAAGCCTCATCCATGTAGCTTGGGGTGGGCAGTGAAGCCCACTGCCTGAGTAACTTTGGGAAAGTCACTTAACCTCTTAACCTCCCAAGGTGGGATCCTAGATCTGGGGCTGGAAGAGATCTCAGAGACCACTGAGTCTAATCCTCTTTTTAATAGATGAGGAAAGCCCAGAGGGAAATGACATGTCTGCATCATACAAATAGGAGCATAGCATCACAATCCTTGACTCAGAGAGTCCAATTCCATTAATTACAGAAGAAGAAACAGGCCAGAGAGGCTAAGTAACTTCTCCAGGTTACACCAGCAGCAAATTTAAAACCCTAACTCCTCTGATTCTCCAGATGGTGCTTTTCCCTCCATACCATAACTAGGGTGACTAGGTGGTACAGTGGATAGAGTGCTGGCCCAGGAGTCAGGAGGAACTCAGTTCAAATATGGCCTAAGACACTAGTTGTGCGGCCCTGGGCAAGTCATTTAACCCCTGTTTGCCTCAGCTTCCTCATCTGTAAAATGAGCTGGAGAAGGAAATGGCAAACTACTCCAGTTTCTTTGCCAAAAACCCCCCCAAAAACAAATAGAGTCACAGAGTCAGACATGACTGAAACAACTCCACAACAGCCGTGATTTTTCCTGCACTTCAGCTGTTTCACCTGCAAAATGAAGGAGCTGAATCAGACGGCCTCCAAAGTATTTTCTGGCTCATTAAAGGCACATGTAAAGAGGTAGGTGTTGGCAAGGAGAAAGGCCACCTCTTATAAAGGGGTAGAGAAAAGAAGAGGAAGAGGAAGAAGAAAGGGGGAGAAAGAAGGACATGGGAGAAAGGGAGGAGAAAAGGAAGAAAGAAAGAAAGGAGAGAGGTTAAGAAGTAGGGAAAAGAGGAGGGAAAGAAGGAGGGAAGGAGGAGAGAGGGGAAAGGAATGAAAGAATCCATCCCCTCGCATCTGTGAGGATGACATTGTCTGTAAAGGGCCTCTGCTCTTCTTATCTCATGTGGGGCTCGTAACAGCCCTGTGAAGCAGACAGTCTAACTATAGACAGTGGCATTGAGTTTCAGCTCCTTCAGCCAACACTGGGGATGCCATCCCTACTCTCCAGCCTCGTCTCTCCATTACAAGCGCTCTCTTCAGCCAGACTTGTGTCTCCACCCACTGGCCTGGCACACACACCCTCATTCCACTTCTGAGCTTTTCTGTGGGAAAGCTCCCCACAGCTTCATCCCCTACCCCACTTCCCAACCCTACTTCTCATTGTCTGTCATCCAACTCCTGACCATCCTTTAGGGTCCAGCCCAAGTCCAACATCGGTGCCTTCATGAATGGAGTGGGCCATCAAATCAATCAATCAGTCAGTCAATTAATTGATCAACAAGCATTCATTGAGCACCAGTTCTTTTCCAGGCTTGGCACTGGGGACACAGAGACAAAGACTAAAACAATCCCTGCTCACAAAGAGTTTGCATTCTGTTAGGGGAACTGCTGGGATGTTGGCCTTTGGGTCATTCCCTTGCTAAGGAGTGTAAGATCATGCACATGCACAGGGCCACAGATCTAGAACTGAAAGGGACCATTGAGCTGTTCAGTGCTAAGGAAGGATAGAAGATCAGTGCTTGACAGAGGGAATCAGCATCAAGAATGAAGGAATGGAATTGAGAATAGGGATTCAGTGCCAGGAATGTGTCAGGGATGAAGGCTCATGGCTGGGGAGAGATGCTCAGCATCACTGGATGGGAGGGGGTCACTCAATTCTTGGAATGAGGGCTCAATGCCAGGGAAGAAAACTTAATGTCAGAAACTGGAAAGCCATGCTTAGGGCTGGCAATGAAAGGTTCAGTGCTGGGGATAGAGACTCTCTGATGAAAATGGGACTACTAAGAACTCTCATAGACTTAAGCCTTTGAGCCAACATTGAGTTTTGTCGCCTCTGAGGACCTTAGGAAAAACTGACTGGAGGGCTGTGCAGCTATCTTGCAGTCTGGCTGCACTTTCCTACTGTTTATTATTGTCCTCCTCGTCCCACCCCATAACAGGATTTTGCATTTGTGTCAAAAAGAAATTGATCACAGAGCTTAGGGATGACTTGGGGAGCCACCAAGGAACTCTAAAGTGGCCCTCACCAATTCCCCTCCTCAGGACTTGGCAGGCTCCAATCTATATCTGAAAATTATTTAAACAATGCTTCCTCATTCTAGAAACCCCTTCAAACAGCCCACTTGCTCCATGAGACTATTAGGGTTTGAGCAGAGGAGAGCCAGCAGCTTCCAGGGACCTTTGGTATCTACAGAAAATATTCCAACCACTCCAGTGACTTTCCATCCAAATGATAGCGTCACTCCATTATTCCCAAACTGCATTATAGAATTTACTGTGGATTCCTGCTTCTATATATATGCCCTCTTCCATTCTAATTTATAATCTCCCTCTATTGTTTCTTTCCTTACTGCCTTCAGACATGTCCAAGTCATCCTTTAAAAAACTCTTTAGTAGACTCTACCATCCCCTCAAACTCCCCAAAGAACACCCAATTGCATGAATGATGTGCTTCTTGCTGTTACGGCGTCCAACTCCGAAACAGAGCAATTCTGTATTTAATGAAGGCTTTTGATGATGGTATTGAAGATGATTGGAATTAGGAGGAGGAAGAAAAGAAGAAAGAAAAGAAAGACTATGGGGGGAGTGATGATGGTAACAGTGATGAGGGTGATGGTTTCTATAGCAACAGTGAAGATATTAATGGTGGTGGTGGTGTTGAGTGTGATGGTGTCTATAGCAATGGTGAAGATGGCAGTGGTAGTAGTGATGAAGATGATGTGTCTATAGCAATGGTGATGATGGTGATGATGGTGGTGATAAGAGTGATGGTATCTCTAGCAACAGTGATGATGGTGGTGGTAGTAGTGATGAAGATGATATGTCTATAGCAATGGTGACAAAGGCAATGGTGGTGGTGATGAGAGTGATGATATCTCTAGCAACAGTGATAATGGTGATGACAATTATGTTAGGGATGGCTTCCCTGAGAATATGACTTGTGAGACGGAATATGTATTTTTTATGAATATGTAGACAATTATTCTCCAATGACTCATGGGAACAAAGTGGTAGCCTTGTATTCTTGGAGGCCATACCTGCAGAGTTCAAACCCTGGCAGGCCCAATTAAGCTCGAAAGTCTTTAAGTAATAAAACTGGTATGTCTGTTACGTAAGGACTAGAGTAGCTAAAATCAGAAAGGCTCATCACCATGCGTCTGCAAGATGACGACTGTTTTGGCCCAGGATCTCTATTAGTGGTGGAAAGGCTGCAATCTGCAGTGAGAAAGAATCCACACTGATAAAATCACAGATTCATGAAGTACTGATGAAAGTAGAAACAGTGCTTGTAAAATGAGAGGACACCCTTGTATTCCAGACCAAAAGGAAGGCCCCTGTGTGTGGGATGGTTGACATCCAAAATATTTGTTACCAGGGGATCTTGTGGCAAGGGGCCTTTGAAAGTCATACTGGCTTCCACTGGGGTACTGACGGGAGGAGATAGGGTCAGCAGTAGGAAGGAGGTGACCAAGTGTATGATGTGAAACGTCATCGTTAGTCTGTTCCAAGACCGCCTTCCCAGGACCCAGGTGGAAAAAAAATTAATAAATTCTTCCCTCTCCCTCTATTGTTGGGCTTAATGTGCAAAAGATTCCATTGACCCACCATGACCAATGTTCTCTGTCTTTTCCATTACCCAATGGGCCCTTTGCCACTTGCAGACCTCCTCTCCATCCCTCTGCTGGCCAGCTCGATGGGAGTCATTGATGGGTGGGACAGGAGGCCAGGGCTCTAGCCTCAGGGAGATGCTGCTTCTCTGTGGTTTGGACCTTGCCAGGTGTCAGGTTCAATTTCCTGGACTTCTCAGCTTGGGGAACAAAACAGTCCATCCCTCCACACCCAGCTGGGTCTCTTAGGGTGTGCTCCCTTGACAAGAGTTCAGGTCCAGAAAGTCTGCCTTGAGAGTCCCTCAAAGAGACATATCCTGGGGCAGAATTTTCAAAACTTGTTCACCTAGCCCATCCCTCTGCCTCCAATAAGGCCACATACCAAAGAGAGTATAGCTTACTTTGGAGTAGAATTGAATGCCACCCCTCCGTGCCATGCAACAAGAAGGGAGCATAGGGCCTGGAAAGACCACTGGGTTGGAATGGAGGTCTTGAGTTAAGTGTTGGCTGTGCCCCAGACTCACTGTGCAAAACTGGGCAAACCACTCTTCTCTGGACCACGGAGTGAGAGAAGGTCATGAGTTTAGAGCAGGAAGGAACAGTTTCCTTGTCTGTCAAATGAAGGGGCTGAACTGGATCATCTCTAAGGACCCCTTTAAATCTAGCTCCCTGTGACTCTAAGAAATACTTCCCTGAGGCTGACCTAACTCCATGCTACACTTTAAGCTCATTTCTTTTCCTTTGGAGAGGACAGCAGCCAGAAGAAGGCCCCTCCATAGACACCAAGACAGTTCTCCAGGCACCCACTCCTACTTATGCCTGTCCTCCCCTTCTGGTCTCTATATCCTGTGGCCATGGATCCCCCTCCCCATTCCTTCCATCATCTCCATGTTCCCCTTCCTCCCAGACCCCAGCCAGATCTCCATGACGCCCTTTTGTGGGGGAGTCCTGCAATGGATACACAGAACTTCAGAGAGGTGCTGTCCCTGGGCTGAACATGATGGAACGGCTCCTACAGTGTTCTCACGTGAAAAGTTTTGATTCTCCCAGCTTAGACCAATCCCTACAACACCAAAGTAGGACAGGCTCACTGACTGCTATGTCCCCTAGATTGTTTTCAGCATTATTTACTCACAATCAGTCAGAGTCTCAGCTCTTAGCAAATAGCAAGGTGAAGAAGTTTGTTTTTAGGACACTTAGCCTCCTCTTCCTCTATCTCATGTCTCCCTAACCCTCCTGTGATGGATGAAAGATCTGCACACACTTCCTTTCATTTGGGGACTATCCTACCCTCACTTGCCCCAACAAAATTCTGCTCTGGGAAGTCTGTGACATAAACCCCTGTGTATATAAGGGTGAGTGTCTGAACTCACAGAGCTTTGGAGAAAGAGAAAGAGGTATGGAGGGAGACACTCACAGAGACAAAATGACTGAGATACACCCACATGGAGACGGACAGTGAAGAAGGAAAAGAAATCTCTGTATGTCTTTGTCTTTCTCTCTGTCTCTGTCTCTGTTTCTGTCTTTCTATCTCTCTCTGTCTCTCTCAGTTCTTCTGTCTCTGTCTCTCTGTCTCTGTGTGCTTCCGTTTCTTCCTTTCTATCTCTCTCTGTCTTTCTGTCTGTCTGTCTCTGTCTCTCTCTTTCTATCTGTCTCTATCTCTCTGTCTTTCTATCTCTGTCTGTCTGTCTCTCTCACTGTCTTTCTATCTGTCTCTATCTCTCGTCTCTCCAATTTCTCTCTGTCTTTGTCTTTGTCTCTTTCTCTGTGTCTCTCTCCCTTGCTACTCCATCACAATAGTGATTCAGAGGCTATAAAAAAAGACAAACAACCTGGGAGAAATCACATCCAGTTGTATAATAGAAAATGCAATAGGCCAGATAAGGACCTGGGCTTGAACCCTGGCTGTTACCTACTAGCCGTGTGACTTTTCACAAGTCACTAAGCCTTTGTTTGCTTGTCGCTAAAATAAAGTGACATCTTAGGGTCCTTCTGGCTCTATATTCTCTCCAGGGTAACCCACATTCCACACACCCCCCCACTCCCAAACACACACACTCTCTTAGCTGAGTGCACGGTTTATGCCAATTGCCCCAGGAGTAAGACTTACCACAAGGACAAATATTTATAGCTATAGCTCTGCACACAGCTAGTAAGTGTCAGAGTTAGGACTCAAACCCAGGCTTCCTGACTCGGAATCCAATGCTCTCTCCCCTCTGGAATACAGCCTCTCCTTTGCAAATCCTAAAGAATGTGTTGTTATTCCTGTTAGTAGTAGTAATATTACGTCTGTCACTTACTACATGGATGACTTTGAGTAAATCATTTCTCTGACTCTCAGATTCCTCATCTATAAAACAAGGACATTGGGCAAGATAGCCTGTAAAGTGCCTTTCAGCTCTAAATAAAATGAGAGAAAAATAAAATAAAATAAAATTAGCCCAACTGTTGTTACTGAGAAATAGAGAGGAGCAATTGTCATTACTGAATAGTGGAAAGAGGTTTGGTCTCCAAACCAGGAAGTTCCAGGTTCAAGGCTCACCTCTGATATATACTGGCTATTTGATGCTGGACAAATCAATTAACTTCCCAATGCCCCAGGCAACTTTCCAAGACTGGGATTTGCAGAAGCCATGCCCACCTACAGGCAAAGGGAGTTTCCCCACCTTAATTTCCATACAGTAACAAAATCAGAGGGCTAGACCTTCATATGTGTATATACATTTATTTAAATAATTATTACCTGCCTCACGGGGTTATTATAAGGAAAGTAGTTTGCAAATCTGATAGTACTATATAAGCGGGAGCTGTGAACGTCGACACTTCCAAACCCTGTCCTTGGCCCGATTCTCTTTTCTCTCCATACTCTCTCCTTTGGTGATCTCATTCCCTCCCATCACCTCAGCCATGCCAATGACTCCTCAGCTTGCATCTCCAGCCCTGATTTATCTTCCAAGCTCCAGACTCAACTCTCCAGCTGCTTGCTGGATATCTCTACCTGGATGTCCTGCCAACACCTCAAATGCAATATGTCAAAAACAGAATTCCTCCTCCTCCTCCTCCTCCCAAATGCTCCTCCTTTCTCTTGAATACCCTATTTCTTTAGTGATGCCTTTCCCCGTCACCCCAACACCAAATGTTAGATTCTCCATTGGCTTCCCCCTCCCCCTTCCCAGCCAAACTGCTTGAAAAAAGGAATCTGCCCAAGCTTGGCCCTGAAGAAGAGATAGGAGAATGAGTCTACCTCCTGACTTTGAAGAGGTGATGACCCATGGGCATGGATCACTGCATATATTACTGTGCCTGATAAGTGCGTTTAATTTTGTTGACATGCTTTAAAATTTTTCTTCTTTTCCCTTTCTTTTTTATTCTCTGCTATATGGGATGGTTCTCTAAGTGGAGGAGAGGGTGGCGGGATATATTGGAAAATAAAGGCAACGTGAAGACACAAGAAACCAATAATTCCTTTAATCTTTTATTTGTTTTCCAATTGCATGGAAAAACCATTTTTAACATTTGACAATTTTTTAAGAAAAAGAAAAAAGTGGTATTTCACTCACTATTCCACTTCCCTCTTTAACTTCTCTCAGCCTGGCTCCTATCCTTACCACTTGCCTGAAACTTCTCTCTCCAGGGTCACTAATGTCCACCTTATAGACAATTCCAATGGTGTTTCTTCTTCAGTCCACCTTCTCTAACTCTCTGAAATGATTTGCCGCTGCTGACTACTCTCTTTTCCCTATTCTATTGGATTCACTCTTTTTCCTTGGCTCTGGGCTCTTGTGGTCTCATGGTGCAACTAGTCACCCTTTTTTCATTTCTTTTCCTGGCTTCTCATCCTCAATCCATCCCTTAAATGTAGGGGTCCACCGGACTCAGTGCTTGGCCCTATTCTCTTCTTCCTCTCCATTGTATATTTCATAGACTCCCATGGCTTCAATTATCATCTTTATGAAGATGACTCCAAAATCAACACATCTATCCATAACATCCCCTCCCAAGTTTTAGTCTAGTATTTCAAACTCTCTTTCCAAGAGATACCCCCACTTTACATGATGAGGCAGCATCCCATAGCCTGAGCATGCACCCAACTGGAATCATCACACCAACAGGCTGCATCACTGGATACCATTGACCACCTCCTCCTAATTCCAATGTCCCTGTTGGTGGCATCAATATCCTCAGAGTCACTTAGTATTAAAACCTTAGAGCTTTCTCTGATCCTGCCCTCTCCTTCATCTCCCATATCTAATCAGTTACCAAATCTCATTGATTCCTTCTCATCAATGTCTTTTGTATCTACCCCCTTATTTCTTAGTTTCATTGTCACCCGGTCTCAGCCCCTCATTGCCTCCAGCCTAGAATACTGTAATAGCTTCCAAACTGATTTTTCTGAATAGTATATGATCCTGAGTTTAGGCTCAGAAGACCTGGATTCAAAAACTAACAAATGACTTACCACGTCTTGACCTCATTTTCCTTATCTGTAAAAAGACAAAATTAGATTAGGTATTTCTAAAATTCCTTCTAGCTCTAGGTCTGTCATCCTATGGATTTCTTCTTTCACCAGTCCAAACTTTTAAAAATCACACTTTATTAGTATCTTTTCTCTTTATATCACCTATTTTTCCCATATACTTTAAAAAAAAGCATATATTGAATTTAAGACAGTAATACCAACACTGCCTTGCTTATCTGTGTTCCCTTTTGAACCTCCTTCTGCCCTATTCTATGAATTTTTAATTATTTAATACTTTTTCTTCTTTTTTGTATTAGCATCCCTACTTTAAATTTGCATTTCTCTTATTATTAGTGATTTGGAACATCTTTCATATAGTTAATACCTCGCATTTCTTTTGTAAGCAGTGCCAATTCATTGACTACTTATCTATAGGGCAATAGCTCTTATTCTTACCATTCTTATCAATTCCACATATGCATTGGATATTAAATCCCCATAAGAGAAATTTGCTGCAAAGATTTATTTTCCCAGTTTACTTTTTCCCTTCTAATGTTAGCTGCATTGATTTTGTTTCTGCAAAACCTTCATAATTTTATGGGATCAGCATTGTCCATTTCATCTTCTTTTGTGATCATAATGTCATGGCATCTAAAAGAGAAGAGAGGTGGAGCATTTTTAATTGTATCTTCCTTAGTTTCTTCACTAGAGTTGTGGAAGGAAGAGGGTATTATGGCAGAAGATAGACTCCAGTCTTCAGATCATAAGATCATAGAGCTGGAGAGGGCCTTAGAGATTGTCTAGTTTGATCTCATTTTTCAGGGGAGGAAACAGAGATACATAGAAGGGAAATGGCTTGCCTGAGGAGAGGTAACAAATGGAAAAGCCAGGATTTGAATTCAGGTTCTCTTACTATAAATCCAGGATCTTTTCCACTATATCGAGCTCTGACTCAACACCATGAGGCTCAAAGAGCAGTAGCCACCTTGGGTCAGCAGAGCCTCTGCTTGGCAGGCCTCTCTTTGTTCAATACGGCTCATGAAACTTGAACTTTAATGCATTCACAATTGAAGGGGGATGGGGATTGGGATTGGTGGTGGTGAGCCAACTGACTTTGAGCTGGCAATTAATTGTCACTGGTCAGTTGACTTTGGGGAGCTTTATCTTTTTTAGATCCTCTGTAGAATTTTGACATGCATTCTTCCCTTTTGTTGTTCAGTCATTCAGTCATTTCTGACTCTTTGTGACCTCAGGCCAGGCCCTTTTACCCTTCACTATCTCTCAAAGTCTGTCGAAGCTCATGTTCCTTGTTTCCATGACACTATCTATATCATCCTGTGCCATCTGCTTTTCCTTTTCTCCAACATCAGGGTCTTTTCCAATGAGTCCCCTCTTCTCTTCACATGGCCAAAATATTTAAGCTTCAGCTTCAGTATTGTCCTTGGAGTGAATAGACTGAATTAATTTCTTTAAGTATTGACTGATTTGACCTCCTTGCTGTCCGAGGGACTCTCAAAAGTTTCCTCCAGCACCACAATTTGAATGTATTGATTCTGTGGTGCTCAGCTTTCCTCATAGACCAATTCTCACAGCCATACATTGCTATTGGAAAAACCATAGCTTTGACTCTGCAGACTTTTGTCAACAAGGCGATGTCTCTGCTTTTTAGTCTACCGTCAAAATTTGTCTATTTCCTTCCAAGGAACAAGTGTCTTTTAATTTCATGGCTGCAGTCACCATCTGCAATGATGTTTGAGACTAAGAATATAAAATCTGACACTGTGTCCATTTCTTCTCCCTCTGCCTGCCTGAAAGGGATGAGACCAGTTCCCAAGATCTTAGTTTTTTTATGTTAAGCTTCAAGCCAGCTTCTATACTCTCCTCTTTCACCATCATCAAGAGGCTTCTTAACTCCTCTTCACTTTCTGCCATTAGAGTGGTATCATCTGCACATGAGATTGTTGATATTTCTCCCAGAAACTTTAATTCTGACTTTTGAGTCATCCAGCCTGGCATTTTGTGTGATGTATTCTGCACACAAATTAAGTAAATAAGGTGACAATACCTTGTTGCACTCCTTTTCCAATTTTTTTTCTATTTTAGTTTTATTTTAAACTTAAATACAAAATAAGAAAAGAAACAAAGAAACAAACTTAAATAATAAAACTAAAGACTTCCGCTTCCGGAAGCCAAGATGGTGGAGTGAAAAGGTAGTCACTCTCACTCTCCCCTATCAACCTCTGAAAACCCAGAAAATATCACCCCAGAAAAAAACCCTGGAACACCTGAACTAGAAGAAAGGGGAGCAGCAGTGCAGCAGCCCAGCAAACGGGTCTCCCAGTGCCTCAGCAAAAATAAGGGAGGCAGAGCTACAAGGGGCTCCAGGCAGATAAGTACCCTGTGAGATTCATCTGAGAGGAGGTGAAGAAAACAACCTAAAGGCTTCCTAAAGCCCCGGCCTTGCTGATTCCAACCCAACACCAGGTGAGCTGTCGGAGCCCTGCAGCCTCCAATTGTGAAGAAATCCTGAAGCCCAGGTGGTAGAGCAGGCAAACACCAACACCTGGACCTCCGAGTGCCTCAGTGAGGGGGGGGAACCAGTGGAAACCAGCTCAGAAAACCACCAGGTGCCTGGCACTGGACTGCAAAGGAATCTCCCAGTGCATTAGCAGAAAGGGAGACAACACTGCAGGGGCCCCAGGCAGATAAACACCCTGCAGCACCCATCTCAAAGGAGCTGAAGAAAGCTAAAGGAAAGGAAAAGCAGGCAACCTAGAATTGCCTGAAAGTTCCAGCCTTGCTGATTCTAGCCCAACACGAGGTAAGTTGCCAGAAACCTATAGCCTCCAATTGCCAGCATAAGAGGTCCCAGCACACAAAGCCAGTGACCAAGACCTAGGCTCCCAACACAAGAAGCTTGGGTCAGTACCCTGTGTTCCCCAGCAGGAGAGCTCAATCTCTTTAAAGGCCAGGGAATAAAGAAACACCATGAGTAAAAAGTAACATACCATAGCTTCATATTATGAGAAGAGTGAAGATCAAGACAAATTCTGAAGAGGACAACATTGTCAACAAACCCACATTTGCAACAACAAAAGGGAATATGAACTGGTCGGAAGCCCAAAAAGCCTTCTTAGAAGAGCTCAAGAAGGATTTTAATAGTCAAATGAGAGAGGTAGAAGAGTCCTTCAAAAATACAATTGGCCAATTGGAAAAAAAATACACTGAAGAAAACAAGTCCCTAAAAAACACAATTGGCCAATTGAAGAAGGAAGTACAAAAACTAACAGAAGAAAACAATCTGTTAAAAACTAGAATTGGACAAATGGAAACTAATGTCTCTATGAGAGAGAGCAAGAATCAGTCAAACAGAAACAAAAAAATGAAAAAATAGATGAAAATGTAAAATACCTCATCAGTAAAACAACCGACCTGGAAAATCGACTCAGGAGAGACAATTTAAAAATTACTGGACTACCTGAAAATCATGATGAAAAAAAGAGCCTGGACAGTATCTTTCAGGAAATCATAAAGAAAAACTGCTCGGAAGTCCTAGAACCAGAAGGAAAATAACCATAGAAAGAATCCGCTCACCACCTGAAAGAGATCCCAAATTGACAACACCAAGGAATATAATAGCAAAATTCCAAAATTACCAGATGAAAGAGAAGGTGCTGCAAGCAGCCAGAAAGAAACAATTTAAATATCATGGAACCACAGTCAGGATTACACAGGACCTTGCAGCTTCTACATTAAAAGACCACAGGGCATGGAACATGATATTCTGTAAGGCAAAGGAGCTTGGAATGCAGCCAAGGATCAATTACCCAGCAAAAATGAGCATCATTTTTCAAGGGAGGATGGATATTCAATGAAATAGGAGACTTCCAAACTTTCCTGATAAAAAGACCAGAGCTCAACAAAAAATTTGATCTTCAAGTACAGGACTCAAGAAGGACTTAAAAAGGTAAATGGGACAGAAGATACAATATGTTGTTAATAAGGGGGGGCTGTTTAAACCCTACAAGGGAATATGAGACTTGCAACCCTTGAGAACTGTATTGTTATTACACCTTGTTAAAGGAGTATACATAAAGAGGGTGGATATTAGTTGACTTTGATGTAATGATAAAAAAAATCTAATCAAGTGGGTTAAATGGATCCAAATAAGTGGATCAATCTGATCTTAGAAAATGTACTGAGAAAGGAGGAGGCAGACAAGGGTAAATTACATTACAGGAAAAGACACAAAATCCTATTACAGCAGAGGGAAAGAAGGGGGGGAGCATTGTTTGAACCTTACTCTCATCAGATTTGGCTCAAGAAGGGCATAATATAATCAGTTAGGTATAGAAATCTAACTTGCCCTATAGGCAGTAGGAGGGAAAAGGGGAAAGAAAAGGGAGGGGGAAAGAAGGGAGGGAAGAAGCAGTAAGACTAAAGGGGAAGAAAAGGGAAAGGGATAATAAAAGGGGAAGGGACTGAAGGAGGCAGTGGTCAAAAGCAAAACACTAGTGAAGGGGGAAAGGAAAAAGGAGAAAGAAAAGCATAAAGGGGGAAAGGATGGAGAAAAAGACACAGATAGTAATCATAACTGTGAATGTGAATGGGATGAACTCTCCCATAAAACGGAAAGGATTGCAGAATGGATTAAAAACCATAATCCTACAATATGTTGTTTACAGGAAACACATTTGAAAAAGAGTGACACATACAGGGTAAAGGTAAAAGGCTGGAGCAGAATATATTATGTGTCAGCTGAAGTAAAAAAAGCGGGTAGCAATCCTGATCTCAGACAAAGCAAAAGCAAAAATAGATCTAATCAAAAGAGATAAGGAAGGAAACTACATCCTGCTAAAAGGCACCATAGACAATGAAGTAATATCATTACACAATATGGTATAGCATCCAAATTCTTAGAGGAGAAGTTCAGGGAGTTACAGGAAGAAATAGACAGCAAAACTATACTAGTGGGGACCTGAACCTCCCCTCTCTGCACTAGAAATCTAACCACAAAATAAACAAGAAAGAAGTTAAGGAGGTGAATAGAACATTAGAAAAGTTAGGTATGATAGACCTCTGGAGAAAACTGAATGGGGATAGAAAGGAATATACTTTTTTCTCGCAGTACATGGCACATACACAAAAATTGACCATGTACTAGGGCATAAAAACCTCACAATCCAATGCAGAAAGGCAGAAATATTAAATGCATCCTTTTCAGATCATGATGCAATAAAAATTATATGTAATAAAGGGCCATGGAAAGATAGACTAAAAAATAATTGGAAACTAAATAATCTAATCCTAAAAAATGATTGGGTCAAACAACAAATCATAGAAACAATCAATAATTTCATTCAAGAGAATGACAATAATGAGACAACATACCAAAACTATGGGATGCAGCGAAAGCAGTTCTTAGGGGAAGTTTTATATCTCTAAATGCTTACATAAATAAAACAGAAAAAGAGGAGATTAATGAATTGGGCATACAACTAAAAAAACTAGAAAAAGAACAAATTAAAAATCCTCAACTAAACACCAAATTAGAAATATTGAAAACCAAAGGAAAAATTAATAAAATTGAAATTAAGAAAACTATTGAACTAATAAATAAAACTAAGAGCTGATTTTATGAAAAAACCAATAAAATAGATAAGCCTTTCGTTAATTTAATTAAAAAAAAAAGAAGAAAACCAAATTACTATTGAAAAAAAAGGTGAAAAGAGGAGCTCCACCAAGGAAGAGGAAATTAAAACAATAATTAGGAATTATTTTGCCCAACTATATGACAACAAATTTCACAGTCTTAGTGAAATGGATATATATTTATAGAAATATAAATTGCCCAGATTAACCGAAGAGGAAGTAAAATACTCAAATAACCCTATCTCAGAAAAACAAATTGAACAAGCCATTGATGAACTTCCTAGGAAAAAATCTCCAGGGCCAGATGGATTTACACGTGAATTCTATCAAACATTTAAAGAACAATTAATTCCAATACTATAGAGACTATTTGGGAAAATAGGTGAAGAAGGAGTCTTACCAAATTCTTTTTATGATACAAATATGGTGTTGATACCTAAACCAGGAAGAGTCAAAATAGAGAAAGAAAATTATAGACCAATTTCTCTAATGAATATAGATGCAAAAATTTTAAACAAAATACTAGCAAGTAGATTGCAGCAAGTTATCACAAGAATAATACGCTATGACCAGGTAGGATTTATACCAGGAATGCAGGGTTGGTTCAATATTAGGAAAACTATCAGCATCATTGAGCATATCAACACCAAAACCAACAGAAACCACATGATCATCTCAATAGATGCAGGCAGAAAAAGCTTTTGATAAAATACAACACCCATTCCTATTAAAAACACTAGAAAGCATAGGTATAAATGGAGTCTTCCTTAAAATAATAAATAGCATTATCTAAAACCTTCAGCAAGCATTATATGTAATGGGGACAGGCTAGAAGCATTTCCAATAAGATCAGGGGTGAAACAAGGATGTCCATTATCACCACTGTTATTCAATATTGTACTGGAAACCTTAGCTTTAGCAATAAGAGAAGAAAAAGAAATTGAAGGCATTAGAATAGGCAAAGAAGAAACAAAGCTATCACTCTTTGCAGATGACATGATGATATACTTAGAGAATCCTAGAGAATCAAGTAAAAAACTACTTGAAATAATAAACAACTTTAGCAAAGTTGCAGGCTATAAAATAAACCCACATAAATCATCAGCATTTCTATATATTACCAACAAAGCCCAACAGCAAGAGATAGAAAGAGAAATTACATTTAAACTTACTGTAGACATTATAAAATATTTAGGAGTCTACCTCCTGAAACAAACCCAGGAACTCTATGAACACAATTACAAAACACTTTTCACACAAATAAAATCAGATCTAAATAATTGGAAAAACATCAGTTGCTCATGGGTAGGCGAGCTAATATAATAAAAATGACAATCCTACCTAAGCTAATTTACTTATTCAGTGCCATAACAATCAAACTACCAAAAATTATTTTATAGAGTTAGAAAAAATAATAACAAGATTCATTTGGAAAAACAAAAGGTCCAGAATATCAAAGGAACTAATGAAAAGAAATGCAGGGGAAGGTGGCCTAGCAATTCCAGATCTTAAATTGTATTATAAAGCAGCAATCATCAAAACTGCTTGGTACTGGCTAAGAAATAGGAGGTGGATCAGTGGAATAGGTTAAATATGCAAGACACAGTAGTCAATGACTATAGTAATCTATTATTTGATAAACCCAAAGACCCCAGCTTCTGGGATAAGAACCCACTCTTTGAAAAAAACTGCTGGGAAAACTGGAAAAGAGTATGGCAGAAACTAGGCATAGACCCAAATCTCACACCATATACCAAAATAAAGTCAAAATGGGTTCATGACTTAGATATAAAGGCTGATACATAAGTAAACTGGGAGAACAAGGAATAGTTTACCTATCAGATCTATGGAGAACAGAAGAATTCATGACCAAACAGGAGATGGAGAACATTATGAAAAGCAAAATGGATAATTTTGATTACATTAAATTGAAAAGTTTTTGCACAAACAAAGCCAATGCAACTAAGATTAGAAGGAAGGTAGAAAATTGGGAAAGAATTTTTACAACCAGTCTCTCTGATAAAGACCTCATTTCTAAAATATATAGAGAATTAAGACAAATTTAAAGAATACAAGCCATTCCCCAATTGATGAATGGTCAAAGGATATGAACAGACAGTTCTCAGATGAAGAAATTAAAGCCATCTATAGTCATATGAAAAAATGCTCTAAATCATTATTGATTGGAGAAATGCAAATCAAAACAACTCTGAGGTACCACATCACACCTATCAGATTGGCCAACATGACAAAACAGGAAAATAATAAATGTTGGAGAAGATGTGGGAAAATTGGAACACTAATACATTGTTGATGGAGTTGTGAAATGATCCAACCATTTTGGAGAACAGGTTTGGAACTATGCCCAAAGGGCTACAAAAATGTGCATACCCTTTGATCCAGCAATAGCACTTCTAGGGCTATATCCCAAAGAGATCAAACAAATGGGAAAAGGACCCACAGGCACAAAAATATTCATAGCAGCTCTTTTTGTGGTGGCAAAGAATTGGAAATTGAGAGGATGCCCATCCACTGGGGAATGGCTGAGCAAGTTGTGGTATATGAATGTAATGGAATACTATAGCGCTATGAGAAATGATGAACAGGCTGACTTTTAGAAAAACCTCGAAAGACTTATACGGTCTGATGCTGAGTGAAGTGAGCAGAACCAAGAGGACTTTGTACACAATAACAGCCATGTTATGCAATGACTAAGATTGTTGAATTGAACCCTTCTCAGCATTATGAGGATCTAAGACATCTCCAGAGGCCTCAGGATGGAAAATACTGTCCACATCCAAAGAAAATCTATGCAAGTCGAATCACTATCACTTATTTTTACCTTCTGTTGAGTTTTGTTTCATCTTTCTGATGGTTCCTCCTATTGGTTTTAATTTCTACTCACAACTTCACTAATGTGAAAATATGTTTAATGGGTATGTAAACGTAAAGCCTATATCAGATTGTGCACTGTCTTGGGGAGGGTGGGGGGGAAGAAGGGGGAGAAAAATTTTCAACTCAAAAGCATATGGAACTGATTGTTGATAAATCAAAATAAATCAATAAAATTTAAAAATAATACCAAAACTAAAATAATACAAAAGAAAAGAAAAATAAATTTAAAAAGGCATTGCTATGTGCACAGCACAGTGTGAGAGGATTCAAAATATACAGCAATAGATTTCCATTTCAAGAAATCCTATATAATAAATACTATTCATTGTGTTGAGAGCTATCTATCTTTTCTTTGTTTCTCCTTTTCCAACTTAAACCAATCAATCGTTCCATGTTCAGCTCTAACTGTTGCTTTTTGGCCCACATGGAGGTTCCTCAGGAGACAAGTAAGATGATCTGGTAATCCCATCTCTTTGAGGACCTGCCACATTTTGTTGTAATCCACATAGTCAAGGGCTTTAGTGTAGTCAATGAAGCAAAAATAGATATTTTTCTGGAACTCCCTTGCTTTCTCCATAATCCAGTGAATATTGGCAATTTGGTCTCTAGTTCCTCTACCTCTTCAGAAACCAACCTGCTCTTCTGGCAATTCTTGGTTCACATATTGCTGAAGCCTAATTTGAAGAATCTTAAGCATAACTTTGCTGGTGTGTGAAATGAGCACAATTGTTTGGTAATTTGAACACTCCTTGGCATTGCCTTTCTTTAGGATTGGGATGTAAACTGATCTTTTCCAATCCTATGGCCGCTGTTGAGTTTCCCAAATTTGCTGGCATATTGAGTGCAACACTTTAACAGCATCATCTTTTAGGGTTTTAAATAGCTCATCTGGAATTCATCATATCCACTAGACTTATTGTTAGCAATGCTTCCTAAGGCCCATTTGACTTCATTCTGCAGGGTATCTGGCTCTAGATCAGTAATCACACCGTAGTGGTTATTGGTGATGTTAAGAACTTTCTCAGATAGTTCTTTTGTGTATTCTTGCCACCTCTTCTTAATTTCTTCTGCTTCTTTTTTGTCTTTTATCATTGGCCATCTTTGCATGAAACATTCCCTTGATATCTCTAATTTCTTCAAAGAGATCTCTCATCTTTCATATTCTATTGTTTTCTTTTATTTCTTTGCTTTGCTTATTTAAGAAAACTGTCTTATCTCTCCTTGCCATTTTCTAGAATTCTGCATTCAGTTGGATATATCTTTCCTTTCTCTTTTACCTTTCCCTTTTCTTCTTTCTTCAGCCATTTATAAAGCCTCATCAGATAGCCACTCTGCTTTATTGCTGCCTGCTATACAATGGTTTTTTGGAATGGTTTTTGTTGCTGCCTGCTATACAATATGGCAACTCTCTGTCCATGGTTCTTCAGGCATTCTATCAGATCTAATTCCTTAAATCTATTCATCACCTCAACTTCATATTCATAAGGGATGTTATTGAGGTCATACCTATGTGGTCTGATGGGTTCCCCTACTTTCTTCAATTTAGTTTGGAATTTTGCAATAAGAAGCCCATTATCTGAGCCATAGTCAGCTCCAGGTCTTGGTTTAACTGTATGTAGCTTCTCCACCTTTGGCTGTAAAGTATATAAACAATCTGATTTCAATATTGACTATCTGGTGATGTCCATGGGTAGAGTCACCTTATGGGTTGTTGAAAAAGAGCATTTGCTATGACCAGTGGGCTCTGCTTCATTTCATAGTCCAAGGCCAAATTGCCTGTTATTCCAATTATCTTTTGGTTTCCTACTTAGCATTCTGATGCCCTGTGATGAATGTGCCATCTTTTTTTGGTGTTATTTCTAGAAGATGGTGTAGGTGTTCACAGAATTGATCAACTTTGTTCTCTTCAGCATTAGTGATTGGAGCATACACTCATGTTACTGTAATGTTGAACGCTTTGCCTTAGATTTGAACAGATTGTATTCAGTCATTTTTTTGAGATTATTACCCCAGTACTACTTTTCTCACTCTTTTATTGACAATGAGGGCTACTCCATTTGTCTAAGGGGTTTTTGCACACAGTAGTATATGTAGTGATCACCTGAATTAAATTCACCCATTCCTGTGCATTTGAGTTCACCGACACCCAAGATGTCAATGTTTAATCTTCCCATCTCCTGTTTGACCACATCCAGCTTACCTTGGTTCATAGATCTTATATTTCAGGTTCCTATGTGATATTGATCTTTACAGCATCAGACTTTCCTTTCGTCACCAGACACATCTGCAGCTGAGCTTCCTTTTGCCTTTGCCCCAGCCACTTCATTAGCCCTAGAGCTCTTGTAGTTGTCCTCTGCTCTTCCCCAGTAGTGTGCTGGACACCTTCCAACCTGAGAGGCTCATCTTCCAAAGTCCTATCTTTTATCATTTTAGTATTATTGTCCATGGGGTTTTCTTAGCAAAGATACTGGCATGGTCTGCCATTTCCTCATCCTGTGGACTTCATGGCATGGCATCATGGCACAGTGCATAGTTTTGTTGAGCTACACAAGCCATGGTAAACCCATGATCCAGGGTGGGTATTCTTTCTTAGTAAATAAATTATTTCTGTGGCTCAGGTTTGATGCAGCAAATCTCTACCACATCTCTTGTTTCCATCCCCTTCTGTCCCATGCCACCACCGTAGTTCAGGATTCTACCACCTCTCCCTGATAGCATTGCAACAGCCTTCTAACTGATCTCCCTGCCTCAATGCTGTCATTGGACAAACCATCCTCCACCCAACTGCTGGTGGTTTTTCCTAAGTGTAGTTTCAACCACTCCTTCTCCCATGCTCAGTTAACTCCCACAACTCTCTATTGCCTCTAGGACCAGATACAATCCAACATTGTGTGTGTGTGTGTGTGTGTGTGTGTGTGTGTGTGTGAATTAATTGGCTAGGAAAGAATCAAGAACATGAGTAGACAGTAGATTCAGAATCAGCAAGAGATTAGCTCCTCAACTGCCCAACTCATCCAAGTTCAATCTCCTCCCTTTCCATGATGGGGAGGAGTTAAAAGGAAGAGAGACTGATTCTACATCTACCATCATCTCACCCCACCCCTAGTTGCTCACTCTTCTTTCATGATTATCATCTTTTATATAAAGAAAAGTCAATAGCTGCTAAATCCTTGTCTGGAATGACCAATGTTAGTATAGGTAGTGGTTGGGGGAATGAGATAAGAGACTCCTAATCCTTGCTCCAGTGTGATTGCAGCAAGACAGTGCAGTATAGTCAGTACGTAGTTGGAAGTCCCAAACACAATAGAGGTATATTTAAGTCAGACTACTTGGCAAAGTTTCCAGAACAGGAAAGCCCATACACAGTGAGAATAATTATACTCTATACAGAGATATCCCTCAAAGAAAAAGTGAGTCAACTCTGGGAAGGGGCTGATTAATGACTAGTGGGATGCACATGATTCATCACATGTGGGAACCTAGTCCTATACTAATAGGAGCCCAGAACAGGGGCCCTTTGGAGGGAGAGCTCTCAAAGCTCCTTGGGTTGCATCAGTTTGTAATGTGACCCATGGACTTATACAACATCCTATTCCTTCCAAGTGGGTTCTCCTTCTCCCTTTCCACCCCCCATTAAAGTTAAAAATTCCACAATGTTACAGTGGACTCTTAGGATAAAGCATTTGTGCTAGAAAAGTCCTCTGAGGTCACTGAGTCCAACCCCTCATTTCACACATGGGGGGAACTGAGGCCCAGAGAAGTCAATTGTGTTGCTCATTTTTATCAAGAATTTGGATTGAGGTTAGGGTGGCACATTTATTGCATTTTCAGATCACATAAGGCTAGGAAGCACAGCTAATACACTGCATGACTGATTCAGGATTCAAAATTATCTTGACTGCTCAGAGCATTAGGCCAAATATACTGTGAGGAAATGTCTTAGGGAAAAATGTAACTTCTTGCTTGGGTTCCAAAATTCAACTTCATACAATAAATCAATCGATCAACCTTTAAAGCACCTACTATGTGTCAGGTATTGTACTAGGGACTAGAGATACAAGTACAAAGAATGGAACAATCCCTACCCAAAAGGAGTTTATAGTCTAGGATGGGGGA
This sequence comes from Phascolarctos cinereus, assembly GCF_003287225.1. NCBI lineage: Eukaryota > Metazoa > Chordata > Mammalia > Diprotodontia > Phascolarctidae > Phascolarctos > Phascolarctos cinereus. The sequence continues at coordinate 20,980,808 of NW_027555958.1, read as the reverse complement.
GACATGGCTAGGCAGCAATTTATCCAAAAAAAATGGCTTTGGCATTCCGGTTAAAAAGTGGGTAGACTTGTAATCCAGCCTCAGACACTTGGCACTAGCTGTGTGACCCTGGGCAAATCACTTAACCCTGATTGCCTCACCAAAAAGCAAAAAAAAAAAAAAGTGAAAGTGCAGCTTGTTAAAATTCTGTCTAAATACCAAAACAGAATTTCTGAAAATCAGAGAAGAGATTGACAAAAGGAGAAGCACTAATCAACAATGATAACAACAAAAACCCCACCAAATTGATGAATAAAACTAGAAGCTGTTGGTTTTGGGTTTTGGGGTTTTTTTAGCCAATAAAATACATAAATCTTTTTAAAAACTCTTTGGGAGTAGGGCTCAGTGGATTGCAAGCTCAATATAAATCAACAGTGTGTTACGTTGGCCAAAAAAATAAGCCATCACTCCACTGATAAAGCATTGGGTTGCATGAAGAGCAGTACGTGCTCCAGGCAATGGTTTTGCCATACTCTGCCTCAGGCAAACCACCCCTAGAGTGTTATGGTGAGTTCTGGCCACCATTCCAAAGACCTACTTTGATAAGCTAGGGAGTGGTCTCCAGTTCACACCATATGAAAACTGACTGAAGAAATTGCATATGTTTAGCCAAAAGAAGAAATAACTTAAGGGAAGTGAGAATTGTTTCTGAAGGGATTCAATGTTCTTTGCTTGACTCCAGAAGGAAGAACCAGCAGGGAAAAGGCAAATTTAGGTGTGAGGGCAAGGAAGCCCTGCTAACGGTGAAAGCTAGCCAGAAGTGGAATGAACTTGCCTCTCACTATAGGCTTCTGAGAAAGGCCTGAGAACTGCTTCTTGGGAATGTTATAGACAGAATTATTTTTCAGGTACAGGTGGGATCAGTGAACCACTAAGATCACTTCCAGCTCTGGAGTTCAGCGACGGCCAATGAGAGGCAGTGTTGCAAGGGGGTAAAGGATCACAGCACGGAGAGCTGGCCTTAGAGGATATTCAAGTCCTGACACATATTGGCTGTGTGCTCCTGGATAAGTCACTTAATTTCTTAATTGCCCTACGCAGCTTCCCAAGACTATATGTAGAGGTAGTGTCCATCTGAATAGGCAGATGACAATAATAGCTAGTATTTGTGTTTTTGTTCACTTGCGTCTGACTCTTTGTGACCCCATGGACCACACTGTCCATGGGGTTTTCTTGGCAAAGCTACTGGAGTGGCTTGCCATTTCCTTCTCCAGTGGATTAAAGCAAACAGAGGTTAAGTGACTTGTCCAGGGCCACACATCTAGTAAGTGTCTAAGATTGGATCTGAACTCAGGTCTTCCTGATTCCAGACCCAGCACTCTATACCACCTAGCCACCACAGGATTTATATGCCTAAGGTATTCAAAGCACTTTATGCATATGATCTCTTTTTATTCTCCCAGAAACCTTGGGAGGTAGCCACTACTTTTGTTCCCTTTTTCATAGACGAGAAAACTGAGGCCTAGAAGAGTTACGTGAGTTGGTCAGGTTCACACAACTAGTAAGTGTCTGAGGCAGGATTTGAACTCAGGTCTTCCTGAAAAAGGCAGGGGACACCTTCACCAGGAGCTCTCTCTGACAGTGAAGTCACAGATCACATTTTTTTTAAAAAGAGTAGAACATGACAAGGGAGAAGAATCGACTTGTGTGACATCGGAGTCATAGAATATAGTTTGAAGAAATCTCCCAGTGTCCTCATGGATAGGAGGGAACAGGCTGAGAGAGAAAATTCAGTCAGGCCACATGGTTATTGCTACTCATCGGGAGAGCAAATCAGAACCCAGGTTTCCTGATTCCCAGTCTAATGCTCTTTCCACGGGGCTATACTGCCTCACTGTCACTCATGGGACGCAAGGAATTGGGGAGCAAATCATCCAAGTTGACATTTCCCTATGTCATATACATAAACCAACACCAGAGGGCGCTGTGAGCATCAGCCAAGCTACCTATTCTTCCTTGGGAGAAGGTATTAGAGCTAAGACCCAAGCACCTGTCTTGGATTCCCTCCCTCCAACCCCCTGCAGAGCTGCTCCAGCAGCATCCCCTTGCAGGCACCTTCAATCTCCCCTCCTTCATTGGCTCCTTCCCTTCTATCTGCAGCCATACTCAGGTTTTCCCACGCCTTCCCTTGACTTATCATGTCAGCCAGTTCTAACTTGTGTCCTTCTACCAAGAGTCTTGAAAAAGTTCTGTGTGTGCTCCCATCCATTTTCTACTTTTAGATTCCTACCCGTCTTTTAAAAAAGGAGTTCTTAATCTTTTCTTCCTTCCTTCCTTCTTTCTTTCTTTCTTTCTTTCTTTCCTTCTTTCTTTCTTTCTTTCTTTCTTTCTTCTTTCTTTCTTCTTCTTTTCTTTCTTTCTTTCTTTTCTTTCTTTCTTTCTTTCTTTCTTTCTTTCTTTCTTTCTTTCTTTCTTTCTTTTCTTTCTTTCTTTCTTTCTTTCTTCTTTCTTTCTTTCTTTCTTTCTTTCTTTCTTTCTTTCTTTCTTTCTTTCTTTCTTTCTTTCTTTCTTTCTTTCTTTCTTTCTTTCTTTCTCTTCTTCCTGACCCCAGGCCCAGCACCTTATCCACTATACCACCTAACTGCCCTAATTAACCTAATTGTGCTAAGTACGGGCAGCTAGGAGGCACCGTGGAGTCAGGAGGACCTGCAAAGTGAGCTGGAGAAGGAAATGGCAAATGCTCTAGTATCTCTACCAAGAAACTCCCAAAAAAGGATGAAGGAAAAGCACAAAGAGTAGGACACGACTGAAAAATGACTAAAAAAATGTTTTAAGTACTAAGGATTCAAAGGCAAATGTGAAACGGTCTCTGCCCTCAAGGATCTTACATTCTATCGAAAGACACAAATACAGAATACAACAATAATAGTAACTTAGAAATTTATACAGCATCTAGTATATGCCAGGCACTATGCTAAGTGCTTTATAATTATCTCATTTAATCCTCACAACAGCCCCGAGTGCTATTATTGTCCCCATATTACAGATGAGGAAACTGAGGCAAATAGGATTAAGTAACATGCCCGGGGTCACACAGAAAGTAAATATCTAAGGCCGGATTTGAACTCATGTCTTCCTGACACCAGGCTTGGTGCTGTATCTACTCCACCACCTAGGTACCCTAAAATACAAGATAATTTAGGGAGGAGAGCATGAACAGTTGGGAGGCTAAGGAAAGACTGCATGAAGAAGATGGTGCTTAAGCTGAGCCTTGAAGATTACATGAGGCAGAAGTGAGGATGGAGTGCCTTCCAGCCATGGAGGCCAGCCAGTGTAAAGGCACTGACATGGGAGATAGAGGAGTGTCTTGTGAGAAGGATGCTGCCCTTTTACATTGGTCCCACGGTATTATGGGAAAGTGAATACTTTCCTATTGGCATGTCTACTATGCCAGTATTTTAAGAAGGGGAAAACCCACCCTCTTTGTCCACTTCAGTCAGCTCTGGATGAGCCAATGGGGATTATCCATTGCAAATTTCTGATCCCAAACTGTCTTCCCCTTCCCACCCAGTATACTTTGGGGCCACCCTACTCAGAGGAAGGCAGCGAGATGAAAGCTCATTTGAACATCAGCCTGATCCAAGCATTACTGGGAACGTCAGTGAGCTGGCGGGAACAAACCCCACAACAGAACAAGAGAAATGGCGCTTGGGTTAGCTGCTGTTTTGAATTACCCATGCCTTTGCTTCCTGTAGTTGTGTCCATTAGCGCAGATGTTGGAGAATTTTCTGGATGCTGTGTAATCACCCAATAGCTATCAGATGAGGACGATGACACACACTCTGTCCAGCTGGTTAACCTCCGACTCCCACTCTAGTTACCCCTTGAGGCTCTCACTTTCTGTGAAGCAATCCCTCGGTCTGTTCAGAGCCACCTTTGACAATGGCTGGCTTGCAAGCCCCTCCTTGTCTTTGCCCAGTGGGTTTTTCCATCCTCCTGGGACCCTTCAGTTGCTTTCTATCCTTCCTGGAGCCGAAGGAAGGCCGTCCTGGCATCCATGTCCAAGGCAATGACTCTTGCCTCTCTCCCTTGGATTGTTCATTAATGCAGTGGAGTGTGTGGCTTGGTCTCCCAGCCTTGTCCTGACACTGTTGACCATGGCCCTCCAGGCAGCTTTCAGAGCCTGGGACACTGCTTCTCAGAGCCCGTGCCAACCTAAACCACGTGCTCCAGAACAGCTTCCTGGGAGGCTGAGGCTGTGCTTTCATTTGGACATTCAGTTCCAAGACTCCCTCTGCCCCTGGCCTAGTTCACAGGTCAGAACTGGGCAAGTGCCAAAAGGTCAGTGATGCCAGCGCTGCCCTGGACCAGTGGTCTCCAAACTTTCTGTAATGTCTCTTCCACTTCATACATACATACATACAACTGCCATATACCTATATTTTCCTTTTCTTTTCCTTTCTTTTCTTTTTTTCTTTTCTTCCCCCCTTCCTCTTCCCTCTCCTCTCCTCTTCTCTTCTCTCCCCTTCTCTTCCCTCTTCTTTCCTTCCTTTCATCTTCCCTGTCCTCCATGCCTCCTCTCTCCTCCCCTCTTCTTCCATTATCTCCCCTTCCACTCCTCCCCTGCCCTCCCCTCTCCTATCCTTTTTTCTCCCCTCCTCTCCTCTCTCCTTCTACTCTTCTCTCCTCTCAGTTTCCCTATCTCACCCAAGCTTAAAGTATAGTGGCCAATTATGACATCAATCCGCTGTTGATCAGCTTAGAAGCTTTGACCTGATGCTTTTCTAGCCTGAGATGGTTGGTCCCTTTTTCAGCAGCTGAGGGCTCACCATGTTGGTGCTGAACTCAGCAAGGACACCATTTGGATTGATCTCCACTACAGCTCAGAACTCCAGAGCTCAAGTTATCCACCAACCTCACCCTTCTTGGTAGCAGGGATTATGGGTATGCACCACTATACCTGCCCCCTACATTTTTCAGAAGGAAGGAAAGAAAAAAGGAAGAAAAGAAGAAGGAAAGGAGGAAGGGAAAGAAGGAAGGGAGGGAGGGAAAGAAGGAAGGAAATGAGTATTTATTAAGTGCTTACTATACACTCTGCTAAGCACTTCACAAATATTATCAATTTAATCCTAACAGGAGTCCTGTGGGGTAGGTTATATTATTATGCCTATTGTATAGTTGAGGAAACTGGGATGGACAGAAATTAAGTGACTTGCCCAAGGTCACACAGCTAGTAAGTGACTGAGGCTGGATTTGAACTCAGGTCTTCCTGACTGCAGGTTTAGTAATCTGTGCCACCAGCTGCCTCTTAAATTGCATCATAAAGCAATTTATGCAAACAACTTCTTAGCATATATTTTAATAAAATAAAATTCAAAATGTATTACCATTCCTATATCAAGACACATCTTAAATAAAACATCAAAACAATGCAATATACTTATTTATTGTTGATAAAAATCTTTAGAATTTAGTACTTATTAAATAATAATTTTATTCTTATGATGGGCGAGCTTGTTCTGTTCTGTTTTGGTTTGGTTTTTTGGTGTTGTTTCTCAAAATGTGCCATTGATGATATTGTTACTCAAGATTCTTTTTTTAACCACTGGTATAAATTAATATTTTGTTCACAGCTACAGCAGAAAAAAGAAAAAAGAAAAGGACAAAAATAAGATGTTACAACATGAATTCGATAGAGTGGTCTTATTTGAATTTGCCTTGCATGTTTCCACTGGGCTGCAACCAATTACCATATAACTTTGAATAGTGTAAATTTAAATATGTGTAACCACTTCAGAGGATTTGCTATTGGCATTCATCAGGACCTAGCCGTAATTTGTATTGCTTTGTTGGATCAATCAGAGAATTCTTTACTCACTGGTAGCCAAAACATTATAATATTTTCAGGTTCGGATGTTTGATTCAGCATACTGTCACAGTACAAGTCTATTAACCATTCTTGTTCGGATGAAATAAGATCAAAGGTATGAGACTTGTCCATGACAAATGGGTTCCTTACACATTTATATATTAAAATGCATTTTTTCAATGAAACGAGAATTGCTTCAATAGACTGATTAAACGATTAATAAATATGACTTAACTTTCTTCCATTTCATTTAAAGAGAAGGTAATTTTTCAAACATATCAATTACATTATTTTGTAAATTTGTTATCCATATCTCTAACTTTTTCATAAATGTAGACACTTCCTCTTTCTGGATCATGGTATAGGTTTAAGGATCTTGTGTTGGTTTATCTAGAATACTTATTTTTTTCAAAAACATTTAAACTTCGGGAAGAGATTTTTATTAAAAAATGAATTATTGCTCTTATTATCACTAATAAAAATGCAATTTCTTTTTTTTTTTTTTGCTCAGATAGCCTTCAAATTATTTGGGCACAAGAAAGTCAATATATTTTAGAAAAATACAGAAGGTCCCTGTGCTCTTCCTTTATGTTGTTACTTAATTTTACAAAGACCCTTTTAATAAACTGTATGTGTTCCTGTATACAGATGATTACTCCTGTATCAGTTTGAAAAATGATTTAGCTCTTAATTCGTTCCTCAACACCAGTGATTATCCTTTAAAATCAAACTTCGTTTTAAATTGAGAATTGTAGACCTGTATATTATCCTGCTATCAACTGGGCACATTAGAATCTAATACAAATTTCCCGCAGTATGTAATTTCCATTTAAAAAAAAATTTGTCAATTATATTGACTTTTTCCTGGAAGTGATATTGCCATCTGCCAGTGTTTTGCAAAGGAAAAATCTTCCCTAACGTTCTTTTCAATAATATTTTATACTGTTCATACGGAATCAAATGATTATCTTTTTTATTTTTTTCAAATGATTATCCTTAACTGTATCTGTTGTTTCAACTACTTGCAATGCAAAACAGGAAGATTTTAATTTCTTGATTTGTTGATCACTAAGGTCTTCAGACGTATGATTTTCCTACTCACCATATTAACTTCAAGTGGAAGCATTCAATGCTGCTTTGCATATGATTTGCCAAATATTATTTTGACCACATCATTACCGTCAGGTGACATGAACTTTTGTCTTATGAAATGAGACCTTTTACCCTCAGCTAGGTAAGCAGTCTTTTTATGTCATAAACATGGTTTTAAGCAGTTTTTTGGTGGTTTTCTTGGCTTCCTTTAAAGCATTTCATTCTCTCTGGAAAAGTTCTCTTGTTTTCCCAATACAATCTATATTAACATTCTGTATTTCTGTATTCTGCTCCTTAACTTGTCTCAGTGGTCTTCTCTTGCACGACTTTCGGCTGTTCCGATGATATCATCCAAAGGAACCTAGAAAGTATGGCTAAGAATTATGAAGTCTTGGGGAATCTACCCCCTACCCCATTCAACAGTTCAGACAGGGATTATTAGCCTCCAGTCTATGACTAGAGTTCAAGGAATCTATGAATTGGGATGGAAAAAATTTGGTTTCCTTTGTAATTCTAAATGTTTTATTTTATTCATTTAAAAACATTATTCTGAGAAGTGGGCCATAGGTTTCACCAGACTGCTGCCAAAGGGGTCAAGGACACACACAAAAAGCTTGAGAACCCCTTTTCTTAGGGGGATAGGTGATATTTTCACCACAACTGGTGAGTGATGGTCAAGGTTTCCAAAGACAGAGGTGCATTTAGAGAGTGAACAGCTGACTTAGAAAACGGTATCTGAAAATGGGATTTAGATTTCCAGGCTTCACTTTAAAATAGAGGAATGACGAGCTCTAGACCAGGGATGGTGTGTACCTATAAGAGCTGGGAATACCATGTAGAACACCATTGCTGGTGGGAATGCCATTTTCCTGGAATCTGATCAAGAGGGATTTAAGGTGAATAAAGGCCCATGGAGGGACCAAACTTGGTGCCATGAAGAACAGTGGTATGCCAGTGGGAAAGACCAGGAATTCTCTTCAGTTGCCAGGTCTTGAAGACTCTACCTCCCTAACATTTCTCACACATGTCCCCTTCTCTCCACTCATGCAGCCTACCCCAGATCAGACCCTTGTCCCCTCTTCCTTGGACTCCCAGTAGATTCCTAACTGGTCTCTCTGTCTCTAATCACTCCGTTCTTCAATTCGTCCTTTGCTCAGCTACCAGGTTGCTATCCCTAAAGTACTGGTCTAATGAGGTCACTCCCCTGCTCGATAAACTCTAGTGCTGCCTATTGACTCTAAGATCCACTACAAACTCCTTTGTAGAATAGCGGCAGCACTTAACACAATGTTTGGTGCATTATAATAATAATTTTTTTAAAGCTTGTTGACTGACATGTAAAGAACTTCACAACCTATCTCTAACTTCCCTTTCTAACCAATCCGTTACTCCCCTTCACTTATTCTAGAGTTCAAACACACTGACCTTCTGGCTGTTTCTCCCACATGACACTCCAGTCAGCTTCCAGCTCCACACCGTTGCATAGGCTGTCCCTACCCAACCCTGGAATGTACTCTCCCCTCTCTTCTGATTTGGAATCCCTGGATTCTTCTAAAGTTCAGCTCAAGTGGCATGTACATGAGACCTTTCTTGATCCCCTCCTTCAGCTTTTTCACCTTCCTCACCCCAGTGTTGTGTGTATATCTATTTTGTGTCTATACTTTCATAATGGGGTTTAGTTGCATGCCCAATTCATCCAAGATTGATCCACATGGTATCTTAGATCTACATCTATGTGACTGGGGGAAAGTCTTTATCACATGGAACATAGTTTTCGTCATCTGTAAAATGAAGATAAGAATACATACTACCTACCTCACACGATTGTCAGGACAATAACACTTTGCAAACATTTAAGTGCTATAGAAATGTACACTATTATTATTGTCATTAATAATAAAGAAAAGTTAAAATAAATAGTACTAAATTCATTTTTTTGTTGTTGTTATTGTGAATGCCAGTGCATGAGGAGGGGGTGGGGGAACAGGTTTGATTAGAAGAATATAAGAAGGTAAATGGAGAGCTCTGTGGGGATTTTGAAGGGTACTCTGGACTCTTTCAAGAGGCTTATGATGCTGGCTCTTGATTGTGTCTAATTTCACTTCAAACTGTCTGGCTTTTCTTTTCCTGGAGATAGGTGCATCACTAGCACACCACTCACTCATTAGTCGTGATTTGGTCTTTTCTTGGCTCAAAAATGTAATAAAGGAGAAGGGGAGGCAAGGGGAAAAGAAAGATTTTCCTGAGGTAAGATGACAAATGTTGGAAGAGAGACCAGAAGGGGAAAGGGAGTTAAAGAGGATGTGTGTATCCATGTGAGTAATTTCCTGATGTGGAATTAACTGAGCTGGGAGCAGTGAAAGACAGTCACAGGAGTGAGAACAGCATGCATGTGATCTCTCAGAGGGGGAAGAAAGGAGGCGGTGGGAAAGAGCGAGGAGCTGTCTAACTTATTGGCAATTCCCCACTGCCTCCTTTCTTCCTCCTCAGAGGGATTACACACATTCTGTTCTCACTCTTTTGACCCTCACTTTCATTGCTCACAGCTCAGTTAATTCCACATCAGGCAGTTACTCTCACGTACACACACATCCCTTTCTCCTTCTTTCCTCCTTCTCCCTCTCCCCTCCTTTCTCTCTGTATCTCTGTCTCTGTGTGTATGTGTGTGTGTATCTCCCCTCCCTGCTTCTCCACCACAATAATACTGTTTCTCTGTGTCTCCCTTCTCTCTCCTCTTTCTCTCCTCTCTCTCTGTCTCTTTATCTTTGTCTCTCTCTGTTTGCCTCCTCTCCTTGTCTGTCTCTGTCCATCTGTCTCTGTCCCTTCTGTCTCTGTCTGTCTCTATCTCTCCCTGTCTATCTCTCTGTCTATCTGTCTGTCTGTCTCTCTCCCTGTCTTTCTCTGTCCCTTCTGTCCCTTCTGTGTGTGTGTGTATGTGTGTGTGTGTGTGTGTGTGTGTGTGTGTGTGTGTCTCTCTCTCTGCTACTTGGGTGCCATGCAGAGAAAGCTGAAACATGCTTTGGAGATGCATCAGATGGAAGAAATTTCAAAGACCATTCAGCCCAGCCCCTATAGTTTACAGACAGAGAAACTGAGCCGAGGAATTCAATGACTTGACCAACATCTCCCAGGTGGTAAAGCACCACAGGTGTGACTCACAGCCAGATCCTCTCATTCTAAAACCAAACACTGGTGAGTGAAGAGGGCAAAGAGCTGCTTGTAAGTGATATTTGTAAATCGCAGAAGTTTTCAAGCCCAACTGCCTCATTTCACAGAAGGGAAAGCTGAGGCCCAAGAAGGGGAGATGACTCTGCCAAGGTCACACAGCTAGTTAATATCAGAGCCAGCACTACAAGTGAGTTGTTCTTCTTTCTGCGTGCTCTGCTGTCTATGCTGTTAAACAAAAGAACAAAGAGGGTGATTATTTTGGGGTTTTTTTGGCAAGGCAGTTGGGGTTAAGTGACTTGCCCAGGGTCACACAGCTAGTGAGTATCATGTGACTGAGGCTGGATTTGATCTCAGGTCCTCCTAACCCCGGGGTAGGTGTTCTATCCACCTAGCTGCCCCAAAGAAGGTGATTATTGCAGACTCTCCTGCTCACTTTGTGTGCAGGCCTGTGTGTATGGAGAGACAAAGATGAAGTCCAGGGATGTGTTGTTAAATGTTTAACAACTGGCTCTCGGGGGAGGGAATATTCCTACCATACATGCTTACATTTAACCTACCTATCAATGTTTTCTCCATCATTTTCTTAAAGCTACACGATCAACAAAGTAATAAACCAATCCCTGATTTGTAACATTTGCCAGTTTCTAAGGTGTCAATACTCATGCTGGAAATTTAACAATCTGCTCCTGAGAGCTGGTGTGCGCTGCCTTGTGCTGGTCTGTGCTGGCTGCTGTGCCCTCATAACAGATGCTCAGCCTTCCTCAAGTGCCAACAGCCCTCAAGGAGAAGCCAGTTCTATGAAGAATTTGATCAGCAGGGCCCAGGGCCCCTTTCAGGAATGATGTGCCTTGGCGAGGTATGTGGGCATCCAGGTCTAGGAGCTCATGTGGTGGCTGGCCCTCTCTGTCCACCCTGGGCCAAGAGCCCAGAGGATAGAATCTCGCCTCGAATCACCCCAGGGCCACATTCCCTCACATCTAGCGCTCTTATAGTCTGGCTGACTCTGGTTTTAAACCATTACATAATCAGTGAAAGGAGTTTAGGGTAATGGCAGCCTAAGATGGGCGAGCTAGGCGGTACAGTGGATAGAGCACTGGGTCTGGAGTCAGGAAGACCTGCGTTCAAATCTGGCCTCAGACATTTACTATCTGCCTGACCCTAGTCAAGTCACTTAACTCTGTGTGCCTCAGTTTCCTTGTCTGTAAAATGAGCTAGAGAAGGAAATGGCAAACCGCTCCAGTATCTCTGCCAAGAAAATCCCAAATGGGGTCATGAAGAGTCAGACAGAACAACAAAAATGGGGCAGGGATAGGCTGGAGCCAGTCTGAATGGGCTCTGAGCCGATTGTTAAATTCTCATTGTGAGCTTTTACACGTTAGAAATAAGCAAACATAAATAAGGGCTTGATTTATTGTTTTATTGGTTGTCTTGACTTAAGAAAATGAAGAGAAAATGTTGATCACTCAGACTCGATTTAAAAGTGTGTCATGGGTACATTTTCTCCCCAAAGAGCCAATTGTTACACATTTGCCAGCATACCACAGTGGTGGGTGAGAGGGAGACAGTGTGTAAACAATTGTTTGCATGTGACATTTGCAAGTCGTAGAACATTAGCTCTACAAGGAACATTTTGTGCCCCTGACTCCACTGTGCAGCCCACATTTCAAATAGATATTTCATTTTGTTTTTCCATTTCCCCCCCAAACTTTGCAAAGCACGTTCACATCCATCATCTTGTTTATGCCTTGTAGTGCCCCCTGTGAAGTAGGCAGGGGAGCTATTATCACCCCATTTTGCAAAGGAGGAAACTGAGACTTGTAGTGAGTTAGTGAGTTCCCTAGGGTATGCAGGTAGCTGACAGCAAGGGGTAGTGGAGCCTTGGTCACTGAGTCAGAAGATCTGGGTTTCAGTCTTGACTCTACCACTAACTCATGGAGGGACCTTGGGGGTCACCTATGCTCTGTGGGACTCAGTTTCCTGTTTGGAAAAATGAAGAAGGGTCAGACAACCTGATCCCTGAGGTCCCCTCTACACCCTCTGAATCTAGTGACACCAGCTGGGATGAGGACTCTGGTTTCCCAATTCCCAAATGCACCGGTCTTGTCACAGCCTCATCCTGTCCAAACTGTTTTATTTCATTAAAAAAAAAGTTTCATAACTGGATCCCTTTCCATGTCATGGAGCTCCATTTCACAATCAAATGACTGCATGTTGTTTACAAGGGGGGATTGTTTATATTTTGACTGTCTCTCACTTTGTTTTGTAAGACCCAATTCCATGTTTTCCGATGTTCAGATGTGTCCTCTGCTGTCCCTGGGATCTGTCTCCACCATCCTCCTTCCTGATCCCGGCTGTCTGGCAGCCATCATTGCAGGGAACGTCTGGCTGTTTTCAGACAAGAGCAGGGCCGGAAATCATTAAGCTCACAGAAGGCTCCAGTCTCCTCCGCTGATAGCCCTGAAGGGCATCTCAGCTGTTGTTCTGCTGAGGACACCCATGCTGCTCCCTCTTTTCTGAGACTCCTATTCCCCCATGGTTCTGGTTGAACCATATTGCTTCCTCATTCAATAAACCCCAGAGGCTCCCTATAACTCCCAGGATCAAATGTAAAATCCTTTGTTTGGCTTTCAAAGCCCTTGCATCCTCTCCAGGGGCAGAAAGCACAGGCTGTCACAGTCACGATGTGGGTTCAAATTCTGCCTCAGATGCTTAATAGATATGGTACCCTAGGCAAGTCACTTTATTTCTCTGTGCCTCAGTTTCCTATTTGGTAAGTGTAGGGGGTCAGATGGCTTCTAGGTTTCTTTCTACCTCTCTATGATTCAAGAAGCCAGAGCTGTGGGTCACAGACACACACACACACACACACACACACACACACACACACACACACACACACACGGCTGTGGGCTGGAGTAGCGAGGGAAGGCTTGGATGGACAAGAGACTTAGCCTGTTGGGGCACCGGCTTCTTCTTCTACAAAATAAAGGGGTTAGACTGGACTTCTAGAATCTCTTCTATGGACAAACCCATATCCTATGCCTTAGGGTTTAGGCATGCAAGGAAATCGGGGAAGGATATAACATAAGAACAGAAGGATTTAGTGCTGAGGAGAATCCAGGAGTCTTTTGAGGAGGCCCTTGGTTGAAGGGTTCTTGCAAATGGAAGATAGGAGAAAGTCAGGTTGGAATGGGTTCACATCCTACCTTACTAGCTATCTATGTGACCTTGGGCAAATCTCTCTGGGCCCCAGAGGGATGGGGGGGGGGGGAGGCAGACCAGATAGTCTCTGAAAGCCCTTCCTGCTCTAAATCTATTGTTTTTGTGGACTTTTATTGAGGCCAGATAACAGGGGGCCTTGAATGCCATTCCAAGGAGATGAGCCTTTGGCCACACCCACTAGAGAAGGCACGTATTCAGTTAATTAACCGAAGGGTCCAGTTGTACCAAGTTAACTAAACTATCCGAGCTGCCTATGGTGCTTCCTCCAAAGAAATCAAACAGAGGAAAGCCTGTGGGACCATAGAGCCTGACCTTCCACACTGGTTTCATTTTGCCAAAGGCCACCCAGAAAATCGAGGGAGGCACAGGACTGCTGCCTGCTGAAGGCCAGAGAGGAAGTGTCCTCACCTGGGCACCTGGGGGGCTCCTCCAGGAAGCAGGGCTACTGGGTCCCCTTGGCCTGTCTCTTCTTTTGCCTTGTTTTCTCCTCGAAGGACCCTGGGGGGAAGGGAGTATTTGTTTCCAATTGATTTCAGGAGGGCTGAAGCAAGACCTCTGTTTTTCCAAACTAACATAAAGATGTTCTCAATTAGGGAACTAAGCGTGAAATTCATTCTAAATGGTTCAGTATGTCAGAGTGGACAGAAAGCTGGCTCAGATTATGGCAGCCAGGCTGACCCATTTCTTCACACAGGAGCCGATTCAAGCCTTTCCTCAGAGGGGCCCAGAGGCTGGACTTCCCCCAGGCCCCTCTGCTGGGCAATGATCAGCCCCTTAAGGCCTGAGGGGATGGGGCAGGGGTGACTGATGTGCCATGGGGGGAGGGGGACAGCGGATAATGCAGTCCCCTCCTCCCCCCAAGCGAGCAAGGATTCTTCCCTCCAGCTCGAACATCTGCAGGAAGCTATTGCACAGAGTTCTCTGTAGGGTGTCTGGGCCGAGGGAAGCAGACATGACAGGGCCCCAGGCCAAGTACCATCTCTTCCAGGAAGCTTGCCCTGATTCTTGCAAGCCGTGTGCATCTCTCCCTTTCTGAACTCCAGGTGGATCTTAGTATCTGCCTTACAACTCAGCAGCTTCACTAGAAGTGGTTGTGGGTGCTCTCCTTGTGCAAGGCCGGAGTCTTCTCTCCCCAGCTAGACTGAGGACGTCTCCTTCTGCATCATCTTGGGCTTGGCAAGTGGCAGTCAATTCAGCACAACATTTTAGGCATCTAGGTAACTCACTGTAAAGATCTCTGTGCTCAGTAGAGCTACATTTGAGCTGTGAGACCCTAGCAAGGCCAACTTCTGTTTGCCTCAATTTTCTCAGCTGTAAAGTGGGGATAATAAGAGCGCCTATCTCTCAAAGTTGTTGTGAGGGTCATTTGAGACAACATGTATAAAGTGCTTTGCAAACCTTAAAAAGTGCCATAGAAAAGCTAGCTCTTTTAACTTATAGCCTCCTCTGTTATAAAACACTGGCCCTGTGATTTATTCGGTATAGGGAACTCCAGGGAGAGGAAATACCCTCCACTAATGCAGGTCAGCTTCTCTGTAAGTGATAGTCTTAGAGAGTGACCCAAAACGTTGAGAGACCCAATGACTCGCTTTGAGTGGCACAGCCAGGATGTGTCCAAGCTGGGGCTTGGACCCGGTTGTGAGGCCCACTCTCTATTTACTCTGCCATGCTGCCTCCAAGGCAGCTGGGATACAGGAATGAAGAACTGAACACCTGTTGTCTTCTGGGATGGGGAAAGCTGGACCCAAGGTGGACAGGGAAATGCAAATCACAGACAGAGTAATTGCCTTCACTCTATTTACTCTCTATAATCGCTAGAGGGCAAGAGGGAAAATAAAGGAGGGGAGGGAGATCAAGAAAAGCCCCAGTGAGGATGTAACTCCAGAGCTGAGCTTGGAAGGAAGCTGGGAACTCTGTGAGTGGAGGGCATTCCAGGCATGGGAAGTCACCAGGACAAAGACATAGAGGAGAGAAATGGAATTCTGTCTACTAGGAACAATAAGCAGGCCAGTGGAGAAGTAATGGATAAATAGTCACTCAGAAGGTTTGGGCAGGGGCAGCTAGGTGGTGCAGTGGATAGAGCACCAGCCCTAGAGTCAGGAGGACCTGAGTTCAAATCCAGCATCAGACATATAACATTCACCAGCTGTGTGTCTCTGGGCAAGTCACTTAACCCTAATTGCCACACACACACACACACAAAAGGTTTGGGCACTTTGTACATGGCCAGGCTGTGCCAAATTACGCTGTGGGGAAAGCTGAAGAACGAGGGTGGAACAGAGGGAAGAAGAGCATGAGGTCATAATATCCTAGTTCTGGAGCTGGAAGGGGCGTTAGAGACTTTGCAGATGCAGGTTAAGGAACTTGCCCAAAGTTGCACTGATAGAGGTAAGTGGGCAAAGACAGGATTTTGACTTTAAATCCAGCCCTCTTTCCGTATATATTTGAGACCCAGCTCTAACACTCATTAACTGTGATGCAGGAATTCCAGTGCCCACTAGATTTGGCCATCAGTGGGACCTGAGTTCAAATCTCAGCTCAGCTGCTTACTGGCTTTATAACCTAGGGGCAAATAATTTCCCCTCAATGAACCTCAGTTTCCTTTTCTGTGCAATAAGAGGGCTGTAATAGATTTCAAAGCTTCCTATGACTTTGATCAAATGGATTCCCTTCTGTGGGCTTCAAACAACTGGGGAAGTTAAATGGCACAGTGGATAGAATGCCGGGCCTGATGTCAGGAAGACTCATCATACTGAGTTCAAATCCAGCCTCAGACACGAACTGTATGACTCTGGGCAAGTCACTTCACCCTGTTTGCCTCAGTTTCCTCAGCTGTAAAGTGAGCTGGGGAAGGAAACAGCAAACCCCTCCAGTACCTTTGCTAGGAAAACCCCAAATGGGGCCATGAAGGGTCAGACACGACTGAAAAACAACTAAAACAGGCTCTTCCGGTTTGAGCAATGCAGAAAACAATGTTTACTGTCTAATGGAAGTTGGGGGAAGGGAGGGAGGGAAGGGACTGGATATAAACAGTGAAGGAACTATTCGGGGCCCCAAAGAAGTAAGATCTATACGGTATGGCCCAGTCCAGTCAGTAAATGCTCAGAAATCAGAGCAGAGAGAGAACAATGCGGAGCTGGCCTGGCCAGGGAAGACTGCCTGGAGGAGGAGGAATGGGAGCTGGGTCTTCCAGTAGAGTACGTACAAGTCTGTTGAGGGTTGTTCCATGTTTCATCTCCCTATCCCTAGTGCCTAGCCCAGTGACTGGCACACAGTAGGTGCTTAATAAATGATTGTCAGGTTGAATTGTTGAACTGAAGGATGTTTGGGGAAGATTCCCAAATGCAGAAAGGGTGCTCCAAGGAGAGGAGAATGACATAAGCAAAGGCAGGGGAGGAGGAAAAAGGAGTAGGTGTGCTTGTGTGTGTGTGTGCAGGGAGAAGATGGTGAAGGGATGATTGGCCCGGTGGAACAACAGAGCAGCCTAGCAGGTGTTTAATATGGGACCTGTTTGACTGACGGCCGGTCAAGCTTGGTCTGAAGGGCATCTGTCAGCAGAGACCCCATGGGCTGTTTGAGTCTGGAGTAGATCCCAGCCCTCAGGGGGATGGGGAGGGGCTGCTGCAAAGCCCCCCACCCCGTCCCCCAAGACCCAGAACTTGAGCAACACGGATGGGCCAGCCCAGGGCCAGCAGTTCAACAAGTGTGAAATTTTCCAACCTGCCTTGAGGTCCGAGGGCTGCCAAGGCTAAGATGAGCTCACGCACAGCCTGAACTGCAACCACTTCTGAAGTCCCTACCCAGAGACGTTTCCAAATGCCTAACGCGAAAAACCTGTCCACAGGCCTTGGCTCTGGAGATCCGGCCGGCCGCGCACAATCAGTCACGAGGAATGTCGGCCTGGGCCGCGCCAGCAGCGGTCAACCCAGCAAGGAGCCTTCCATCCTGTCCGTGTGCAGCTCCAAAGACTGGGCCAGGCCTGAGCCCCGAGGGGCAGTGTCTTCAGGCTCAGGGGCACCCTCTGCACCTCCCAGCCATGGGCACCCAGCCCACTAAGGCTGACTAAGCTGGCAGTCTCATGGTGCTGTGACCAGGCACCTAAGGCAGGTCAAAAACTCAGTTTGTGGGTATTAAGGCCAAGGTTGCAGGGACTGTCTCTAGCCAGGACTATTGGCTTTGGGATGGAAGAAGAACTCTGTTTCCCAAACAGGTACCCCAATTTACTCTGGCTGAACTCTAACCCCAGTCACAAGCTGACCCCACCAACCCCAGCCACAGTCTGACCGTTAGTCAGAAGTACCCAGTAAGTTGCCACATACCACTATACAGCTACAGAATTTTAAGATCAGTAATAGGCTATACTCCAGGCCTGGCCACAGACTGACTCTCTTAGCACAGACTGAACCCACACCTTAGTCAAAGACTGACTCTTGAGATCAGCCACAGAGTGACCCTCTGATCTTACTCACAGGCTGATTTTAACCCTGGTCAAACACTAATCCCTGCCTCACTGTTTAATAACTCCCTCCACAGCCAAAGCCTGACACCTCATTGTGGGACCACCTGGCAAATGCTTCTTACTGATAACAAATGGGTCCAGGTAAGGGAGAATACACATAGCTCAGTACATCCCACCCCCATTTCCAAAGGGACAAGGCCGTGTTCTAGGGAAGCCATTTGGTATAGTGGAAAAAGAAATGTCTTTGGGATCAGAGGACCTGGGTTCAGATCCTGCTCTTGTTACTTTCATGACCTTGGGCAAGTCTCTGGATCATTAGTTCCTACCCTTTAAAAACGAAGGCTTAGACCAAATGAGTGCTAATGACTTCGTGCTCTAAGTCAGTGATTCTAGAAGAGCAGGGGAGAGGGACAGGCTGAGTCTGGAAGAACTGGTCCATGTGGGATGGCCACAGGCACGGTGAAAGGTCCCCAGGCTGTCTTCTCTGAGCCTGTCATTGGGGTACTCATGCTCATGTGGACCTGGGTTAGTCCAGGCCCATGAGAGTTTCTAGATCTCCCCACACTCCAAGAACCTTCCCCCAACCCCCAGGACTCCTTCTGTACTGGCCCAGACAGGAAGGTAAACTCAGATGGAGAAACCGGGGAACAGAGAGCCACGTATATTTATTCTGTTTATACTTCTACAGACATGTCATCTCCAGCAGTGATGTGGAAGCATCTGGAGGACGGGAGCTGTCTCTTTTGTCGTTGTGTCTCCAGGGCCTAGGACGTGGCCTGGCCCATAGGGGCTGCCTGATAAAGGCTGGTGGATGGATCGGATTGCATCCAGAGTGCAGCAGAATGGAGGAGTGAGGATGACAGTCGCAGCCTCATCCTGACCGGCCGGGGCTTCTCTCCATGAAACCAGCCAATCTTCAAAGATGGTGGCTGTAGGCATGGATTATGGGACCATGGCTCTTGACCTGGAAGGAACCTCAGAGGCCGAGTCCACTTTATAGAGGGGGAAACTGAGGCCCAGGGAGGTTATGTGAGAAGACCTGCCTCAGAACTGACAAGCTGAGTGACTCTGGGCAATTTACATAATCTCTCGAGCCTCAGTTTCCTCAGCCATAAAATGGGCATAATAACAACCCCCCCCCCGGGTTGTTGTAAGGATTGAATGAGATAACATATGAAAAGCATTTTGCAAACCTTAAAGCATTATACATAGGGGCTGGCTTTCAATGACTATTGCCTATAGTCACCAGGTGATAAGCACAAGAGGCAGGTTTTGAACCCAGGTTCTCTGACTCCCGAGTCTAGGCTCAGGTCTCTGGACCAACAGTCTAGATCTCTGCCCCCTGCCCTTGGCTTGTGTACTTGAATTCTGTCCCTGACTTGTCTGGTCTGACACCCTGAACTCAGATCTCAGCTTTGTCCTCGGGCTTCAGGATACCTGCACGTGCTTTCTGTTTACACTGACCGACTTAGCATTGCTGCCTTTGTGACCTTTAACCTCTACACCAAATTATCCCCCATGCCCTGTTGGCCTGCCCCTGCCTCCCACTCCAGGGACAGACCCCAAATGGCGACGTTAAGTGGGAGGAAAGAAGAGGGTCTGTCCCTGAGAGGCGCCGACGGAACCTTGAAAGGGTCTGCGGCCCTGGAAGTGAGCCAGTTGTGGCAAACAGACTTTTTAGGGAAAGGAGGCAGGGGCCTGAGGGTGGAGGGGACAGTCGGCTGGGCTGGACCCCTCAAGAAGAGGAGGAGCTGAGGACAGGCCCCAGGCCTTGGCCATGAGGTGGTCTCCAGAGACCTTGGGGGAGGCAGATTCCAGGCTCATCCTTAGGCCGGCCTCCCCAAAAGCCCCAGCGTCAGCTCGACTCCATCCAAGGGGCTGGGACAGCCTCGTGGCTGCTATCTCACTCTCTCCATGAAATGCCTCTATGGCTGTCAAAGGACAGAGGAGACTGTGTCCTGAGGGTGGGCCAGCTGCTAGACAGGGGTGGGAGGGTTCTGCAAAACTCAGGCCCCCAGCTCTCAGTGTAGTGACCTAAGGTAGGGACCCGGGCCCAGGATGGGAGCCAAAGCTACAGGCTTCCAAAGGCGCTGGTCCATGAGGGGATCCCGGATGCCCTCTCAGCTGCCCCCACGTCAGAGGCTCCTCTCATTCCCCCCACATTTAGTCATTTGTGTCTCTGCTGGGAAGACTGTAAAACCCCAACTCTGAAAGGGCAAGCAGAAGGCCACAAGAAGCCATCCAGGCCCACCTGCCCCCTCTTCTCATTTTATAGAGAAAGGAGTGGAGGAGCCCTTGGAAGGGAAGTGACTTGGCCAAGGTCATGTCAAGAGAAAGCCTGGCACAGTGGAGAAGAGCTCTGGATTTGTACACAGAGGAGCTGGGTTCAAATCTCATCTCTGTGCCACCTTGGGCAAATCATGAAACTTCTCTTGGCCTCAGTCTCCTCAGCTGTTAAATGAAGGGGCTTGGATCAGATGAACTCTGAGGTCCCTTAGATTTCTAGAAGCACGACTTTCATGACCTCATTGATCCTTATTTGGAGGCCATCTCATCTCTGATACTAGCTGTGTGACCCTGGCCGAGCCACAGCTTTCTTTGAGCCTTCCTGTAAAATCAGGACATTGGACTTCAAAAGCCTCCGAGGTTCCTTCCAGCTCTAAATCAAGCCAGGCTTTCTGACTGCTTGCATCCATTCATCTTCCACCATAACATGCAGCCACCATGTTAGAGCTGATTCTGTCTCCATAGGTAATTTAGTGATGAATCTGCCCATCAAACCACCTCCAACCCGAAGAATCTACAAGCTGACCATGCTCAGAAGGACACTCTTTGGCTTCTTTCATGAACATAGCTCTGGAGGGGGTTCTTAATCTTGGAGGGTCCTTCCTAACCACATCAACCTTATAAACATCCAGCCTCTTGAGGGAGAGCTAGGGGGTATTGGATAAGACAATCTTTGTTTGGAATTTTCTGGGATATTTCTATTGAATTCCCAACTGCTCCACTAAAAATAGTGTTAAATGTCCTTCAGTCACCTTGAGCTCTTATTTATATAGAATTTATACTTTCAAAAGTGCTTTATTATCTCCCAAAGGTGGAGGCCTAGGCCTGAGGATTCCAGGGCTAAATGGTCTGGGAACTCAGAAATTCCATACTACAGTGATTCAACAATCTCTGAAAAGGTCAGCCAGGCCCCTTATCATCACTATCCACAAAGGATGCCACCCCTCCTTTTCCCTTGTCGCCATGGAAATACAGGCCACAAGTAATTCTTAAAAACAAAAAAATCCAGAGGGTCAGGGGAAATGTCAATAGAGAATCCTGAACTGGGAATTAGGAGAATTCCTCCTGAGATGCTTTCAGGAGCCTACACTCTAATGGGGGAGAAATATAGGGAAGTGGGGGCCAAGGAAGGGAGTTTTGATCTGGGGAGCAAAGCTAGGATGGTGCGTTGATCCATTGGGAAGTCATTAGCATAATTTCCCGAAGCAATGGTTGTGTAAGGGAGAGGTTGTGGGATTCTCTGTCCCCCACACCCACCCCTTCAGTTGATATAGTTACAGAAAGTACAGAATACAATCACAAAGGGTAAAGGAGTGATCCTGTATCCAACAATAGTGTGCAATTAAATTCTTTACAATTTAAGGATGATGGAGCCTTAGCTATTGAATAAAAACAAATGACACTACATAGAAGTATCTAGCAACTAGCTAAAAGCATCAGTCACAACCCTTGGGGTTTTATATTGAAAAATGAAAAACATCCAGCAATTGGAGCTTGAGAGGGACAATCAGTAGAGGAAGTAGCTGCAAAAATCATGACCCTGGCAGTAGAGAGTTGGGCTATAGAGAGGAGGAAACCATAGGAAACCCTGTGTAAAAACTAGCAAAGGAGAAAAGGCACCTAACAGACATGCCGTACCCTAGGGGAGCTGAATGAAGACTCTATGAAGAAAAGACCTCCAGGCTTTGTAGCACCAGAAGCTGTAAGTTGCCTTCTCCACACATGGCTCACTGCCATTGTAGTCTAATTTTGAGCTCATGTACTCCATGGTACATATTGTGGGAGAATGTGTCACAGGTTTATGGGGGCAACAGTTTATACCTACTCTTCTTTCTCTGCCATCCAAGCCTTTGCTAAGAGCTAATTGAATCTACTGACTGATTCCTAAAAGGAAGCACACTAGTAGGGGCTCATGAGCTACAATAGTAGGAGTAATAACTCACAAGGTTACCCATAGAACCCAATGGAGTCACCTTTCTATGAAATCAACTTGCAAACCTTCTAGTAGGAGTTGAGGGATGCTACAATTGTACTGATTTGATTATGGTGTCTAGAAGAATTTCTTAACCTGTGGGCTATGAAGTTTTTTGATTGATATATAGATAGATAGATAGATAGACAGACAGACAGACAGACAGACAGACAGACAGACAGACAGACAGATAGATAGATATAGATAGATAGATAGATAGATAGATAGATAGATAGATAGACAGATAGCTGGATGGAGAGATGGTTAGATATATAGATAATTATTTCAATTTCATTGGTTTCCTTTTTAATGCTATGCATTTTCTTTTATACATTTAAAAGCATTTACTCTGAGAAGGAATCCATGAGCTTCACCAGATACCCAAAAGGGTCCTAGACACACAAAAAAGTTAAGAACCCCTGGTCTAGAGCAAGAGGTAGAAAAAGGAAAATAGACGGCATGAGGAGGAGGGGGACATCCATAGCAGCAGAGCCGATGACAAGATGATGCTCAGTAGATGTCTGGGAGAAATGCGACACACGGATTAGGGACCAGCTAGATAGAGTGGGACAGGTAAATTTCCCAGAAGGTAAAGGGAGGGGCAGAAAGAGCCTTTTGTATTAAACAGAATTGATGCTGGAGATACAACTGCTTCACTGGAATTTCCCTGAGTGCTTGAAATGAGTCTTACATTTAGATCCCGGAGTCCAAGAGCAAGGCACTGCTTATAGTAGGTACTCAGAAGATATTTGTGGATTTGAATTCATTTGAATTGAGGGAAAGATGGAGAGCAGACCTTAATCATAATCCACTCTGGGATCTAAGAATCTACCCCAACACTTGCTGTTAGCAATGTCTGAAAGAAATTGGTTGCTCTGATCCTATGAATGTGCCTGATGCAACTCTTAATTCTGTGTACATATGTGGATCTTCTTCTCATTAGTAGTGAGTTATTTGTGTACCAAAGGGGCTGTGTGTAGACTAGACTGCCCCAGACAATGGTGGGGAGACCAGAAAGCTTAGAGTTCAAGCCGAGTGACCTAGGGCACCTAGGAGAGAGAGAGAGAGAGAGAGAGAGAGAGAGAGAGAGAGAGAGAGAGAGAGAGAGAGAGAGAGAGGAGTGGTGTCAGTGATTGTCAGAGAGCCAAAGTTTTATATGTGGGAGGATTGGTGGGAAGAAGGAAGGGAAGAAGTGTCAGAGACCCTCACCCATTCTGCCTCCACAATCAGCACCAACCACAAGAGTTCACCCTCCTCACTCTCATCATCACTACTGTGAGGAAGCCGAGGTAACAGGGCTGTGGGCACAGTGAGACAATGGCTGCTGCCCAAAGTCAGAACAAAGCTACCAAAGGATGTATGGCTTCAGGACTGGTGTTATCTGTACTGGCCTATTCTGCCGCTATTACAGAGGTGAGTGCTTTGGAAAGCAGGAGAGAGAACCTGAGTTCAATCCTCTTTTACTCACTACCTGAATGACCATGGGCCAATCATTTAAAATCTGTAAAAGAGGGGCCAGGGTAGCTGGGGAGGGTGGGATCAGATGTTTCTGAGTGGCTTTACCTACGTGTCTTTACTGTTTTTCTCTGGCTTATGTGAGTTCCTCAGGAAAGCTTGTGTGTGAAGCCACAGATTGTGAGCTGCCTGAAATCTTGGGAACAGAAACTGCTAGAGGTAGGGATGAATCAGTGTCACCCAATTAGTCACAGCTGTGTCCTTGACAGCAACTCCTGAACTCTCCCCTTTGCTCTCAGGAATGCCAGCATCAGAAATCTTGGGAACCTGGAAGTCAGAGGTCATAGGACCCTGGCACAGCTCAAGACGTCGACGAGAAGATTCACTCTGAGAATGAGGCAGAGCAAGCAGCAGTCCTTTGTTTCATGCCTCCAAGGATGATGGAGGCAGTCTGATCTAGTGTGATGAGGGCTAGATTTGGAGTCAGAGGTCTTGGGTTCAAATCCTGTCTCTGCCATGCAGCCACTGACAAATTATTTCCTTTTTCCAGGCCTTTTTTCCTAGAAATGAGGGAGTTGTACTCGGTAGCTTGTGAGGTTCCCTTCAACCATAGATCTGTGATGCCCAGCAGCATGTTTGGCACCATCTGCCCCATCCTCCACTCGGAGGATGTGGGAGTGAGAAAGAATGGTTCCTCTCCCTGGGCAGGGAAGTGATCTGAGCCAAATCCTCATCCCACCTACAGTGGGATTCCTTGGCTTGTCTAAATTTCTCTCTAATCTCAGTAGCCAAGCTTCCACCACCTTTCAGGGCTGGCATTCATATTTTCCCTGCAGAGTCAAATTCCCACTGCCCCCAAAAGAATAATCATGGTAGCAGTTGACATTTATAGAACACTTTAAGGTTTGGAGAGCATTTTCCAAATATTATCTCATTTAATCCTCACAACAACCCCGGGGAGGGAAGTGCTATTATTATCCCCATTTTACAGACGAGAAAATGAGACTTAGAGGCATTAAGTGACTTCCTCAGGGCGACTGAACTAGTAAGTGTCTGAGGGAAGATTTGAACCCAAGTCTTCCTATCTCCAGGGCTAGAAAGCTGTGTTCATCCATTCCCACCCCCATCAGAGTATACAGCAGGGACCACTAGGACAGAGGGGCTCACACTGGCAGGGTTTGCTGGCTCCCATCCTGTGACTGGTTATCCCCCAGCCCTTCATTCAGGAAAGGTGACTCTTCAGAGGACTGTTGGGTGGCATCTTTCAGCACCTAGTTCTGATTTCTCCTCTCTCTGAGACATAGGATGTCAGAACTGAATCTCTCTCATGAGATCACCCACAAGTAAAAAGGAAAGTGAAGCTCAGAAAGAAGTAAATTGTCTGAGTCACAAGTGTTGCAATGGAAAGAGTGCCGGCCCTGGTGTGAGAAAGACTTGTGTTCAAATCCAGCCACACTAGCTGTGTGACCATAGGCAAGTCACTTACCCTCTGACCACCTCCGTTTCTTCAGCTGTAAAACAAGGATCATAATAGCTCCTGTTGAGTCCTGTTCTTCATGACCCCATTTGGGGTTTTCTTGGCAGGCAATGATACTGGAGCAGTTTGTCATTTCCTTCTCCAGCTCATTTTACAGATGAGGAAACTGAGGCAAACAGGGTGAAGTGACTTGTCCAGGGTCACACAGCTAGTAAGTGTATGAAGTCATATATGAACTCAGTACTTCCTGACTCCAGGCCTGGTTCTCTATCCGCTGTGCCACCTACCTGTCCCACATTATTATAATTATACCCTCAGAGCCTAAGCTGGAACCCAGGTTACCTTCACCCCAGGCTGGTATTCTCTTAACTGCACCATGATGCCTCCCTCCCCTTTTACGGGATCATAAGGATCTTACAGGCTGGAGAGTACAGATCAATCAACTGGTATTTCTAGGTGCTGAGGGTACAAAGATAGAGAAATGAAAAAGTCCCTGCCCTCAAGGGGCTTACACTTTATTGTATGCATCATAGATTTAGAGACTCCAGAGGGGATTTAGTCCAGCTCCAACTCCATTTTATAGATGAGGAAACTGAGGCCAGGGAAGGTCAGGGACTGGGCAAGGCTACAAAATGAGGTCAGCAGCACAACTTGATTGTGGAGGCCAGTCTTGAGGCTTCTGATGCCAGGGTCCTTCCACTCCAACCACGCTGTCATCTCCAGACGCTCACTCACTGCTGAGCGGCGGGCTGAGGTTCCAGGCCCACAAGGCAGGAGATCTCTAGGTTCTCCTCAGTAGGGCACACTTACCTTGTGAAATGAGCAAAGTGGGGCCTGAGATTCCCCCTCCTTCCTCTGAGCACCCTTAACAGAGCAGCCATCCCAGAGGCAGGGTCCACTTGGGTCTATCCTCCTCACTTACACTCAGAGGTTTCCTTCCCCTTCTCCTCAAATATGGAGGTCCTGCAGAACATCCCCTCGGGGATGAGCCCTCGGCTAGAGTGACAAGGGGTGCTAATTCTCACAATGTGTCAGCACGCCCATTCTGCAGCTTGCTGCCTGGACAGAGTCAGAATGCACGTGTCCCTAGAAGGCTCCCAAGAGGTGATGGACGTTCCAGGCACACTGACAGGCTGGTGGGGCTGGTGGGGCTGGTGGGGCTGTGGGATCACTGCAGACCCCTCCCACCACAGCCCTAGATGGTCCAGCTGCTGCAGCTGCAGCTGACCCAACTGCTGGAATGCCGGCAAGCCCAGTGCCTTGGTGGCTATCCCCCGGGCGCTGTAAAAATTAAATTAAAATTTTTTCCCCATTTCTCCGTTATTGCAAACACATTGGAGGCAGATTGCACAAATGACATGTCTCTCATTCTTCCCCCCCCCACTTCCACTCCCCCCCCCATCCCATTTCTCTGCTTTCCCAAAGCCAGGTCACAGGAGGCAGAGCAGACCTTCTGGAGCATCAGGACTGAACCTGTTCAGTGGGACCAGCAGGTGATGTTTCTCAATGAGGACAAGAGATCTCATAGAAGACCTTCCCTCCAGACCTCAGGTCATATGGCCCTAGAGCAAGAGCTGGAAGGGACCCCAGATACCATCTAAATCCATCCTCTTCATTTTACAGACCAAGAGACTGAGTCCCAGGGGAGGTTAGTGACTTGCCCAAGGTTACACAGATAGTAAGTTTGCCAGATCGTTGCTCTGGAGTTGAAAGAGACCTCAGAAGCCATCCCTCTCATTTTACAGATGAGGAGACTGAGGTTCAAGGGAGATTACATTGAGTGTCAGTAGGGGGATTGGAACACAGATCCTCTTGCTTTTCTCTCAACAAACCTCAGCCAGTCGGTTCTTCACCCTTCCCTCCTCCAAATCATGTCCTTTGTGGAAGTCCTCCTTGCCTTCCAAACTCTATATGCCAGCTGTGACCTACCCATTCTTCCCATCTTCTCTGGGAGCAGACCCTACTTACCACCCCCAGCCAGACCCCCAAAATGGTTGGGAATGCCAGCTCAGGGGGGTGAGGAGGATCAAGAAAGGAGTCAGGTAAGGAGGAGGCTTCAGGCCCATCCCTATCCAGCCAACCTCTCACAGGATCATAGAATCTTAGAACTGGAAAGGGCCATCGTGGAGGAATGAAAGAATGGTAGATCTGGCATCAAGAGGTTCAAAGCCATGAGAATGTGTCTCTCACACGCACCACTTGTGGGATTTGAGGGAAGTCGTTATTTACCCTCTCTAAGCTTCCATTTCCTCCTTCTAAGGTCCCTTCTAGATCTCGAGCTGAGATGCCATGATCTTAAAGGTCACTCAGCATGGTCCAGTGGAAAGAACTCTAGAAGCAGAAGATCTGGGATTCAAATACTTTCTCTGATACTTATTGTCTGTGTGACCTTGGACAAATCATTGACCCCTTCCTTGTCTTGTTTCTTTATTTGCAAAATAGTGGGTGGGACTAGATGGCCTCAGGAATCCCTTTCAGCTCAAAATCTCTCATCTCATGGGCTGGTTCAACTCTTCCCCTGGACAGGGATCACCTCTGCTACTTTCATGACAAGCTGTTACTTGGTTTCTACTTGAAGATCTCCAACGAGTGATGGGGAGTTCATGACCGCCAGGGGTTGCCCATTCCATGACCGGTCCCCTTGCCAAGCTTCTCTCAGTTCAAAGTTGGCCTTACCTTCATTCTGCCCAGCCCTGCTGAGGAAGGGCCCATAGACACCCATCCTGAAGTCTTCGACCCTGAAGCATTCCTAGCTCTCACCAGCAGAGCCAAAGAGACACCAGCCTCGGCCCACAGAGCATCACCCCCTTGGAGCTGGGACTAGGAATCTCCTCACTCACCAAGAGCTGAAGCCAGAGGCCTTGCCCTGGAGAATGTAAATGGAGCATTGAAGGGACGTAAACAAAGAATGCTCTAATGTTGTGTTTGATCTGAGACCTATCACATCAAACACAGGGGGCCTCCAGATAGCAGGGATTTGACCAGCTCAGTTCCAAGGCCAAATGTGTGTTTGCTTGAAGTGATTACATATAGTCAGACCACATCCAGAGGATTGTGTTCAGGTCTGGGCACCACATTTTAGGAAGGACATTGACAAGCTGGGGCCTAGTCAGAGGGAAGCCAGGAGGGGTGAGGGACTGGGAATGTTTAGCTGAGGGAAGACTGAGCAGGGCATGAGAACTCTGGAGGGCTGTCCTGGGTGCTTGGCTGGATCCTAGGGGGCAGAAATAGAAGAGGGGGAGGCTGCAAAGAGAAGGATTTTGTCTCCATGTAAGGAAAAATCTCCAAAAATGAGAGCTGTCCAATAGAGTCCCTGGAAGGGGAGGGATCCCCCTAAGAAGAGACTGGATGACCGGCTCGTCAGGGGTTGGCAGATGGGATGCTTGGTCAGGGATATGCTGGACTTGGTGGTCTTTGCCCTTGGGGGATTGTGGGAGCCATGGAAAACCTGGAAAGGTTAACAGTGAACCAACTGTTCTATTGTTCTACTCACTTCTCAGACCCCATTCCCCTTCCTTAATGACCACTCTCCAGGAATGTCCTCTCGCCCATTAGAATATAAGCTCCTTAAGGGCAGGGACTGTCTGACCTCTGTAGATGTATCCTCTAGGGTGTGTTTTTCTTTCTTTTTCTCTCTCTCTTTCCCTTTCTTTCCTTTCTTCCTCCCTTCCTCCTTCCCTTCCCTCCCTGTTTCATTTCTTTCTTTTCTTCCTTCACTCCCTCCCTCTTTCTTGTTACTTTTCTTCCTTTCCTTCCTTCCCTCCTTCCTTCCTCCTACCCTTTCTCTCTTTCCTTCCTTCCTACTTATCTTTTTTCTTTCTCCTTTCCTTGCTTCCTCCCTTCTTCCCTTTTCTCCCTTTTATCTTTCATTTCTTTCTTTGTT
Source organism: Phascolarctos cinereus (assembly GCF_003287225.1). Taxonomy (NCBI): domain Eukaryota; kingdom Metazoa; phylum Chordata; class Mammalia; order Diprotodontia; family Phascolarctidae; genus Phascolarctos; species Phascolarctos cinereus. The sequence continues at coordinate 20,951,946 of NW_027555958.1, read as the reverse complement.
TTCATCTTTCCTTTCCTCCCTTCTTTTTTCTTTCTTTTCACTTTTTTCCTCCCTTCCTTCCTTCCTTCCTTCCTCCCTTCCTTCCTTCCTTCCTTCCTTCCTTCCTTCCTTCCTTCCTCCCTTCCTTCCTTCCTTCTTTCCTTCCTTCCTTCCTTCCTTCCTTCTTTCCTTCCTTCCTTTCTTCCTTCCTTCCTTCCTTCCTCCCTTCCTTCCTTCCTTCCTTCCTTCCTTCCTCCCTTCCTTCCTTCCTTCCTTCCTTCCTTCCTCCCTTCCTTCCTTCCTTCCTCCCTCCCTTCCTTCCTTCCTTCCTTCCTTCCTTCCTTCCTTCCTTCCTTCCTTCCTCCCTCCCTTCCTTCCTTCCTTCCTTCCTTCCTCCCTTCCTTCCTCCCTTCCTCCCTCCCTCCCTCCCTTCCTTTTTCCCTCCCTCCCTTCCTCCCTCCCTCCCTCCCTCCCTCCCTCCCTCCCTTCCTTCCTTCCTTCCTTCCTTCCTTCCTTCCTTCCCTCCTTCCTTCCCTCCTTCCTTCCTTCCTTCCTTCCCTCCTTCCTTCCTTCCTTCCTCCCTCCCTCCCTCCCTCCCTCCCTCCCTCCTTCCTTCCTTCCTTCCTTCCTTCCTTTCCTTCATATCTAGGTGGGGAATAGAGGGCTGGAATTGGAGTTCGTAGTAGTAGTAGTAGTAGTAGTAGTAGTAGTTGTTGTTGTTGTTGTTGTTCAGTAGATTCAGTTGTATCCAACTCGGTGACTCCGTGGACTTTACTGTTCATGGAGTTTTCTTGGCAAAGATACTGGAGTGGTTTGCCATTCCTTCTCCTGTGGATTAAGGCAAACAGAAGTTAAGTGACTTGCCCAAGGTCACACAGCTAGCATGTCTGAAGCTGGATTTGAACTGAGGTCTTCCTCACTCCAGCATTCCATCTTCTGAAGCACCTAGCTGCCTCCAGGCATTAGGAAACCCGAGTCCAAATTCTACCTCAGACTCTACCATCAGTTGTATGATCCTGGGAAAGTCAATCTCTCTGAGTCTCAGTTTTGTAATCTGTGAGATGGGGATAATAAAAGTACCTACCTGACAGGGTTGTTGTGAAAATCAAATGAGATAAACAGGTGCTTAGCAAACCTCAAAGTGCTACATAAGGGCTCACCATTATGGCAAAGCCAGTGTTTTTTCCTCTGTGTCAAATTGCCTAACCAATGAGCTAGCCTTTCCCCATCTCCTCAGCTGCTAGTTACCAGCTTGTATCTCCTCACAAATTACCTTACGTTTATTTAGTATGTATGCATCTAGTACGTAGCCTCAGAATCAGGAAGACCCAAGTCCCATCTCTAACAGAGAGTGTCAAAAATGATCCTGGAGGGACAGCTAGGTGGCACAATGGATAGAGCACCGACCCTGAAGTCAGGAGGACCTGAGTTCAAATCCGACCTCAGACCAAACACTTGACACTTACTAGCTGTGTGACCCTGGGCAAGTCACTTAACCCCAATTGCCTAAAAGCAAAAACAAAAACAAACAAACAAACAAAAACCCAAACAAACACAGTCATGGGAAAGTCACTCAATGCCCCAGCATCCACAAGCAACACTCTAAAACTCATATTGCTGAGAAGCTGGTGACCTGAATTGGTGTATAGATAAACAGATACATAAATAAATAAATAGATAAATAGATGAATAAATAGGTAATTAAATAAATAAGTAAATAGATAGATAAACAGGTAATAAATAAATAATAAATAAATACATGGATAAGTGAATAGATAAATAAATAAACAAATAGATGAATGAATGGATAGATAAATAAATAAATGAATGAGTAAATAAATAAATAAGCATGTGTGTACAACAAATAAATAGATAAATAAACAGATAAATGAATGAATGAATGAATGTATATATACACACATACACATGTATACATATGCATACATATATACACACATGTATGTATTATATTGCATTATATTATATTTTTATATGTGTGTACACACACACACATACATGCACACACACACACACACATAAAACCTTGTCTCTTCTCCCCCCTCCATGTAAACTTGAGGGTGGGGCATTGACTCAATTATGCCTTTGAATGCCCCACATCTAGCACATAGTAGGAGCTTGATTAAGGCTCATTGATTGGTTTCAAGGGACTGTGCTAGATGCTGGGGCTTTTGAAGACCTCTGATTCCATTGGTTTTCCCAATATTGAAGCAGCCCTGCCTTCCTTGTGTCAATCTATCCTGGTCAGAGCATGTGATCTCTGTGGTGTATTGCTATAATCTCCTGGAGAGTATTTTATGTAAATTTTGTATCCATATTTGTTAGAGAAATCGATCCATAGTTTTCTTTCCCTGTTTTTGTTCTTCATGGTGTCAGCATCAAAGTCATATTTATGTCATAGAAGAAATTTAGTAGGACTCCACCTATTTTTTCAAACAGTTTATGTAGTTATTGAAATTCATTTTTCTTTAAGCATTTGGTAGAATTCACTTGTAGATGCATCTGGTCTTGAGGTTTTTGCTTTGGGAGTTTGCTAATGGATTGTTCAATTTCCTTTTCTAAGATGGGCTTATTTACCTTGGATTGTTGACTCTTTTCAAAAGCCACTGAAGCCCATAAGGTCACCATATTAGCAATGTGTCCATGTGTCTGCCGTATTAACTTGCCTCCATTTACTTCTTCAGGTCAACTCTCTCTCTCTCTCTCTCTCTCACACACACACACACACACACACACACAGAGTCAAGGACGTCTCAGAGATTTCTAGCCCCTTTGTCACATTACTTATCCATTTATGACTTCAAATAATTACAAAGGAAAGAGGTATTCACATTCTATTCTATTCACATTCTATTCTATTCACCCATGGAAGAGTCTCCAAGGCAGGATACCCCCCACAGGTACTTTAGAGCAAACACCCATGAGTGTTCCAAGGTAAAAGATCCTTCCCAATCCCCACCAGAACGCTGCCATCTTTAGAGAAGAGTCACCCCCCGGCTTATATCTGGAAGGATAGGAATGAAAGATTTAGAAAGGGGAAGGGATTATAGAGGCCCCCTAACCTGATCCCCTTTATTTTACAGATGAGGAAACTAAAGCCTGTAGAGGGGAAGTGATTTGCTCACAGTCATGTGAGTAACAAGTGTCAGAGCTAACATTCAAGTCCTGGTCTGTGACTGAGTTCAGTGCTTTTCCCACCACACCAGCCAAAGTCACACAGTCAGTAAGTTGACTTCAAATGCAGAGTCTTTGCTCCTACCTCACACTGACCCTCTTCCCACTACAGCTGATTCAGGACATGAGAGTTCGGTATAGAGTTGAGGGAGTGAGGAGGAAGATGGCTGGAAAGAGAAAATAACAGGATGATATAATGGAAAGGACATGGACTGGGCATTCAGGAGAACTGGTTTCTAGGAACTGTTTTGCCACTAATTGTGAAGCCTAAGGGAGGTCACTTCCCTTCTCTGGGTCTCAGTTTCCCCCTCTGCAAAGTGAGGGTGTGGAACTGTAGGATGAGTCCTAGTTCAGCTCTCACATTCTATGATTCTCAGAATCTATTACTCTAATATTGTGTGAGTCTGTAATAACATCATTTCTATGTTGCTGCCAGGAAAGGGTCTGTCAGATCCCCCGACCCAGACAGGAGTAGGCTCAAGAGACTATTTGTGTCCATCCTGTCCATACAGCCAGTTCCCTTCCCAGCCCAACCGCCACCTCCTGCTTTGCTCCGAGAACAGGCCTGGGCTTCAAACATGTCCCAAGTGAGCACTTGGCAGGTTCGGCCAGTGATTCATGCCCCTCTAACAGGCTCCGGGGACAGTCAGGCCAAAATATGCAGGCTATTCTTGGCTGGCAGCCGACGCCTGGCCTCACCATTAACTCTGGATGAGCCTGGGCCAAAGGTGGGAGGTGGGAAAAGACCAGTCCCCCCACCTCCCAGTGGCTAGAGAAGTAAAGGAGGGGATGCTCTGGGTAATGGGCACGTCTGAAGCAGCATTTGGCCAAGAAAGGAATCTCAGAACAATCTCATAAAGCAAGGCCACATCTGCGGCCCAGACAGTCTGGGGCAAGGGCTGGGGTGGGAGGGGAGAGAAGGGAAGACCGCCACCTGCTTTGTGTTCTGGGCTGAGGTGGGAGATGAAGCCATCGGGATAGGAGGGGCTAGATAGCTGAAGGCCGTCGGGCTCCTCCTGGGAGCAAGACCAGCTCCAGAGGCTAAACCTCAAGGAGGTTCTACAAAAACTTTACAAACGTGTGCACAAGTATACAATTCACATACACATAGACATACACACGCACACATATGCATACATGCATGTATACATGCGCACAGCACACACATGCACATATACACACGCATTCATGTGCACATACATGTGAATGTACATTAACATACACACGTGTACATATGCATGCACATCCATATCCACATAACATATACATGCACATTCACATATGCATTCACACTCACATTCACATAACATGTAAATGTACATACACATATGTAGTCACACCCACGTACACATGTACATTCCTGTGCAGGCACACATTCACATGTGCTCACACACATATACAAACACACATGCAAGTGTACACACATGCCCATACACATGTACACACATATACACGTACACACACGTACACATACACGTACATCACCATCACCATCGCCATTACTGTGCCCTGTCCACAAGCCTGATCTGGATCCTGGCTGTTTCTCAGACAGGCATGTCCCTTCTCCATATGCACCCCATTTCTGACCTTTAATGAACCGACCCCATCCCTTTATCCATTAACATAGCCACCCCCAAGCCCCATTCTATCCATTCTGGGATTCCCCAACACTGAGTCAAGACCCCCAGCTGATGTTCTTGGACAGAGATAGTCAAGCCCTCTCTGCCAGCCTGACACCATCTTTTCTAACTTTCCTACTGCTTACATTCTTTCCCCAGTGAGGGCATGTGTCCCTGAGGACAGGGATAGAGTCTCCCCTGTCAGACCAGGTCCTCACTAAGGGCCAGTTCAGGGGTTGATCTCTTGAAAGCTCTCCCTTCACACCTGGCATTATGGAGGTGTGGATACCACAGGGGCAGGAGGAGAGACAGCAAAAGAGGAAAACCAGATACCTTCTCATAAGGCATTTATGGTTTCTTCAGGGAGATACACACACACACACACACACACACACACACACACACTCCAAAGCACTTACCCAGCAACAGGCGTGAGCAAACCCCAATAATCCTGCAATTTGATTACTATGTGCTGAAGACAGGCAGAGCAAAGCTGGGCTCAGGATTGGGTAGGATTGATTAAGGAAGGGTTCCTGCATTTTATGGCTTAAGGAGATGGGGGGGCAAGGCTTGGTGGAGAGAAGTAGAAATGGATTATAGGATCATGATTGTAGAGTTGGAAGGACCCTGACAGTCATCTGGCCCAACCCTCTCATTTTATAGAAGAGGAAACTATGTCCCAAAGAAGTTAAATGACTTATCTAGAGTTGCACAGGTGAAAAAAACAAAAGTCGATATTCAAGGGCTACATGTGACACTAGATAGATATCTCTTGTGATTGGGTTGGTGGCTGCGTTAGAGCAAGCAGCCCACGCCAGATCATGGGCCGTCTTCCTGAAGCACACAGAAAGTCAGCATGTCACTATCTAAACCATGAAGAGAGGCAGTACGATGTGTGGGCTGTCCAGAAGGTCACACTACACTCGGGCCCCCAGTGTAGCTCTGTACCTGAATAGAGTAGTTATCCTGCAAAGCTACAGTTACCCCATTGACACCAGGCAGTGCTCCACCTGAGAATAGGCTGACAACTTCCCCTTCCACCACTGAAGCCATTTGGCTTCTTGCTGAAATGTTGGACGGATTTTGAACTCAAGCTAAAGGGATAAAAATGACACATAAAATTATAATATAAAATTTATTCCAGAGGGGTTTTTTGATGGAAAAATTTATGGCTCTACCTACACTCACATCTGGGATTTCCTCTTTCAGCCTGAACAACCCCTGACATTCATACAACTTGGTCATTCAACTTACTGTGGCCACATAATTTATTGGTCATAGAAGAGCATGAAAATAAATGAACTGAGGGTTGCAACCTGGAGCATCTGCCCAACCTTATCCTGAGCCTTCTCTCACAATTCAGGTCGTGAAAAGGAGAGAAGGGGGGAAGAGGGAATGAGGCTGTATGGGACTCAACTACAGGCCCAGATTGTATCAGAAGAAATCAAGGTGAAATTTGGAGTAGAAAGTGGCCAGCCTCTCCAAATCTCTAATCAATGGGAATTTCAAAGGCTTCCACTTCCTAGTCACCAGTTCAGTCTCGCCTTAGGACACTGACCCCTCATCATCTCATTCTCTGTACCTGACTCAAATCTGTGACCTAGTTTAAGCTAATGTACACGTTGTTCCAGATCATTGCAGATGAATGTGTAGGCTTCTGCCTCTGGAAATTCAAGATTTGCATTCACAAAATTTGCTGCTTACTCACATGGCAGGTAGAAACATCTTTTTAATCTCTCTCTCTCTCTCTCTCTCTCTCCCTCTCCCTCTCCCTTTCCCTCTCTCTCTGCCTCTCTCTCTCTCTCTCTGTCTCTCTCTCTGTCTCTCTTTCTCTCTCTCTCTCTCTCTCTCTCTCTCTCTCTCTCTCTCTCTCTCTCTCTGTCCTTCTCTCCTTTCCTCTCTTGTTCTCACCTCTCTCTTCTCTCTCTCTCTCTCTCTCTCCCTCCCTCCCCCCTCTCTCCCTCCCTCTCCCTTTCCCTCTCTCTCTGTCTCTCTCTCTCCTCTCTCTCTCTCTCTCTCTCTCTCCTCTCTCTGTCTCTGTCTCTCTCTCTCTCTCTCTGTCTCTCTGTCTCTCTCTCCTCTCTCTCTCTCTCTCTCTCTCTCTCTCTCTCTCTCTCTCTCATTCCTGCATACTCAAATAGGAAACATACTATTTCTTAAGAGTGAAAGAAAAAGAAATAAGAATTCTGTACACTTGGCTCATCAATTGGATTTCCCATATCAGAACTTCCAAAGGTTCCCTTTGATCCCTATAGATCAAAGAGCTAAAACACCATTTAAAACGGCTTCTCTATAGCTTTTGGTTTTACATCACTTTCATTTCCAAAGATATCCCCCCTCAACCTTCCCTAGAAAGCCATACCTTGTAACAAAGAATAAAAGAGAGACAGAGACAGAGAGAGAGAGAGGAGAGACAGAGAGAAAGCAGAGAGAGAGAGAGAGAGAGAGAGAGAGAGAGAGAGAGAGAGAGAGAGGGAGAGAGAGAGAGAGAGAGAGAGAGAGAGAGAGAGAGAGAGAGAGAGAGAGAGTGAGTTCTGGCTCATCATTTCTGATAGCAAGTGCAATGTTCCACATATCATAGTCCCCTACCTACATAAAGAAGGCAAACAGGAATTTTCTTCCCTCTCTTCTTCTGGGCCAAGATTGATCCTTGTAATTCCACAGCATTCAGTCTGGGCCATTTTGTTTTATTATTCTTTCCATTTACAATGTTGCAATTATTGTGTGAATTGCTCCCCTTGTTCTGCTTACTTGATTTTGCATCAATTCATACAAATATTCCATGCTTCTCTATATTCTTCCCTTCCTTTGGCCTAGTAATTTTTCTTTGTGTTCACCTGCCACCATTTGTTGAGCCATTTCTCACTGGACGCCCATCTGTTCGGTGAATTGCCATTGCAGAAAGCACTCAAGGAATTTGGTGTTGTACAGCCAGAATTCAAAGATTCATAGCATTCAGAAAAGAGCAGGTCCGCAGTGCTTCTTGAACCCCCATACTGCCTACCCTAGGGACCATCTCCTTCGTAAAGGTACTGGGTGAACTGGCCCGGATAGAATTCCCAAGAGAAAGGCTTGAATTTGGCAAATAGGACGAGACATTTCAAAGCAGAGCTACTCAGGGAGGAACTGGAGCAAAGGAAGGGCATATTATCTATGTCATGGGGCACCGAATATTGAATATAACCAAGAGTTCCAGCATCCATTCTTTCATGAGGTTAGCTATTCTCCCAGCCAATGCAGGTCACAACTCTTCCACAACCCAGCCGAGGTCTGCATGAGTTGTGGTGGCTGGGAAAATTCCTTCATTTGTGGCCAAACTCATGAGGATGAGTCCCATTCCTCTTAGTCTGGCTAGTCCTTGAAGCATGAAATCCATTACTTGTCTCAGACTTGAAATTTGGCAATACTGGACGGAAATTGTCTTTTGCTGAGATGATTTTCAAAAGACCAGAGTCATCTCCATGCTGCAAAAGGCACCAAAGTGAAGCTTGAAAATGAACAACTTTAGAGGGAAAAAATCCCTCTAATTGATCAGTCTCCCAAAGGGCTAGACCTCTCTTCTTTCAAAGTTGACTTTTGTTCTCAGTCCCTGACCTTTGGTCATTAACTCTTGGACCCAAATCTAGCTACAGTACATGAGTAAAAGAAGAGATTGATGGTCAGTTTAAGGTCTTCCTCTACAAATCCTAGTCATGTTTCAAGCCACATCTCTAGCCCTGCCTTTTCCAAGAAACCTTTCTTGACTATCTGCAGCCCAGCCCAGCCTATACTGGCCTCTCCCTTCTCTAAACTATAGTATTTACCCTGAACCTGAATCCTGACTGCACTGCTTAGCACATAATTACTTACTTGTGATGTTCTTCCTTTCTTCTCTGTGAGTCTTGTGTCCCCAGATAGACTGCAAGCTTCATGAGAGCAAATACTGGACCTCTTTTCTCTCCTGTTCCACTCACAATATAGGCCAGGTCAGAGCCGACCACATGGTAGGTGCCTCATTAAGACTTGTTCATAGAATCTCAGAGCTGGGAAGTGGGCTCCAATTCAAACCATATCCAAAAAGAATCCCTTCTACATGCCATCCAACAAGCGGCCATACATCCTCTCTTGGTGACCTCTCGTGAGGGAGAAACCAGGCCAGCTCATTCCACTTTTAGAAGAGCTCCAATTATTAACAAGCATTTTCTTCCTTCAAACTTAAATGTGTCTCCTTACAATTGTTACCTGCTGTTGCTAGTTCTGCCTTCTGAGGCCAAACAGCACGTGTAATCCTTTTCTCACATACTTAAAGACCACTCTTGTGTCCAACCTAAGTCTTCTCTTCCAAAGAGCTTTACCTCCTTCTTACGGCCAGTTCTTGTGGCCCACATTCAAGCTCCTTTACCACTCTGGTTACACGTTGGTTGTTCACCGGTTTATCAATGCCCTTCCTAAAACGTGGTGCCAAGACCTGAGCACAGTATCTACAAATGTGACCTGACCCAAGGTGGGCTCCTCCAATGGATTTATGATCTCCTAGATCTGAGGTCTCTTCAATGGTGCAGATCGCAACCCACCCATGTCTTTCCCTCCTATGCAACTCTTGCCCACATGCTCTCAGAAATTTGCCTCCAAGAGTCCCCCTAATGGATAGAGGCTTTCCTCAATTTCTACTGACTTATCTGTCCATCTCTCATCTCACCAGGTGACCTGCCCATCTTCTCTTTCTAGTATACATTTCTTTGGTGATCTCTTACTACTATTCTTCTTAAGTATATGTTTCAGCCTTGATTATTTGTTGTAACCCATGCACTCCCCACCATAGGCCTCTCTTTGGTTATATGTTGCAGCTCACGCACACCTCCCTATGAGCCTCTCCTTGGCCTCCTAGAAGAGTAGGATCATTCCCTCACTAGGCCTGGATGCCATGCCTCTTAAAGTAACACATTCTTTGGTTTCCAGATCACATTGTCATCTCCTGTCATCCTCATACACTAAAATTCCCTGGGTGCATTTTAGGGTGAATGACTGTCTAGTCATGCCACCTCCTGATCTTGTACTTGTGAAGCTGATTTTTGAATACTAAAGGAAGACGCTTTTTTCCTTCCCTCTCTCCCCGTACCCCCTCTCTCTACCTCTCTCCTATCTCTGTTTGTGTATTTCTCTCTCTCTCCAATCAGCATGCTCCACTAGTACATTATATACACACACACACATACAATATGCATATCATATAAAGATAATTACATATAATAAAACAACATTCACATTTAAATTACAATATGACATGATGTACCATGCCATACCATAATATAACATAATATATAACATAACATAACATAATATTTAAAATTTTAAATAGAACAGGTCACATTGGGGCACTTCACCGGTAGCTTACCTCTAAGTTAACATTAAATCATTAATGACTACTCCTTGGATCCAGCCATTCAATCAGTTTCTAGACCATCTGATTGTTTTATTATCTGCTCCATATTTCTCCATCTTTTCCAAGAGAATGTAATGAAAGACTTCATCAAATGGTTTGCTAAAATATAGGTAAAGTATATCATATTTCATGAGTATATCAGACTAGTTACTCTATGAAGATAATCTGACATGATTTGCTCTTGATGAAGTTACGCTAGCCCTTTGTAATCACCACCATTAGAGCCACATCTCTAATGCCAGGCTACCCACAGGAGGATAACTTTGGCCTCCTGACTTCCTTCCAGCCCTGTTCTAGGGCCATCTCCAGCACTGGAACACCCACTGGGGATAAGAACACTTCCAACTCACTCCCCCAAGAGTTTTCTTCTGGGCAGGCAAGGCATCACTGTCTCCTAACCAGGCTCACACCTTGACCTCCGCCTGCCTGCTATTTGGTGGCCTCACGGGACACAACATCTCCATTTGCCACATGGTTGGTCTCAAGAAAGGACCTAAAACAACCTAATCGCATGCATCACTCACTGAATCTTTTTCTAACCACTGATACCCTGTCTGGATTAATTTCTCTATAGTTGTTCGCACACTCTTCAGTGATTCTGGACCCTGGACTATTACAGCACAAACACGATTCCTCATCTCCAAACTTGCTGCCCCCTTCCTCTTATCCACCTCAACTCTACCCCTCCAATATCCCACTCCGGATCTGCCTACCCCTCCAGCTGTGCCTTATGGAATGCTTGCTCCATAATTAGCACGCTCCTTTCATTTTAAAACTCCTCTGGCTCCTTCCGTCTTCTATCATTCAGAGACGGAGATGGGACCTACCTCTCTTCTTGTGAGACCATTTCCCTTGCCACTTTTTTCCAGTATTGGCTGCCAACTCCTTCATCATGATGGAGGAATTGGAACATTCCTCGCTTGTATCACCTCTTTTAGACTCTCCCTCTACCACTTTCACTAAGCAGCGTCTCCTCTTTGAGGTTTACGTTATCCCAATTTATCTCTTTTCCCAGATCCTAGTGGCTGTTATACATCAGTACTGAGGACATGCTCCTTCCTTCCTCACTGAGTTCAGTGCCTGGCCCACAGTCTTTCTTTCCTTCCCATGTCCTGTCCCAGTCCTTGGGAACTTCAACATTTATTTTGATATCACTTGCCTCCTACCCTCACATACTTTTTCTCCGTTCACATAGACACCACCCTAGCTCAGCCATCATCACCTGTCACTTGGACTATTATAATTGCCTTCTAACTGGTCTCCCTTCCTCCATTCTGTCCCCAGTCCAATCCGCCCTCCACTCAGCTAGGATTTTTAAAGCATAAGCCTGACCATATCACCCCCTTACCCCTGCCATTAATGAGCTTCAGTGACATCCTGTTACTTCCAGGATCAAACATAAACTCGTCTGTTCAGCATTTATAGCCCTTCCTACCTTCTTACACTTTATTCCCCTTCAAATATACTGGCTTACTTACTGTTCCCCACACATGACACCCCTGTTCTCCCTGTTCTCAATGCTTGGAAGTCTGTGTCATCTCTGCCTCTTAGCTTCCATGGCTTCCTTCAAGACCCAACTCAAATCCCACATTCTGTGAGAGGTCTTTCCCAGTCCTACACATCCCACTCCAGCCTTGCCCTCTGAGATCACCTTGTATTTATTCTGTAAATTTTTTGCATGAATCTAGTTATTTATTTGTGGTCTCCTCCATCCAGATGTAAGTTCCTCGAGGTTAGGGATTATATGTGCCTTTCTTTGGAGTGCCTTTTTCTTGTTATGGTCACTAAGGGTCTGCTTTGGTTAGAGAGAGCTCTAGCAGATGTCTAGATAACTGAAGTCTCCTACCTTGGCTATATTGAGTCTATGTACCAGATTGGTTATCTGTTTCCTGAATTCCTCTTCCATTTCCTCTTTCTGCCCAAGTGGTCAGATGCTGATCAACAAAACGTAATGGGTTTCCTGATGTCTTTCCTTCCTGAGCACAGGACGAGACGAGGCAATGTTATGATAATGATGAAGTTTCTTTCTGCCCTTTCATTCCTTTTCAGGGGCTCCTCAACTCCCTCAGGCAGCCAGGGCCCCAGGCCCCAGTGCTAATACAAGAAGGGTGGACTGGCAAGTCCCAGCAGCAATACCATCATTTCTAGCTCTACTCCTTGTATCAGCCTGCAATTAATCAATATCTTTAAGCCACAGACTTGCTGGGTTTTTGTCCCAAAAACAGCCCCATTATCCCTTTGTCTGAAATAAAGGGAGAGAGGGAAGGAGCAAGACTGAAAAAAGGAGAGAGCCTCAGCACCAAAAAACTATAGGGTCATTGAATCACAGAACCTAGGGCTGGAAGAGACCTTAGTGGTCATATAGACTAGGAATTTTTAAACTTTTTTTGTGTATTAGACCTTTTAGGTAGTCTGCTGAAACCTCTAGACACCTTCTCTGAATAATACATAAAATAAAATGCATAGAATTATGAATGAGACCAATTATATGGAAATGCAGTTATCTTTTTTTTAAGTTCAAGAATCCCTGGTCTGGATTTTCATTTTGCAGCTGAGGAAGATGAGGTCAAAATGTGTAAAGCAACCTGCTCGGTGTCAGGGAATAAGCAGCAGCATTGAGATTTAAACCCAGCTCCTCTGATTCCAAAGCCAGGGTTCTTTCCCCACACCATATTGCCATCTTCTCAATGAGAAGGTGCCTTCTTCCATCTACATATCTTCATGCTCTGCCAAGGTGATCCTCATTTGGGAAGGTTCGTTAGCAAGGTGGGTGCTGCACATTGTTTGTCTTTCATTCTCAAAGAGGACCAAAGTGGCACCACTATGCCGGAGGTCAAGATAGAGTGTGTACGACTGTGGCTGATTAGAGCCATATGAGCTTGGAAGGCTCTACCACAGGTCAGGCCCAAAGAGAGCACATGACATTTGGAGTGGAGATGTCTCTAACTTGGGGCATCTCCCGTTTCTTTTGGGCCACTGCGATTCTGCTTCGCTCGCAGAGCACAGCACCTTCTCTGCTGTGGGCGCGCCATGCTGGGCGGTCCTGTGCCAATGTCTCCCGTGTCTCACAATCAATCTCAAAGTACTTCAGAGAGGCCTTTGGAGTGTCCTTCGATCACTTCTTCTGACTTCCATGTAAGGGCTTGCCTTGTGTGAGTTCTCTGTAAAATAGTCTTTTAGGAAAGAGTACATGTGCTAGTCAAACAATGTGGCCAGCCTCTCAGAGCTGCACTCTTTACAGTACAGTTTGGATGCTTGACAATCCAACTCAAGAAAGGACCTCGGTGTCCAGTACCTTATCTTGCCAGGTGATCTTCAGAATTTTCGTAAGACAATTCAGATGGAAGCAATCCAGCTTCCTGGCATGGTGCTGGTAGTCTGTTCAGGTTTCACAGCCATGCAACAATGAGGTCAGCACAACAGCTGTGTAGACCTTCGGTTTGGTAGGCAGCCTAACATTTCTTCTCTCTCACACTTTCCTTTGGAATTTCCTAAACACTGAGCTGTTCTGGCAATGGGTGCATCCACCTCATCATCTGTGTGTACGTTTCTGGAAAGTATACTGTCAAGGTAAATGAACTTATCCACAGCATTCAAAATCTCTCCATTTGATATAACCAATAGAGCCACATATGGATGGCGCAGTGCTGGCTGGTAAAGAGCTCCTGTTTTCTTGGTGTTAATTGTTAAGCCAAAATTAGTGTGAGTGGTAGAGAATCAATCCATTCTTTGTTGCATCTGAGCCTCAGAGGCTGCACTGAGTGCACTATCATCTGTGAACAAAAAGTCATGCACCAACTTTCCCTCCACTTTAGTCTTGGCTTGTAGCCTTTTCAAGTTAAACAATTTACCATCAGTGTGGTACTTGACCTTGATGCCATTTTCATCCCCATTGAAGGCATCTGACAACACGGCTGAAAACATCATTTTAAAAAGCATGGAAACAGGCACACAGTCTTGCTTCACTTCTTTGGTGACTGGGAAAATGTGAGACCATCATCTATTATCTAGAACCCGGGCAAGCATGCTGTCATGGAAATGGTGTACAATACTGATGAATTCCGGGCAACCAAACTTTGCCATAATCTTCCTCAAGCCCTTATAACTGACAGCATCAAAGGCCTTGGTCAGATCAACAAACATTACATACAGACCTCTGTTCTGCTCCTGGCATTTCTCTTGGAGTTGTTGGACAACAAATACCACATTGACCATTCCTCAGTCCTTTCTGAAGCCATACTGGCCCTCAGGTAGATGGCTATCTTCCAGGTGAAGGATCAGCCTATTAAAGAGGACCCTGGCAAGAATCTTGCCAGCAATGACTAAGTGAGAACCGCCCCCCACCCCCACCCCGTGATTGCCACAGGACAATTTTCTTTTCTTTTATAGAAATGGACAATGGAGGCATCCTTGAACTCCTGGGGGGATAACCTCCTCTTGTCATATAACATGGAAGATTTCAGTCAGTCTTTATATGAGCAGTAGACGCCCTGCCTTGTAAATCTCAGCTGGAATAGAATCAGTATCAGGCACTTTGCCACATGAGAAGAGCCTAATAGCATTCAAAACATCTTCTTCAACTGGAAATTTGGCTAGAGATTGACTTCAACCTGAGGTATACAGTCAATGGCTTCAGCACTGGTTGGAAGCGTTTGGCCTGTCTCTCCAGGATAACATCCTTATCAGTGTGGCTTCATCAGTGCTGAGTAGTTAAGATGCACCAAAGTTCTTTGGCCCACAAAGAGCCTTCAGGGCATTGTAAAAATACTTTAGATTGTTACTATCAGCATGAAACTGCGTTTCATCTCTCTTCTTACAGAGCCAAGAATCCTGCATCTCTCTAAGCTTCACTTGCACTTTACATCTGATGGAATTAAATACTGCCTTTTTAGAGGCAAATGAACTATCCTGCTGGTAGAGCCTGTAGAGTTCTCATTTTTCACTTAGTAGCTTCTAATTCCCCCATTATTTTCATCAAAACAATCCTCATGTTTGTGAGTGTTCTGGCCCAGGTAAGTAAATGTGGTGCTTTGTACCAAATCTCTGAAAGCTGCCTACTTCTTTTCTGCTCCACTGTTACCAGTACTGGTTCCCTCAAAATCAGTAACAAATTGTTCACACAAGGAGAACTCTAATCCGTTGATTTTGACTCTTCTGATAGCACTACTGAAAAAGGTGCTTTGGGTCCCCTGCTTTTGTTGAATGCTACCGTTTAGCCTGGAGAGGATAAGTCTATGGTCAGTCCAGCACTCTGTGCCACACATCACACTCTCATATCCTGTCTCTTTTCTCCGTATGATGACAAGTCTATTAAACGTCAATGTTTATTATGAGGGTGCATCCACAAAGGTTTTTGCATTTCGGTAAACAGAAGACAGTGTTGGCAATGAGGAGGTCATGAGACACAAAATTCTTCAGTAGTAAGTAACCATTGCTGTTGCTGTTTCCAACTCTGTTCCTCCCTGCCATGTCTGATAGTCTGTGCCCACTCTGGTGTTAAAGTTGCCAGAATAACAAGCTTGTCCCTTTTCAGAACAATGGTTATGAGGATCCCCGGGTCTTCATAAAATTCTTCTTCAACCTCATCAGGATTCATCACGATGGGAGCATAGGCACTGATGAGGGTGGCGTGATGTTTTCCTGCAAGCGGCAATCACGTTGTCATGACCCTGTCATTCATTATTTTAGGAGGCATACAAATGTGCTGACTAGATTAGATTTGAGTTGGAAACTGTGCCAGCCTCATGGCGCTCCCCGTCGCTGTGGCTGCTCTAGAAAAAACACATGTATCCAGCCCTGCCTTCATCAAGCTAGACGCCATGTGTCAATCTGGTTTCTTTCAGGGTTGCTATTTAGATGTGATGCCTGCTCCAACAAGAGCTGTTCGTCCTGCGGTCTACTGGATTTCTGGCTGTCCACAAGCGTGCACATATCCCACGCGCCAATGGTGAGTGGGCTCATCTTCACAAACGTGTTTGTACGTGTTTTTGTGTTTCGACCACAGGATGGGATCCCCACCTGTTGCACCAAGTAGGTCAGGGCTGGGCAAAGCACAATCAGGTGAAGACAATTTTTAGCACGCCTTTTCCAGCCCCTTCCTCACACCAGGAGTTGAGCAAGGAGATCCTTAAGAAGGCCACTCAGACACCCAGGATGTGCTAGATCCCACTGCTGCTTCAGTCCAGTGAGAAGACAACCAAGTGGCCTGGGCCATCTGCATGTGGGGCTATGGATGGAGCTACCAGTGTATCTGCACCTGCTGCTTCATCACTAGCTTGTCGCTGCAGGACTTCAGAGTAGGTACAATAGTAAGGCAGTAAAACAATAAATAATGAAATGGTAATGTAGCTGAATTGTAAAATGATGAAATTATAAAATTATTGAATAGTAAAATAATGAAATAGTAAAATGGTGTGGGTGATGCCTTTTGACCTGTGAGTAAATTGGATTTAAGTGATGTAGAGTTGTGCAGAGTCATCAGCCACGCTCTCTTTCAGAGTCATTGAAGACCGGTGGTAGGACAACAGACTGGTGATGGCCTGAGATGCAGTGGATGACCTTGGCGTCTTTGGTGTCTGACCAAGCTCTAAGCACCCCACATTCTCCTGCCACCCCTAACCCCAGTCACACACTGACACCCTAACTCCTAGACCCATGCTGAACCTCATCCCCAATGACAGGCTCATGCATTATCCAACTGCAAGCTGAGCTTTAATTCTGGCTACAAACTGACTCCTAATCCTGAGCACAGATTGAACCTTACCCCAGTTAGAGACTGGTAGTCAGCATGCATTTATTGAGGATGTATCAGGAACTGTGCTAAGTGCTAAGGATACAAACAAAGGCAAAAGACAGTTCCTGCCCTCAAGGAGATTACAGTCTATAGTGAAGACAACATGCCAACCACTATATACGAGCAAGATGCAAACATGCTAAATTAGATTATCAAAAGAGGCAAGGTGCTAACGTTGAGGAGAATCAGGAAAGGCTTTTTGTACAAGGTGGGATTTTAGCTGGGACTTTGAGGTGGAGATGAAGAGGGAGAGAATTCCAGGAATGGGGGGCTGGTATTAAAAATGCCTGATGTTTGGGAGATGGAGTGTCTTGTGTGAGGAACACCCGGGAGCCTGGTGTCGCTGGACATAGAGTACATAGGGGAGAGTGAGCTATAAAAAGATGAGAAAGTAGGAAGGGCCAGGCTTTGAAGGGCTTTGAACACCAAACAGAATTTTGTATTTGATGCCGGAAGTGATATGGAGCCACTGGAAAGTATTGAATAGAGGTGACAGGGTCATGCCTGCACTTTAGGAAGATTAATTTGACAGGTGAAGGGAGGAGAGATGGGAATGGGGAGAGATTTGAGGCAGGTCAACCAACCAGGCAGCCTAGGAGTGAGCCTAAGAGCGGTGACAGAGTCAGAGCAGAGAACCAGACGTGCTGGGGAGATGCTGCGAAGGTAACACTGGTACCTAATGCTGTAGCAGGCTGATGCGTCACTGTAACCATCCACTACGCTCTAAGCCTCGTCGTGAGCTGTCCTGAATCCTGGCCACAGGCTGACTCCTATCCAGTTCTCTCATAAACATGTTCTCCAGATCTAGAAGAGGAATGCGACTGAGAGTGCAGCCCATTGCTAAGGCTATGAGCTTAGCTCAGAGCTCTCCTGCCACTAAGTGTGTCTTGGGGTAGGGGCATACATGGGAGAGCAAGGTCTCATCCCCCTCACTAAAGGACAGCCCAAAAGACTGTCCTGCTGGAGAAATGCCTAAAGTGTGCCTTGGGCCTCTCCAGAGGGATACATCACCTAGCCAGGGCTGTTGCTCAGTCTGTAGACCCAGCCCATGCTGGGAACAGCTCCCAGGTCGGGAAGCATTTCTGACCCATATAGCGGAATGTATCGCAGCCCTTGCAGCCTCGGGACAGAACTGGGGACCAGAGCTCCCAGCAGCTGAGATGGCTCTTCCAGAATAGCCAGCCTGACAGGTCAAGGGCCCAGGTCTATAGCTATGAGGGGACAGCTCTGTGCTAAATCCTTAAAAGTCCACCCAAGGCCAGGCTGCAGCACTGAGGGCCAAAGTCCGGCTGGGCCAGCATTCCTGGCTTTTAGCCTGGGTCTGCTGGGACAGATGGGGTGAGAAGATGTCTTCAGGGATGGGGATGGGAATGGGGCCCTGGAGAGATCAGTCCAAAGCTCTGAGGTCTGAAGAATTTAAAGAGGCTTTGCTTCAGAGAAATAATCCTGTCCCCAAGGATCCAAGCTGATATGGGGCTGCACCCTGAGCAGACCCAGGATTAACCCTGTGGTTAGGGGACTCTGGAAGTGAAAGCCAGCTGAGGCAGTCTGAAATGTTCCTAGGCCTAGGGGGATTAGGAGAATTGATTGCCAAGAATGGAGATTTGGTGTCAGGGATGATGGTTCAGGGTTAAGGCAGGGGCTTATCTTGAAGGATAATGGCTCGATTAACATGTGTGGATGGGGGCTCAGCCCTGGAGACAAAGGGGCTTCATGTTAAGGATGGGAGCCCAGTGGTGAGGATTAGGGCTCAGGGAGAGGCATGAGACAACCGTGCTAAGGATAAAGGGTCAGCACTACAGATTGGGGCCCAGTGATGGAGATGAGGGCTTAATCGGGACAGGAGCTCAATGCTAGAGATGGGGGTTATAGTTAGGCTTGAGGGGCTCAGGATCGGCTTAAAGATGAGTGCCTAGTACTGAGGATGAAGGCTCAGTGCTAGTGATGAAGGTCCAATGTTAGGAACTGAGATCACTGTCAAGGATGGTGGCCGTGCTGGGGATGAGAGCTAAGTGCTAAGGAGAGAAGACAGCATAAGATACAGGGGCTCAGAATCAGGGTGAGAGGGTCTTAGTGCTGAGAAGGAGAGCTCAGTAGGGATCGAGGCTCAGTGTCAGGCAGGGTTCAGTGTTAACTCCATTCGAGGGGCCAAGCTCTTCAGTGCTAGAGGGAGGGATCAGTGCTAGAAACCAGAGGTAAGGGTCAGGAATGAAAGAGTCAAGGATAAAGGGGTGTCCGTACTGGGACTGAGAGCTCAGTGTCAGGGATGGGGGTATCGAGTATTAGGCTCAGCATTTCCATCTGCTGGGATCCTGCTTACTTAAGGCAAAGTGACAGTGAACCATTCTGATCAGCTTCCATATAGATGCATCAATGGCAGAGGGCCAGAGGTCTCAGGACACCCTTGGACCACGTTAACCTTCACACAGAAAGAATCACATTGCCTTGGAATTCCGAAGCTGAAAGGCACCTGAGAGTTCACTGCAGAGGGAAATGACTCGCCTTAGGTCACACAGCTAGCTCGCTAGCATCATTCCAGCATTTCTCTCTGCCTGTCAGACCAGCCACACGCTTAGGTCTGAGAGCAGGTTGCTTGGTTTGCCCCCCCATCCCACCCTGGTCCTTGGGGAACTTGGTGTTCAGCAGTGTCCAGGGCTGGCCTTACAGGCAGGTCAAGTTGGAAGCTGCCTGTGCAGTGGGATTTCAGAGCAACTGGGAATATTTGTCTGACCCCCAAATCCCTCTTCCACCTGCCTACTGCTCCCCACAATCCCTCTCATGGGGGTAAGAGCCTCCATCCTCCCTGAGGGCTCTGGCTCAGAATGCAAGCAGCGCCAAGAAAGGGATCCATACAGCCTTTCTCCAGAGAAGGTTTTGATGGGGATCTAAGGGGCAGATGGAAAAGAGGAGAAGGGCACTCTAAGATGCTGGCTGTGGGGATTTGAAGCTCCCCAAGGGCAGGGATCACATCCTAATCACCTTTGTATTTTTCTTAATACCAAGCAGTGTGCTTCAAACATAGTTGCAGCTCAATTTTAAAAAATGGTTGTGAGTAGATTAAGGGCAGGGGCCACTAGGTGGTGCCATAGTGCACAGGGTGCCGGGCCTGACCTCGGGAAGATTCATCTTTGTGTGTTCAAATACAGCTTCAACCACTTACTAGTTGTGTGACCCTGGGCAAGTCACTTCATCCTGTTTGCCTCAGTTTCCTCATCTCCCAAATGAGCTGGAGAAGGAAGTAGAAAACTACGCTAGTATCTTTGCCAAGAAAACCCCAAATGGGGTCATGAAGAGTCAGACAGGACTAAAAAATAATTAAATGACAACAAAATTAAAGATACAGGCAGAGGGACAGGAGAGGTGAGGCTTGAGGTCTCAGACTTAACAATTTTGATGGGCTCAGTTCCTTATTCTCACTCCCAGTACTTCCAATGTCCTGAGCTAGAGAGAACTGGAGCAGGGGTGGGGAACCTGCTCCAGGCCAAGGTTCCCTACCCCTGGACAAAAGACTTATCTTACCCTATGTACCCTGAGGGACTTGTGAGGGGGGAGAAGAAGCCTTTGGTTTTTCCTAGAGTCAAACAAAAGCAGGGCTCCCCTGCTATTTTATTTGGCCTGAGGTTTATCCTGAAGCTGAGCTTTGGGAAAGGGCTTCTAGGGTTGGCAGAGAGCCCCTGGGACCTGGAGGGGGGGGGCAGTTCCTAAAAACCCAGTCTGTCCATTTGACCCTCTGGCCCCTGCCACTGGCTGCTGTGGAAATGCAATGTTTGAGGACAAACATTCCAACTTGAGCATAGAAAGAGCTCTGGGGATTCCAGAGCGAGAGAGCCTCTGAATTAGGGTTCCAAGGAGGCATGTAACTTGTGGGTCCTTTCCCATGGTTTTGGGGGTGGGTTTCAGTGAACAGCATATGGTGGGGCCCATGGCTCTCAGGGAGCTGGAGGTGGGAGAGGGTCATCTGGCCCTGTTCTCCTTGCTCACTGCAGAAGGCACCCAGGTCTCTGGACAAAGATATGGCTGTTGACAGATGGTCCATTGATGATTCATGGTGGGGTGGAGGATATAATGGGCTTAAGGGCTTCTAAAGACCCTTTTTCAGACTAAGAACTGTCTTCATCTTTCTCTCAATTTAATGGCAAAGTCTGAAGCATGGGATGGCATGGGTTGGGTTATGGAATGGAGGGTATAGGGATGGTATAGGACAGGAAGAAGGAATGGAGCAGAGGGTGGGATGGGGTGTAATGGAGGAGGAGATAAGATGAGGGAATAGGGATGAGATAGGGCAGGCATGTGGAATGGGGTTGGAATGGAGGAAGGGATAAGATGGGAGGATGGGGATGGGATAGGGCAGGAGGATGAGGTCTTCCAGCAGGAGTGTCACAGAGAAGGAAGGGAACAGTGACACCAGGAAGGAGGACATCATTCACTTGGTGACAACATGGAGTGGTAGACATAGTCCTAGAACCACAGAGGTAGAGCTGGAGGGACCTCAGAGCCATCAAAACCAAGGCAGACAAGATCCTTGGGTCTTCACTCTGCCTAATACGGTAGAAAGATCATTGGCTCTGGAGCTAGGGAACTGGGTTTATCTCAGCTCTGCTACTTACTGCCCAACGTGGCTCTGGGTAAACCCTTCTGTCTCTTTGAGCCTCATTTTCTTCCTCTGTAAAATGAAGGGGTTAAGTTGGATGACCCCTAGGGTCTCTTCCAGTTCCAGACAATCTCCCTTGTCCTCTAAGCCCCAAGCCTAGAACCAGATGCTCCTTCTACACATAGATTGTATTGAAGTTGGGAGGGGCGGAGGGGGACAGGACAGACTGAGGAGGGAAACAGCTTGGAAGGTTGGGGTGGGGAGGAATTTGGAAATTTTTAGAAATTTGACAGCGGAGGGCCATGAGTCAGCCGGGCAGATGGAAGCGATTATGTGCTTGGAGGGCCTCGCCCCTCAGAGGAGATGAAAATCCAGCATGGGAAGCTTGGGTTTCAGACACCCCAGGCTGCCCCAGCCGCTGGGCTGCAGAGGCTGTGAATGTGTGCACGTGTATGTGGCTTTGTGTTAGGATTAGAATCCTTTTTTCAACAAGTGTGTGCAGACAAGAGCTCATGATGGGGACTGGTCCCAGATAAGCCAGCAGCAAGGGCAGGAGAGGATGGGGAGCTTTTGAGGGGCCACAGGCTGGGGAGAAGTAGGGGGATGCTCAAAGATGAAGCCTTCCATGAAGGATGAGAGGGAATAGCAGCAGGGATTCCATGGCTGAGTGATTCCACAGGCATTGGCCAGTGTTGGGGGTCTCATGGAAGGAGGATAGTGGGCTCCCCCAGGAAGGAGGCTCAAAAGGCTGCTGGGTTGGGCAGGGGATGGGGAAAGACAAGAGGACAAATTCTTCACCTGAGTTTTTTTGCAGACACTGGCGAGGTTCCCTCTAGGTCTTTGCACCTCATTGGTTGAAGCAAGTCATTGGTGGGTGAGTAGGGAGCTGTTGCTTGTGGGGGTCCAAAGTCAGGGAAGATGAGCAGTTAGAGGTTTAAGGATGGGGAAAAACATCTCTCTCCCTCCCCTGCCTACATCCCTGTCTTTTCCCCAAGGCCATGGATACCAAGACCCCTCTCAGGTACCTTCTCTGCCCCTATTCTTTTGGCCCCAAACCAGGGGATGGAGATTCCAGGTTCCAGAAACCAGCTTCCCAAAACCAAGAGAGCCGGGACGAGGTTTATGCTGGCCTGCATGGGAGGAAGGAACAGAAAGGGCATTTACTAAGCACCTGCTATACCCCAGGTGCTGGATCTATAGACACAAACAGGAAACAGTGTCTTCCCTCAAGATGCTCGAATTCTGTATGCGTGTAAGCTAACCACCCGATCCCTACCTAGATGTCAGAAGCCGATATTGGAACGCTCTCCCACGTTTCATTCACAGCAAACAGAGCCCAGTCTACAAATGCTTATGGAGTGTCTTGTTGAAGAAAGTCATTGGATTAGATGGTCACTGAGGTCCCTTCTGACTCCTAAACTCTGTGATACTGTCATTCTACCATTAGATCAACAGCCCATCAGAGCTTCCCTGGGCACTGAGGGTGGTGCTTTCCTGTGAAAGCCCTTAGGTGCCAAATGATCAATCAGTATTTGTTAAATGTCTTTTATGCTCCAGGCCCTGTGTGAGGCATCAAGGACAAAAAGGCCCCTGTCCTCACGGAGCTTAACGTCAAAATGAAGAGACAACGTTTACATGCATAGGTACATGCAAAATCCATACGTTAGGATACACAGTAACCATGTCCGGGAAGGCACTGGTGGCCTGCAAAAGCTTTATGTGGAAGGTGGTGTTTGAACTTGGTCTTGAAGGAAAACCGGGATTTCGGGAGGTAGAGGGGATTGGGGAGTGCATTCCAGGCTTGGGGACAGCTCCAGCAAAGACACAAAGTGAATTAATGAAAAGGCTTTTATTATGCTCTTACTGTATTCCAGGTACAAAGGACTGAGGACATAAAAACAAAAGGAGAGACAGCCCCTACCTTCAAGGGGCTTATATGCTAAAAGGAGGGCAGCTAGGTGGCGCCATAGTGCACAGATACCAGGCCCAGAGTCAGGAAGACTCATCTTCCTGAGTTCAAATCCAGCCTCAGAAACTTACTAGCTGTGTGATCCTGGGCAAGTCACCGAACCTTGTTTGCCTCAGTTTCCTAATCAGAAAAATGAGCTGGAGAAGGAAACGGCAAACCCCTCCGATATCTTTGCCAAGAAGACCCCAAACGGGGTCACAGAGAGTCAGACATGACTGCAATGGCAGCACAACAAAATTCTAACAGGAGATGACATATACTGGGGAGTGGTGACCCCAACAGTCAAAGGAAACTGTTCTTTGGTCTGGGAAGTCATAGATACAGTGAATTGATCCGTAGAGCGGTCAGCTGACAGACCTTTTCCAGAGACAATGGCATTACTGCTGTAATTACTGTGACCCAATGAAAGCGCGTAGGGGGAGAGGAGGAGTCCACACTTGGGGACAAGGGGCAAGATGGCCTCTCTGGACGGGCGGGTGGCATGTGAAGGTGAAGCATGTCCCACCAGCAGATAGACATTTCTCTCACTCGGTTCCAAGCCAACTGGGCTGAACCCAGGATGGAAACACGAAAGATGATGGAGTGCCACTTATGAGGAAAGGTAAGAAGGCCGGTTTAGCTACACCGGAGAGGAGAATAAAGTGTAACAAAGCTGGAAAAGCAGGTCGGGGCCAGGTTGTAAATGAATGAATGAGCAGTTTATACATGGAACGAGACTTAAATCCAGATCTTGAATCCCAGGCCGGTCATCTATGCGTTATGTCATGCTGCTTGTCTTTTACAGAAAGGGAAACTGAGGCCAAACAAGATGACATGATTTATAGAATCATAGGTTTGGAGATGGAAGGAACCTCCAAAATCACCTAGTCCTACCCCCCATTTTATGTTTGAGGAAACAGGCGCCAGAAGTGATCTGCATAAGGTCATACAGGTTGTAAGTAGCAAAACCACGTCCTCTGAGTCCACGTCCACCGATCTGTCCACTGTTCCATTGTTACCTCAGGGGTGATGTAGCCGGTAGGTCTCCCCTGTAGCCTGTGAGGACGTTTTCATTATTTCTCCTTGTATCCCAGCACCTTGCCCAGCACCTACCATATGGCAGAGCCTTGGTAGAAGCGTGTTGGCTGACGGAGGACCCAAATCTCTTTATTCCTTCATCTCTCCTGGTCCCTCTCTCAGTCCTGGGCATATGCCTCCGTATTTTTGCTTTATTCTGGGCCCATTCTGCAGGACCTCCTCTCCTTTACTTCCTCTCTGCCTGTCTAAGCTCTCAAGGCCCAGCCTAGGTCCCCCTCCTCCATGAAGCCTTCCCTCATTGTCCCTGACCACAGGCCCTGCCACGGCTGCATCTCCTGAATCCCAAACCGGGACACACGGTGACCCGCTTGCAAAGCCTCATTAAAACGACACTTTCCCTTCCCCAGACTGAGAGTGTCTGGTTGGTACTGCGCCTCTCAAACACACGGCCTGAGGTTTTCTTTTGTGAGTCACGTCTCCCCAGCCAGCCTGGGAACATGCTGGTGGTTGGGATGGTGCCTTTCCTTTCTCTTGGATCCTAGAGTTCCTTGGGGCATCCCCTGTGCCAAGCATGGCCCGGGCACCCTCGAGGCTCTCAGGAAAGTCATGTGGATTGAAGGAAGCAGCCTTGCTGGCTTCCCGGCAGGTGCATGCCTGAAAAGCTGTGGGTGGTTTGAAGTTTAGAAGTGAAATCTGGCATTTTTGTGGGTTGCTCCAATCCCATCTGAGCCAGCAAGGATTTCTCAAGGGCCTACCATGTGTCTGACGGTGCTAGGGATGCAAGGGCAAGATAAGAAGTAGCCTCTGCCTTTAAGGGGCCTTTAGCTGAGACCCCTTCTACATATGCATATATGCATATATGCATATATGCATATGTATGTATGTATGTATGTACACACATACACAGATACATGTGCATATATGTGCATATACACACGCGTGTATGTGCGTATATACATATATACCAAACGCATAGATATACATATATACATGTACATGTACGTATACCTATACATATACACATACACATACACATACACATACACATACACATACACATACACATACATACACATACACATACACATACACATACACATACACATACACATACACATACACATACACATACACATACACATACACATACACATACACATACACATACACATACATATACATATACACACACATACCTAACAGATAAGTAGATGGCGCAGTGGATAGAGTGCTGGGCCTGTAATCAGGATGACTTGAGTTCAAATTTGGCTTGCTGAGTGACCCTGAGCAAGTCACTTAACCCTGTTTGCCTCAGTTGCCTCATCTGTCAAATAAGCCAGAGAAGGAAATGGCAAATAATGCCAGTGTCTTTACCAAGAAGACCCCACATGGGGTCATGAAGAGTCAGACATGACCAAAACAAACTGAACACCAACAAAAAGAATCTAGACGCAGAACTAAAAAAAACTGCGGCGACCCTCAAGTCCAAGCTTCTCCTCAAGGCCCAGAGAGGTGAGTGATCTACCCAGGGTCACACAACTATCGATATAGATCTTGGAGGGCCTTTAGTCCCGTCTAGTCCCCCCTGCTCCCTTATTTGGGGTCTAGAGAAGGGCAGTGACTTATCTAAGCTCCCACGGCAAGGATTCATAGAATCTAGAAGCTGGAGTTGAAAGGGACCTGGGAGGCCAATAGCCTTTTTTTTACAGATGAGGACACGGAGGCTAAGAGGGTCAAATGACTTGGCCAAGGTCACACAGCTAGTATTATAGGCCAGATGGAACCATCATCTTCATGACTAAAGTTAGTGCAATGTTGGCTACCCCAAGCTGCCAGGTCTGGAAGGAGCCCTTAAAATGTCACCACCCATCCATCCGTATGCAAGAGGCATCCTTGGAGCAATCCTTTTATAAAGTGGAGAAACCTCCAATTTGTCTTTTCTATAGAAACCAATTCTCACATACCGAGTTTGTGCATAGCGGGGTATGCCTGTGGTTGAAGGGCGCGGAGTAGGGGAATTTGAGGAGGTTGGCACCCCCACCAGGGGGTGGCTGTGATTTGCTGGGGATTGGTTCCCAAATTCCACAAATTCCCCCAAATCAGTTTGATGGCCTTGAAACCCAAGTAGGCCGATGGGAAGGGATGGGTGCCAAGGAGGGCAGCTCTCAGGGATGGGGCTGATGAGGAGGGATGGATGCCAACTGCTTTCTGATCTAGTGGCATCCCATCCCCAGGAAGATCATGGGAGACCAGGGGCCTGGGCCAAACTTGTCCACTGTCCCAAGCCCATGTCCCCAGATCCCACTGCCATCAGTGGGAGCCAAGATCCTGAATCATCAGGGGCTGAGTTCCCTCGCTTCTCCCCCTTTCCCCATGGCCCGTGGGAGAAGGGAGGGTGGCAAAGGGATGGAAAATTCAACGGCCCAGAATTTGCGAAAGACCAGAACACACCAGGCCAAGCTGAGGCTTGTGTTTTCTTTGGGTTTTTCAAAATAGAATTAGCTGATTAGGAGCTGGGGGGGGGGCAGAAGATGTCATCGCCCTGGATTCCAGGCGAGAACAAGGGGTGAGAGGGGGCTGACCCTCCCTTCCATTCTGATTCACAAAATTAATCCCGATGGCTTGGGAGACAGGCTATCAGCCTGGCCAGAGAGCTGGCCAGAAGGTCATAAACACAGGGTAATATTAATAGACCCACCCGATGTGGGGGGAGATTGCTCTCTGAGAGTCCCAGGGGCTGGGTTATTTATGATCTGGAAGGAACCAGAGGGAAGAGGAGGAGGAGGAGGAGGAGGAGGAGGACACTCAGGATAGGGTTTATCCTCATACTGAGGACAGGCCTGAGAGATCTCCTAGGGGCTCTTTGCATTTTCATGGGGTTCTTCTAGCATAGCTCAGACTCTGTCACCCCAGCTGAATAGGCGGAGGGGGTATGGGGGGCTGCTCAAAACACAAATAATACCAGGGGAGGAAAAGGACCCAAGGGCCAGGTTAGGAGGGGTAGGCCAGCCCAATCAAGGCAGATAGATGTTCTTGGGGGATTGGCCCCCATCTGCGGCCTATCCCTGAGCTGCTCACACCATCTTTCTGAGAACAGAACAGTTGCACCCCTTTGGACTCTCAGCTCCTATATCTCCTCCTGAGCTCAGAAGCAATCCAGCCCAGCTCATTTTCTTTCCTCTCCTCTCTTCTTTTCTTTGTTATTATTATTATTATTATTTTGGTAGTGGTTGGAAGGAGGAAGTCGTTTCTGGTCTCGTGATTCCCAGTGAGGAAACTGCCTCCAGCAATGAAGACCAGGACTTGCTCTGCAGCTGGTGGTGTTGGAGAGTTCTCCAAACTGTACCTGAAAGGCAGCATTGCTTCTAAGGTGTCCCTGAGTGGTGGTCATCCAGCTACCCCCATACTCACCTGCTAGGACTTATCACCTAGAATGCTTTTCATGGAGCGATGAGGAATTATGGGATGGGTCTTAGACTTAGAGCGGGAAGAGTCCTCAGAGGCCATCTGTCCAACCCACTCATTTTACAGATGAAGAAACTGAGGCTGAGGTGAAGAGATTTGCCCAAGGTCACCCACTGGTCAGGGGCAGAGTCCACACTTGAACTTCAATTAAAGAATTTTCCTTTGTGTCTACCACAATGAGGAAATCCAGAGGCCACTAGGTGGCGCAATGGATAGAGCACTGGCCCTAGATTCAGGAGGACCTGAGTTCAAATCTGACCTCAGACACGTAACACTTACTAGCTGTGTGACCCTGGGCAAGTCACTTAACCCCATTGCCCAGCCAAAAAAAACAAAGGAAATTCATGCACCATTTCAGAGTGGAAAGAGTCATTGTGGAAAGATCACACTAGATTTGAAATCTGGGGAAATGGGTTCAAATCCTGCTTCTGTTCTTTATTATCTATGTGACCTTGGGCAAGTCATCTCATCTGGCTAGACCTCGGGTCCCGCTGCCATGAAATAAAACACTTGGACCAGATGGCTGCTCAGGCACCTTTTAGCTCTAAAATGTGAGATTGCTGATCCCATGGTCCTAAGAGCAGAGAACCGAGAGTCAGAGGACCTGGGTTCAAATTCCACCTTGGCCATTTACTACCTGGGTGACCTTGGGCAAGGCATTAAACACCTCTGGCCCTCAGTTTCCTCATCTGTCAAATGACTGGCATCTTTCAGCCCTAAATCTATAGGTCTGTGATTCTGTCATTTCACCTCTCTTGGACTCAGTTTCCTCTTCCGTAAAATGACAAGATTAAACTAGATACTCTCTAAGAACCCGCTTGGCTCTCATACTATGATCCTGTGATCCCCCCTTCACACCTTGGGTTCTCTGTCTGACCACCCCTTCCCTCATTTAGGTCATATGCCAGGGGCACGTGGGGTACACCCACAGGGACTTTCTGCTCCACCAATAAACGTAAAGTTGTCAGAATATGAGTTCCCTCCCCAACACACACACACACACACACACACACACACACACACACACACACACACACACCCCTGCCAGGGCTCTGATAAAAGCATTTCATCTAGGGACTTTGGGCAGCTGAGCTCACTACCCCTTCTACCCCTCCCATCCCCCCACCCCACCCCCACTTTCATCTTCTTGTATGTCACAGAGGCAGGGATGAGCTCAGGAGTTTGCAAAGTAGAGCAGCTGGGGATGGGGGGAGGCAGGAAGACTAGGGCTTAGAGAAAAGTAGAGAGTTAAGATGGAGGCGGGGGAGAGACAACTCCACCGGGGAGCCCTCCAGAATTGGTTTCAGTGCTTTCCCAGCTTCAGAGCAAATGGAGACAGTCTGTTAGCAGCTCTGAATCGGAGTCAGCTCAAGTCATTGGACAGAGAGAAGGGGAAAGTGCCAGGCAATGAGATCAAGGCGATGGCACCACTGACTCCCCAGGGGGAGGGGGGAGGGGGGAGGGGGAACCACAGATCTGTGGCCCAGGACATTCCAAACTCTGAATGCACGGAGCACGAAGTCAGGAACGGCTCCAGAACTAGGGGGGCCCAGGCCCTCTGCCAATGCTGAGGATGTCCATGGGGCAGGAGGCAGGATTGAGGTACTTACTCACTTCTTATCTAGGGAGCTAAGCATCTCCTGGTTCTGGACCCCTTTGCCAAGAGGAAGACATGGGCTCTGACTGAAGAGCTGAATTCTGTCCAAAGGATAGGGGCAGAGGGAAGGGCAGTGGGAACTCCAACAGGACCCAGCCTCTGTGGTCTCTGAAGCCCCTTCCAGGTCCAAAGCTATGCATGATTCTATGACCAGGCAGGCTGCCAAAAAAAAAAAAAAGCAGCACCCCAGGCAGACCAACCGTGTCTTGGAATCAATAGCCATACTTAGGTAGTTTGGTTAGACTCAGCTACCTGTCCTGGGTCCTGAAAAGCTGTTCCTTGTCTCACAGAAGTGACTCTCTTCTGTCTTGTGCTTAGCTTAAAGCCCAGCCCTAACTCACCAAGCAGAACATCGCAATGATTCTTCTGTCCCTGCCCTACCTCCCACATTAGACCCTTGGGCAATGACCTGATCCCTGGCTGATATATCCAAGTCACACTGCTCCTTTTCCCCTTCACTAGCTCAGAGTCTGAATGCCAACCGCAGGCTGCCTGCCCAGACTCCAAACCTTGCTCCCATCATCTAGACTGGCTGACCGGTTCAGACTCTAACCTTGGATTTGCCCTCCAAGAAATCGCATACTCCTTTCCCCTGCCCATGAGTTCCATCCTGAAGAAGGCTTCCAGCTGTTCTGGCCCTTGGCTCTTCAAGGCCCGGCCTGGCCTGGCTCATTACTACCACTAGGGGCTGTCAGGTGTAAGATACAGTATGCCCTCAGGGAGCTTATAGTCTAGTTAAAGAGATAGTTTTAAATACACAGCTAACAACGTACCGGGTGGTGCATGGAGTGGAAGGAGAATAGGATTTGGGGTCAGAAGAGTTGAGTTTGAATCTCAGCTCTGTCTTTTCAGTCCTACCCAACTCTCCATGACCCCATTTGGGGTTTTCTTGGCAGAGATACTGGAGTAGTTTGCCATTTCCTTCTCCAGCTCCATTTCCTTCTGCCATTTTATAGATAATGAAACTGAGGCAAACAGGGTTAAGTGACTTGCTCAGGGTCACACAGCTAGTAAGTGTCTGAGGCCAGATTTGAACTCATGAAAATGTGTCCTTCTGATTCAAAGCCCTGTGCTCTATCCACTGCACTGCCTAGATGCTCCCTTACCTTCCAGCTCTGCTACTTACTACCTACATGACAGGCAAGTCCCATCCCCTTTCTGGCCCTCAGTTTCCTTCTTTGCAAAATCAAAGTGTTGGACTAGAGGATCTGCAAGTGTCTTCCAACTCTAAACCTTATGAACCTCTAACAGATATCTGGAAACTATGTCTGGAATTGAAGTCTGTGTGACTAGATTTCCTGATTCTTCAGCTCTGAACCCTTGACTCTATGAGGTAAAGGCGGTAAATTAAAAATGCCAAAGAGACATTGCAGACAGTAAAAGCTGCCGGAGCTCGGGGAAGGTGGAGTGATTGGGTCCAGGTGGGCTAGGCAGAGAAGGAAGGAAGGCTGCTCCGAGCTGGCAGTGGGGACCTCAAGGAACAGTCAGAATTTGAAAAGGCAGAGCAGGTGGGGAGGGGCCTTCCAGGAAGCAGTAACAATGGGAGCAAAGTCATGCAAGTGCAAATAAGCATAGCTGGAGCAGGGAGCTATGGAAAAGTAATAGGAGACAGGCCCAGGAATGCTCTTCCCCAATTGGAATTTTTAATTTCCTTCAAGGCTCAGTGCAAGTGATGCCTCCTACAGGAAGCTTTTCTGGATTCCTCCAGTCCTTCACAGTCCTTTTCTCCTTCTTCAGATTCCTTCATATTTACTTTGGATTCATTTCTCTAGATCAACGTTCCATCTCCTCTCCCACCCTCCTCCCCCACGTCAATACTGGGCTGTCCTTTCTGGTGGTTGTCTCCCTGGCCTATTGCATGGTGCCTTAAACTAGTGGAAACATGTTTCCACCAGTTGAATTGAATTGAGTCAAATCAAATCGAATTGAATTGAGTTTTGCAGATGAGTAATGGAATGTTGGTGTGCCATAAGAAATGATGGAATGGCCAGTTTCTGAGGAAACTGGGAGGCTGCTATGATCTGATGTAGAGGGAAGGGAGCAGAGCCAGGCAGACAACTTACACGGTGACCACAACATTCTTGAAAAAAACAGCTGTGGAAGACTTTAGAACTCTGATCAATACAAGGATAAAGCACTATTCTGGGGACCACAGATGAATCGTGCCATCCACCTCTGCCAGAGAGGTGATGGACTTAAAAATACAGAATGAAGCGTGTTTACTGGGACATGGTCAGTGTGGGAGCTGGTTTATTCTTGTGAGGAATTTTAAATAATTATTCTATCAGGGAAGGGACAGTGAGAAGGAGAAATAATAAATGACTGCAGAAATAAGAGAGAGAGAGAGACAGACAGACAGACAGAGACAGAGACAGAGACAGAGAGAGACAGAGAGAAGGATTTTATAAAAGGGGAAATTCAGGTCCAGAGAATTTAAGCGATTTGCCCGGTATCACAATGGAATTAAGTGGCAAGCCTTGATTTGAACTCAGTCCTCTAAGTTAGTACACACCTCTCTTCTCTCTCTCTTCTCCTCCCCTTCCCTTCCCTCCCCTCTTTCTATTCATGCCTGAGAACTTATGGACTCTTTCCATGGTACAGTACTGCTTCCAAGATAGGGATAAAGGTGATTCAAAAGACAAAATAGACAACCTCAATTCCATGAAATTAGTAGGCTTTTTTGTTTTTAAAAGTTATCCCCCTCCTGATCTTATCCTGCTAAGTCTCAGCCCTGGATGACCCCACCATCCACTGCCCTTGCTCTTTCTCACATGCTAACAAACCAAGCTAGAGAAAAATCATAAAACCATGTGAACTGGACCCACTACAAATTTATGTTACATAATCTCAACTGGGCCCTCACCGCAGAAAGGCAAACCTGATTCACTATGCCTCTCACCACAGCAGCCCCTCCAAACCTTTTTATCCCTCTTCAAGCCTCCTCCCACCCTCTCAGCTGAGAACCTAGACTCCTATTTCGCTGGGAAAAAAATGAGGCCATTCACCAAGAGTTCCCTCTTCTCTCGTCTTCACCCTTGTCTCACGTAATGAGGTAGCCCTTCTCCTACCAAGGCAAACCCTTCTCCATGCGTTAATGATCCCATTCCATCCCATCTTCTTTAGCAGATTGCCTCTTTTATCACCCCCACTCTCTAACTTATCTTCAATCTCTCTCTGTCTTTTGGCTCTTTCCTTACTGCCTACAAATATGCCCACATTTCTGCCATCTTGAAAAACCCACCACCTTGATCCATCCATCTTTACTAGTTCTCATCTCATATCTCTCATCCCTTGTGTGGCGATACTCCTTGAGAAAGCCATGTACAATGGGCTCCTCCACTTCCTTTCCTCCATTTTCTTCTCCAACCAAAGTTTCTCTTTCCAAAATTACCAGTGATCTCTTAATTGCCAAATACAAAGGCTTTTTCACATCTTTCATCTTTCTTGAACTCTCTGAAAGCTTTTGATACAGTCAATCATCTTCTTTTCCATGATATTCTATACTTCTCTCCAGCCTCTTGGTTGTTTCTTGAACAAGACACTACATCTCCTGCCTCCAGGCATTTTCACTGGCTCTGCCTCATGCCTGGAATGCCCTCTATCTTCCTCTCTGCCTCCTGGATTTTTCTATCTTCCTGAAGTCCCAGTTAAAAGAAGCTTTTCCTGATATGTCTTAATGCTACTGCTTTCCCTCTGTTGATTATCTCCACTTTATCCTGTCTATAGCTTGTTTGTGCATAGGTATTTTCATATGGTTTCCCCTATTAGCCTAGGAGCTCTCTGAGAGGAAGGACTGTTTTTTGCCTTTCTTCCTACATCCAGAACTTAGCACAGTGACTGGGCATGTAATAGGTGCCTAATAAATGCTTGTTGACTGACAAAAACCAGTACAAATAGGTTAAAAAAAGTATAAAGTGAGAAAATATTTGCATCAAATGTTACTGATGAAAGTCTGATACCCAATGTATAAAAAGAATTCATGCAAATATCTAGAACCAAGAGCTTTCCCCCAATAGATCAGTGATCAAAGGATACGAACAGTTTTCAGAAGAAGCCTTGTAAAGTCTCAATGACCACATGAAAACATGCTCTAAATCATTAATAACAACATAAATTAAAAATTAAAAACACAAGTTTTTACCTCACATTAAATTAGCACAGATCAAAAACCAAACCAATGTTGTAACAGCTATGGAAAGCCAGGCACCCTGCTGGCAAAGTTGTAAATTGATCCAACCATTCTGGAAAATAATTTTCAATTATGCAAGAAAAGCATGTCAACCTTTGTCAACCCTAGGCATGTTAACTTTCCCCACTGATGATGTGTGTACTTGTGTGCCCTAGGGGGAGAATGTTCTATTGCAACTTTTTAACTTTGCTGTTTCATTAAATGCTTTTGTTTTGAAGTAATTGTGTCCTCTGGATGACTAGAGAAAAAATAAACACATCAGTGGGGGCTCATAAACATTAATTTTGAGTAGTTACATACCCAAAGAATACTTTGAATCTGGATCAGCTACTGGGAGCCTCCTATGTAAGGATTAGGTGCTTCATGCGCTTTGTTTCAAGGGTGGGTTCAGTTCTGGATGGTCAGATGGGGCAGGAGGAATTATATGCAGAAATGGCTTGTTGGGGGGGGGGTTAAGGTATCAATAAATCTTGCTTTCAAAACAAACTAAAAAAACAACTCTAGCTTCGGTAACTAAAGGGAAAGCAGATGTGGGTAGAGCTTGGTCTGCTAGCAATAGTAAAGAGAGGTGACAGAAGGGACAGTATCCCTGATGCTTTGGAGTAATGGCAGGTCAAAGCATAGTTTAGAGAAATAAAAGCATTGGGAAAAGGAACTAAATCAGAGGTTAGATTTGAGCCTGGCTGTTCTTGTGTTCCACCAAGGATATCCCTTTCCTCACAATCTAGATATCAGACCACTGTAAGATGGACCCTATTTTCATTTAATTTTGGTGTAAGTGGGGAGGTACATCCCTGTGGAGTAAATTTTTTAAAATCTACACTTGACTGAGTCAAAGGCTACTTGCAAAGAAGAAGAGCCATGCTCATTTCACTGTAGTATGTGGTCAATAGACTCCCTTGGTGGCAGCTTTTTCCAAATCCTCTCTCAAACCCCTGCCATCTCTTGTCTTCCAAAACCACAGGGGACCCCATGACTCAACATTTTCAGCTCCAGGAATTTTGCCTCCTCCTTTTTTTCTGAGCATTTACAATGTCATGAGAACATCCCAACAGCAGAAAAGTTGTCTTGGGCCAGGCAGGTCATCCACCCAGCTGAAGATTCTCTCTTGGTGAGAAAGCATGATGTCGCCTTCAAAACATCACAAACATTCCCCTTGATAGTTCATGGAAAGGACTTTGAATGTGCACGTA
The DNA here is from genome assembly GCF_003287225.1 of Phascolarctos cinereus. Taxonomy (NCBI): domain Eukaryota; kingdom Metazoa; phylum Chordata; class Mammalia; order Diprotodontia; family Phascolarctidae; genus Phascolarctos; species Phascolarctos cinereus. The sequence continues at coordinate 20,916,860 of NW_027555958.1, read as the reverse complement.
TCAACCACATGGCCAAAGGCAAGTCATTTCCTTTTGCTGATCCTTGGTGGTTTCACCTGTAATATGTGGATACCAATAATAATTGCACTGTCCACCTCGCGGTTTGTTTTGTAAAAATCACTGTGCAAGCTTTAAAGCATTATGTAAATGAGAGTGACTGTTATGTGTCTGTCACTCAATGTGTCTAAACCCTTTTGGAATCTTTGTCTAACAGAGGTAGGCTGCAATACCACACTTCACCAGTAGGTATCAGTATTTAACTCATGATATGGCACCGAAAGAGTTTCCCCAAGACCTGGGATTATAAATTTAGAAATGAAAGGGACCTTGGAGGTTGTCTAGTCCAAACCCCGAATTTTAAAGATGAAAAAACTGACTTGCAGAAGGTCACACAGAGCCAGGATGTGACCCCAGTCGTCTGTCTCCAAGTCCAGTGTTCTCCACTATATCCCTCTGGAACCTCGAAGCCTGTCTAGCCCAAGCCTTCATGTCTACAGAGAAGAAAACTGACAGCCAGTCACATTAAGTGACTTGTAGCGAGTGGCAGAGAAAGGATTCCAACCTGGTGCCTTGACTCAAGGTCATAAAGGAACAAGAAGACAGGTTCTGGCTAACCATGGAACTGCGAGCAAGTATCTTTGCTTTTCTGTATCTCAGTTTCCTCATCTGTAAAATGGGGCTAATACCTACAACTACCTACTTCATGGGATTATGGTGAGAAACACACTTGGAAAACTGGGAAGTGCTCGATGAGTATGAGATGTGATTATTAATGATACAAGTGCTCTGAACTCAGTCAGTGGATTCAGCACTTCTGTCAGTTTGTTTTCAAAGAATTGCACTTTGTTTTTGTTTTGTTTTGTGTGGTGTTTTTTTAGGGGATTGGGATTAAGTGACTTGCCTAGGGTCACATAGCTAGTAAGTGTCAAGTGTTTTGGTATGAAGCCTGATTTGAACTCAGGTCCTCCTGACTTCAGGGCCAGTGCTCTATCCACTGTGCCAACTAGCTGCCCCAGAATTGCACATTGTTAACAACTATATAAAAGAATGCTCCACATCACTAATAATAAAAATGCAAAAGAAAACAACTCTGAAGTCTTACTCCGTATGCCACGAATTGGCAAAAATGGCAAAAAAATGGAAACAGTCAATGTTGGAGGGACTGCAGAAAGACAAGCACACTAATATGGAGTTGGTGAACCTGTGGATTGGCCTACCATTCTGGAAAGCAATGTGTAATTATGCAAATAAAGTGACTGAAATATCCATACCCTTTGACCCTGGATTCTTCCCCCCTCCCCACCTGGGCATATACCCCGAGGACATCAAAGAGTGTAATGGAAGTAATGGAAGATTACTGTGCCGTAAGAAGCAATGACTATGAAGAATTCAAGGAAACGCTTATCTGAACTGATGCGAAGTAAAACAAGAAAACCAGGAAGGCAATGCACATGGGAAGAACAACGACCTCTGGAGCAAACACTGTGTAATTAGAGTAGCCGAGTTTGGACCAGAAGAAGAAATAAGAAAGGGCCCCTCCCCTTGCCCCCAGCTTCTTTGAAGAAGCGGGGATCCACGGGTGTGGAACACAGCGTACACTGGCAGATCCGATGGATGTCATGGGCAGTTGTGCTGAAATCTGGCTTTTTCCTTCTCTTTCTCTTTTCAGTCTTTGTTATGTAAGAGAAACCACTGGACTAGGGAGGAGGGAAGGATGTTTTCAGAAGTCAAAGGTGTTATACAATCAAAAGAGACCAGCAGAATAAAAATTAAGTCTCTCAGTTTTAAATTCTGCATATCATTTGCCTGCCTGTGCCTGATAAGCTCCCCTGACACCACTGCACTCAGTCGGAGCTATCCCGCACTGGACAGTTTTACAGGAATATGAAGTGAGAGTCTGGGAGAGGAAAGGGATAGTACAGTGTGGGAGTCTGCAAGGGGAAAATGGGGAAACTAAGGCAAGCTGAGTTCAACCACCTGGAGAGGTTTCATGTGCCCTCTCTGGACAAGGAAACCTGAAGGACTTTCCGCAGGAAGTATTCACCTGGGGAGACTTCAAGGGAGCATGCCAATAGAACCGAGGATGGGGGCTTCTAAAGGTGAAAGAGAAAGGACCCCAAGGCACCAAGTGTCCAGTCTAGTTGTTAAGCTTTTTTCATTCAAAACATTACTGAATCAGTATCTTTTACGTACTGAATTTTGTCGTTCTGTCATTTTCCAGTTGTGTCTGACTCTTTGTGATTCCATTTGGGGTTTTCTTTGCAAAGATACTGGAGTGCTTGGCCATTTCCTTCTCCAGCTCACTTTGCAGATGAGGAAACTGAGGCAAACAGGGTGAAGTGACTTGCCCAGGGTCACTCAGCTAGTAAGTGTCTGAGGCCAGATTTGAACTCCGGAAGAGGAGTCTTCCTAATTTCAGGCCTAGTACTCTATCCACCATGCCAACTAGCTTATCAATTAGTTTCAACTTCAAGATCATCATGTCCTCGCCCAGGCACCTCATGGTGCCTCTCTATTTTCAGTTTCCTTTTGTGCATGGTCTATTTCCATTAGATTATAAGCTCCTTGAGGGCAGGAACTATTTTTCTCTTTTCTTATTTACATCCCCAGTGCTTAGCAAAGTTCCTGGTACATAATAGGCATTCAGTAAGTGTTTGTTAAATTGAACTGAATGATCCCTTGCTGTGTGCACTCAGTCAGGCTGTGGGAGGATGCCTCAGTGATGATATAGTCTGCCACCTCCTTGGCATGGCAAAGAGCACTGTGGAATTCATCATCGATGCCCTTCTGTGCAGCAGGAATAGGCGAGTGGTGCTAATCTCTTTCATCAGTGCATCTCAGATGCACTGATATCTCTTTCCCGTCATCCTAGCTGCAGCAGAGTCTCTATGTGGCTTCCATTTTCAATAACCTCACCTCCTCTATACCCTGCAAGATTCCCTGGCCTTTGTAAACTTTGAGCACTAGAAGCATACCTGCCTAACCAGAGGGTATCCTGGATGACATCAATGCACCCCAGAGCCCATGCACAGGCTTCTGGGATGTGTAGTCCAAAGAAAATGTCCTTCTGTGATTGAGGTTGCCTGAGCCTTGTAGGTTCAAACACACCCTTCCACTGCTGCCAAAATAACATTCCTAATGGGGCTTCTAATCTGATCATTTGATTTCCCATTGCCTGTTGAATAAATGGTGAGCTCCTTTCTTCTGGCATTTAAAGCCTGCCATAAATTGGCTCCAATCTAACTTTCCCTCCTTCTCCTATTGTAGCTCGATAGACAAGCTTACCATCCCGTTTGCCTTCTCCCATCACCACATCTCTGCTTGCGCCATCCCTTACAGCTGGAATAGACTTCCGCACTCTCCTTCTTGGCCTGTTGAAACCCTTCATCCTAGGCCCTTTCCTGTTGGCTCCTTCTCCATGAAACTTTCTCTCACCTTCCCAAAACAAAGTCTGGACTTCTCCTTTGCTCTTATCACATTCTGAGTATTGGAATTATTTTTGTCTATGTCTTATCTCCTCCAGTTAGACTGTAAGCACTTTGGGGGCAGGGGTTTTGTTTTATTTCATCTTTGACTGTCTTTCACATGGTAGGTGCTTAATAAACGTTTGGATTGATTTGGAGTGAATTGAATAAAGTGCTTGAAAATCCATAATTACAGACCCCATGAGATCTTGGGGGAGGGTGGGACTTAAAAAGGTTTCCCAATCTATGAAAGTCCCCTTAATAGTGCCAATAACCCCTAGAAGAGGGGACACCTTATTTATCAGTTAACACTAGAAGAACATTTTGACTTCTCCCTCTCCCTGGCCCCTCACATCTAATAAATTCTGTCATTCTTCTTTCACAAGGTCTTTCTCATGTGCCTCCTGCTCCCCACTCCCCCTGCCCCAGCCCTCATCCCTTCACCAAATATTTATTAAGAGATCCCTACGTGCAAAGTTTCATGTGAGACCCTGGGAAGATACAAAGAGAAAGAAATAGTCCTTGATCTCAAAGAGCTGAAGGATAATCTGGCATCTCCAACAGCTTTGCTGAGGGCAGGCAAAGTTTCCAGCGATGCAAGAGAGCACTCATTTATGCATCTGCTCTCCCATTCATTTTGTGAAGGTGACTTGGGATTATAGCAAGATTGCCCATAAGAGCCGTCATCTTTTGTCCTCTCTCCCCAGGATTTGTGATGCCTCCTGGAGGCTTATGTAAACCTACTGGGAACTGAAAAGGAAAAGAAAAAGAGATGTGTGTTTATCTCCAGCCTCAGAAAGGTCAGAGGAAGGTGCTGACTGTCTATACCTAAGGCAGTAAAAACAAGAAAGGAATTCACTCACCCTGACTCACCTAGGACTTTTTGAGAGGCATGGGAGGGGGGAAGGGAATTTAGAGTCCCAGCTGCATAAACAGCCTTTGTGGGCACAGCTAGGTGGAATTGTGGAGAAGTTTGAAGACAAAGTTGAAAATATGCTGACCAGCCCTGATGCCTGAGGCCAGGAATCTTGGGGAGTGGAAAGTAGAGGGTGGAGGGAAGAGGTCTCAAGAAACATTGATGGTAACGTGGGGGAGGAGGATAAGGAGACTCAATCAGTCCAACGTATATTATGCTCTGTTAATATAGTATTATTAAATGTCTGCTATGTGCCAGGCACTGTGCCAGATGCCGGGGATAAAAAGACAAAAAAGAAATAGTTTATTGGGAGAGCTAATAATTCAACAATAATCATTTGCTAAGCATCTGCTAAATGCTCAGCACAGTAATGGATGCTAGAGATGCAAAGATCAAAGGGTTTGCCCTCAAGGAACTTACCCTCTAAAGAGGGAGACAGGGACATAAACCAATCTCTAAAAGCTGCAAACCCAGTGTCCGAAGGTGCTTAAGTGAGCATCCTTCCCCCCACCATGACTCCCTTCTTATTGTTTGCCCTTCCTTATTGAGGGGGGACCAATGACATCGTGATAATGGGATGTGTCCCATACGAGTTCAGAAGACGCTGCCACAGGTCCCACCGAGTAGATGAAAGACAAGAGCTGGTGGTAGAGAGACCCAGGGTCTGGGCAGGCTTCACACTCTCTCTCTGGTATACTGGGCTTATAAAGTTGGGAGATGGATGCAGGTTCTAACATAACACTCTTTTGGGATCTTCACTCGTTAATTACTGGGCCATCTTGAAAAACTGTGGGCACTACCCACTGCTACGGGATGAGTTGCTATTTTCTCCATCGCTTTCACTCTATGTCTATTCCAGACCAACTCTAATCCTCCAAGAAACTTATTAATACACAAAAGACAGCCACAGGTAGCAAGAAAACATATTTATCAAAGTAAACAATGAAACAGATGGGGAAGTTGTACAGGTTAGTGGAGACAACAGAATACATAGGAGTAAATGGACCTTGTGACTCGGGAGAAAGATGAAATCTCAGCAGGATCGAGGAGATAACAATCTCACTTGGGTTGTGTCTTCCCCCCAGCACTGTGTACACTAGTACACAGTATCCAATAGGGATGTCCTCCAGGGAATTGCTCCAGCTTGCCTAAGGTGAAAGTGTTAGAGTTCTCCCCAGGACCAAAACTTTTTATAGTCCTTGCAAAGATCAACCAGGGTAAGCTTGAGACCTGTGGCTGTGGACCCTAATACAAATGTCAGTGCTTTGACTGGGTGTCCCAGGCAACCAACCTGTGGTGCCACTGAAAATGAAATCACACGGCCCAGGTGTGCTCTGACCCACCCTCCCAGAGCCAGGCAGGCTACGAACCCCCACCTCGGGGTTGGGCTGCCCTTAGCACTCGCTGGCTCTGCTTCTCTTCCCCTCCCCCTCACGCTTAGAGGCCAGTGAAGAAGGCCCCAGCTCCGCTGAACCACTTGATGTCAAAAAGCCTTTGCAGAGAGACAGTTACTTCAAAGGTACAGCAAGAATACATGTAGAAACATTTCTTCTACAAAAAGGGAGGGAGCTGCATGTTCTTGTTTCTTCTCTTGGGCCAAACATGGTGGCTGTAATTGAACAGCACAATTGCTGTGGACATTCTCTTCCCCTATACCACCTCAGTCTCTGAAGAAAAAGACCCAAAACTTAACTCAGTTCCTACATAGCATTTGCCCCACCAAGGTCACGTTTAGATGCCACATGATCACCAGATGGGATCACCAGTCTTTCTGCTGGCTGGGGTTTTGAAGATCCCTCCTCAAGAGAGCTCCTTGCTCCTTAAGAGAATCGATGAGACCTTGGCAGCAAAACCCGGCCTGAATTCTGATTCTCATTCCTAGGTCCACTCTGCCAACCTTTGAAACTCACAAGGCCCGAGATACCACTCCCTTCATCTAGAAAGGAAAAAAAGACAAAAAGGCTGAGAACCAGGACCTACTTCTTAGGTAGCCATATGGCCTCAGAGGGGAACTCCCCTTGGAACACAATTTTTCACTGGATGCTGTGAGAAAAGGAGTCACTACAGGAAACAAAAAGTGAACCCGGGTCTTTCTGAAGACATCAGTACTTCTGGCAATTCGGCCAATGGAAAAAGGTTTCTCCCAACCACCTGGTTAGCCCAGTTACAGAATGTCTGACACGCTCCACAGGCTCTCTACAACCCATCTATTACTTGTCATTGGGATCGTCCTGGAAGCAAACTTGGAAGCTGATGGGCATCTAGGCATGCCCCAGTCTCTCATCGTAATAACAAAGGCGCACTAATGGTGCGAGGGATTGATGTGACTTTATATAGAGCTTGGTGCTTCGGGGACAACGTGCTCTCATCACTACTCCCAGCAGCTGCTCCTGTCGGTCTCTCTTGAGTCTCCTTCCCTACCAACCTACCCAGCACACAGATGCTGAGATGATTTTCCCAACGTTCAAGTCTGACCGTGTCATGCGATCCCCTGCTCTGTATCCTCCATTGGCTCCCTGTTGCCTCTCAGATCAGCAATAACCTCCAAAGTCCCTCACACCTTTCCCCAACCTACCTTTCCGGCCACATTGTACATGGTTCCCCCCTTCCTGCACTCTGCAGTCCACCCAACCTTGCTTGTTTCTCCCATTTTCTGTCTTTATATTTTGGCACTTGTGGTCCCCAGACTTGAAATCCACTTCCACATCCCCTCTGCTTCTTAGAATCCCATTTCCCTCAAAACTCTGCTTAAGTACCACCTAAATAAACCCTTCTCTCATTTCCTCAGTTGTTCCTACCCTCCTCCCCTTATTAAGCCCTCTTAATGAGGGACTACTTAACTGAGAATTCAGGGGAATTGATACTGCCTGGATGAGCAATGGGATTGCCTAACCATGGTGTGAAGAACGCCCCCCTCCCTGGGTCTATAATGTCTTTAGTCCCCTTCCTACAGCCCAGTCTGGACTCTGCTTCTACCACTATCACCTGCTGTCTAGGCTGTGATGAGGGGGTGGTGGAAGGAGGTTCATCAAGAGGCTGGTCCAGCCCCACCTGGACTCTGGGGCTCCCCTCAGACACCCCTTTCATCTACATTGTGTGAGTAGGAAGAATGTGCCTGTCCTGGTGGGGAGATCAGTGTGATGGAATGTGCTGTCTTCTGGCCAGCAAGATGGGGGTGGAAAGAGAGAAAGAGAGACAGGATGAATATGTGCCCAGGAGGGGAGGAACAAAGCAGTCCTCAGAAAGGAAAATAAACCAGTTCAGGGTTTGTGGTAAGCAAACAGCCAGAGACTAGACATTATTACCATCTGGGAGGGAGGCAGGTGCACTTGGCTACTCATTCACACCAGCGGGCTCACTCTCTCCAGTTGTTCATTTTATCACTGATTCTGGAATGAAAAGCTAATCTCCTGTTAGATCAAGGGTTCCAATCTGGGGTCCATGAACTTTTCTCTTTTTTAAAAAAAATCATTATAACTATATTTCAAAACAACTGGTTTCCTTTGTAAGTATACGCAGTTTATGTTATGCATCTAAAACCATTGTTCTAAAAAGGGGTCGTTGGAATTCCCCCATGCCAAAGGGGTCACAATACCTGTGTTAAAAAGATTGCGGGCAACAGAGAGTCGTTAGGGGAGGTGATTCTGGAATGGGAGATCTGAATTCAATTCAATACAATTTATTCTCCTTGCCTCTGAAATCATCCCATCCCCAGGGCTGGGCTTGAACCTGCCTTTTTTCTCATTAGGCATCTGGGGAGCTGGCTGGCCTTGAGAAAAGAAACTTCAAGTATGTGGAAAGTTGTCAGGGAAAAGAGGGGCTAGACCTTCTTTGCTTGGTCCCAAAGGGCAGAAATGGGAGCAATGGGGGTGAAGTTGCAAAGAGAAGGATTTAGGTTTGAAGTAGAATAAATAGTAATATTTGTTATCACACATATATGTATATATAAACTCTTGCTGTATTTTGGCTATAATGTCACAGCCCATCACCTCATACCCTCTATATAATAGTGAATAACTCTTCTTTACTTGTCTGGAAACTCACCCTTCAGTTCATTCCAGACAGTGATTAAAGATTCTTCAGAATATTTTTCATATTTCTCCTCAAGATAAGAGTTCCGTTCAGTCTCTCAGGGAAAAAAGCTAAATTAATCTTTTCCTTTTGTCCTCTCAAGTAATTACAGGAAAAAAGCATTTCCAAAATGCTCCTTCTTGCTAGCTCCTCACAAACTCTCCATGGAATACTTTGTATGAGGCTTCTTTATAACATGCTTACTTACCACAGTTCTGATGAGGGAGAAGCCTCACATCACCTTGCCCTTCTCCGTATTTTCCCCAAACTGCTCACAAAGCCTCGGAGATCATCGACTTGACTTGTAGAGAGAACTTCATGGGCAGAATCTTCCAACAGCCACCAACTGCCTGTCCAGTGGCTCTTCTCCACATTCTATGTAGCTCTTAAAGTTACAATTACTCTGCTTTCTGGAAGATAAGCATATATATTATATTATGCATTATAATTTTTTATTTTATGCTGTAATATTTATATGATTCCTGTATAAATAATTATGTTGTGTGTGTATGATATGTTAAATACAATGTATTTAATAATATACTAATAAATATAACATATTTAATAATATGTAATGTTAGAGTATTTATATACCTATAAAGTATATATTTTATGCACATGCATATGTGTGTTATGTATTTATGTATGCAGTCAGTAACAAGCCACCCTGAGCAAGGAGAAGCTTCCTAATAATTATAGCCATCCCAAAGTGAAATGGGGTTACTACCTGAGGCAGCCACTTTGGGAGCAGGGAGCTCCCCACCAATGGAGGGCCTTAAGAGAATGACCTGACCACGCGTGAGGAATATTGTCAAGGGGATTCTTGCTCAAGTAAGAGCTGGGTTGGATGGACTCTGAAGCTCTTTCTCTGGTACTTGGTGAGTTCTGTGCATTCAGTAAGGGAGGAAGCATGGTGCAGTAGACTGAACACTGGCACTAGAGGCTGCGTTAAAATCTCACTCTGTCACCTACTGCTGACACGAGTTTGCTTCCTCCCTTAACTTCCTTGTCCTTCTGTTTCCTTATTGGGAAATGAGAAGGTTGAATGAGGAGGACTTCAAACATCCCTTCCAGCCCTCGAGCTGGATTCCATGATCCTAAGGGATCTCTGTTGGTCTCTGCCTCCCTCTTGACACTGAGATGCCCTCCTGTCCTTGCTCTCCTGGCCACAGGTGGGAAATCTACAATGCGCATCATTCTGATAAGAAGCTGCTATAGGATTCAGGGTTCTTATTTGCTAGAGCCTAGATTTACCTTCTCTCTCTCTCTCTCTCTCTCTCTCTCTCTCTCTCTCTCTCTCTCTCTCTCTCTCTCTCTCTCTCTCTCTTTCATCCTTTCTTTTTCTTTCCCTCACTCTCTTTCTCTCTCTTTCTCTTTCACTCTCTCAGTCCCTCTCACTCTCTCTCTCTCTCACACACACTCTTTCTAGCTCTCACTCTTTCTCTCTCTCACTATCCCTTCCCCCCAACTCTGTCTCCCCCCCTCCTCTCTCTTCCTCCACACTCCTCCATGCCAGAGATCCAGGGCCCACTGTCATTGTGCTTTCTCCCCAGACAATGCCTTTCTTCGGCCCCCACCTCAATTACAGAGCACAGGCTGCACATATCAGGGCTCAGAGTTTCTCTGACCTTTAAAGTCTCTCAGTGCTCTGGACGCTAAGACCCTGAGCAAGGAGCAGGAAACAATTGGATGCACACCTAGGCTGGCAATGGGGCCATGAGACATCTGCTGAGATGGAAAAGCACAGAAAGCAAAGGGAACCTCAACCAATAAGCAATCATTTATGAAGTATTCACCATGTGCCTGGTACTTTGCTGGGTGCTGAAGATAGAAAGCCAAAAATGAAACAGTCCCTGCCTTCAGGGAGCTTCTATTCTGCTGAAGAATCCTCACATCATCAGTTTAAAGACAGAAGGGATCTCAGGAGCCATCTAGTGTAACTTCCCCATTTTACAGATGAGGAAACTGAGGCCCAGCAAAGTCAGGTTCACATAGACAGTGAGCATTGGATATAAATTTTGAACCCAGGTCCTCTGACCCCAGAGTCAGTATTCTTCCAACCATTTCAGAAGTATTTAACAATAAATATGTACAGTTTCAATACAAAATAAACTCAGGTAGTTAGGAAGAGTTCAAGCAATGGATGAGGAGGGAATCAGAAAAAAGGATTGTATAGAAAATGGTACTTGAGGAAGTGAAGAAAACTAATTCCTAGACCATGGAGTTGGGCCAGATCAGTGATTCTCAAACATTTAGGTCTCAGGACCCCTTCACACTCTTAAGAATGAGTGAGGACCCCCTCAAAGAGTTTTTGGTTTGTATGGGTTATATCTGTTGGCATCTATTGTAATAGAAATTAAAACATCCTAGTATTATATTGAAAATAGTTGTGACCTTGTCAGACCCCCTGAAGGGGTCTCAGGAACCAGTAGGGGTCCCCAGGCCACACTGGTCTAGGTTAAAGGAGAATTCAAATGGACCTCTATAGATGGTTTAGTTGGGGCTACTCTCCCAAGCTCCACTCACACTAGCAAGCTAGGTCCCCTTACTTTTCTAGGGAACCTTGAAGAGCTTAAGGTTATCTTTCTGATGTTGTAACTCATGGGCCTTCAAAAGGCTACTTCCCCCATTATCAGTTAAAATCAGCTAGTTGGCCAGATTCAAATAGCTTTTAGAAAATAAGTGTTTATCAAGACAATGGAGTTGGTACAGAAGCTGGGTGGTGCAGTGGATAGAGCGTCAGGCCCGGAGTCAGGAAGACCTTTGTAATGTGTGTATGTGTCCTTATGTATGTGACAAAGAAAAACCATCTACCCGGATGTTGATCATATTCTCTCTTTTTTTAATTTTTAGGGGCAGTCGGGGTTAAGTGACTTGCCCAGGATCAGCAACTAGTAAGTGTCTGAGGCCAGGTTTGAAATCAGGGCTTCCCGATTCCAGGGCCAGTACTCTATCCACCACACCACCTAGCTGCCCCGATGCTGATTGTTTTCAAAGCCCCTGCCGAGGAGGGATGGAAATACATCAGCCAGGCCAGTCAGCCACCTACCTAGAGGTCAGCTCAAACACCCCAGGCTGTTTTCAGGGTTATAGGATCATGGAACATCAGAGCTGAAAGGGCCCGTGGAGACCACTCAGTCATTTGCAGGTGATGGACCCAGACTCACAGATGTTCACCCTGTCTTAGAGTACTCAGGATGGATGTAAACAGACAGATCACCATGACGACAATCACAGCTTCCATGTCAACATCTGCTTCAGAAAACAGAGAAGGAATGAAATTCTGTGAAGGGCTAGACAGCGCCCAAACTGAGTCAGCCCGTACCTTGATTTTTACCAGCTCTGTGACCTGGGGGAAAAATAGAACTGCTGAGACTCCTTTTCCTCATCTATAAAATAGGAATCACAATACTGGTTTTGTTAAACCTCAATATCCCCCGACCCCAATCTCTGAGTTAAATCTTGAGACTGCGCAGTTTCCCTAAATTACATATCATTTTGTCCCCATCCTGAATTTCCTTTATGGACCTTAGCACATAGATCAAATCTAGGTCTCCACTAATGTAGGTACAGCAGCTAGGTGGTGCAGCTGCCGGGCCTAGAGTCAGGAAGTCCTGAGTTCAAATCCAGTCTCAGACACTGACTAACTGGGTGACCTTGGGCAAGTCGCTTAACCCTGTTTGCCTCAGGTTCCTCATCTGTAAAATGATCTGGAGAAGGAAATGGCAAACCACTCCAGTACCCTTGCAAAGAAAACCCCAAATGGCGGTCATGAAGAATAGGATGGGACTGAAACAAAAATGACTACACAACAAAATGTAGCTACAAGGGCCTCAGGCCTTCAGGGAGTGCTCAAGGCGACGAGGACGAATAGATTCAGGGCAGCCTTGGCTCCACCGCACAGAAAAGGCAGAACAATGCAAAGAACTCGTGTGTCCAAGAAATGGGAACGGCACCTTCCCTCCCAGGTATCTTGGAGGCCTCCCACCTTGGCGAACCACCTACTTGAAGGATTTGGGCTCCTCCCAGGAGAAAAACGAGCCCGAGGTGATAGGAAGCCAACGCCCTTTCTCCTGAGACTTGAACCGCCCAAAGAATAGCTCCTGGGGGAGCAGAAAGCACAGCCTGCATTCTTGGTTTTCTGAATCCGGGTCTGGATCCGTCCTCTTGATGCTCCTTCGGTTCTGTCTGGAATCAAACGGTCAGTCCTCTTCTCTCCAAGAGGTCGGCCTGTAGCCAAGCACTCCTCCATCCTCTCTCTGGAAAAACCTCTATTCTCCCAAATCATAGAGTTGCCGATTCACAGCCGGAAGAGACCTGAGAGCTCATCAGTTCCAATACCCAATTTTCAGATGAGGAAACTAAGGCACAGAAAGGTGGATCGGGCATTGGGCTGCGGTCAGGAAGACCCGAGTTCAAATTTGGCCTCAGACACTTAATCAGCTCTATGACCCTAGCCAAGGCACTTAACTTCTGACTGCCTCAGTTTCCTCATCTGTAAAATGAGTATAATATTAGCCCCTACCTCCCAGGGTTGTTGTGAGGATCAAACGAGCTGATAAGTCTGCATCCAGAGAAAGAATTGATAAGTAGAAATATGTATAGAAGGGTTTTACATAACCCCCCACACACATACACACACACACATACACACATACCTACATATTTGTGTCTGATGGTAGCCATCTCTAGGGTGGGGGGAGGGAAGAAAAAAGAAAAAAAAGAAAGTTACATGATAACTTTATTATATGTTTAAAAGGAATAACAAGTTGTACATAATAGATTTGCAGTTTCACATATGATCATCTTTTTCCCCATTCTAATATGTTATAGAAATGCTTGTTTCATTTCTGAAGTTCAGAATAAAATAAATAATTTTTTTTTTTTGCTTTTTGGTGACACAGTTGGGGTTAAGTGACTGGTTCAGGGTCACACAGCTAGTAAGTGTCAAGTGTCTAAGGCTGGATTTGAACTCGGGTCCTCCTGACTCCAAGGCCAGAACTCTATCTACTGTGCCACCTAGCTACCCCAAAGTTTAGATCTGAAGCATGTAAAATTTTTAAATGAGATAATTATAAAGTACTTAGCATAGTGCCTGGCACACAGTAAGCACTATATACATGTTTGCTATTATTAAGTGACTTGCCCAAGGTCAAATAGCTGGTAAGTGAGGCAGGATTTGAACCCAGGTCTTCCTGAGACGAACTCCAGTGCCCCTCTAGATACTCTGCAGTTCAGAAAATCCCTCCTCTTCCCTCAAGGAGGCTGAGATACACGGCTCTGACTCCTCCTGCTTCCATATTGCACACCCAAACCACATGCTTTCACTGGCCTTCCGCAGTTTGTTCTGAGGCAAGATAGTGTCGGACCTAGTGTCACCCATTAGCCAAGGAGTCTGTCTGTCTAAAATGGCTAATGAGAGGAACTCGCGGTCAAAAGGAACTTAGGGGAGTCTGTTAAGTCCTTGCCATGGGGTTTCACCATGAATACATCTAGAGAAACCGACCTCTTGCAGAGAAGAGCCCTGGCCATTTGACTCCAGACATGAATGAGGAAGCAACAAGAGGACTGAGCAAAGGGGCAGCTAGGTGACGAAGTGGATAGAGCACCGGCCCTGAAGTCGGGAGGACCTGAGTTCAAATCCGGCTTCAGACACTTGACACATAACTAGCTGTGTGATCCTGGTCAAGTCATTTAACCCCATTACCTGACCACAAAAAAAAAAAAAGAGAACTGAGTCAAACCAAGCTAGGCTATGGAAGCCCAGAAACCTGGATCGTGCCTCCAGCTCCTTCCAAGAGTTCGTTGGGTGGTTCGAGCCTCATACAGTGCTTGGCGGAGGCGGAAGGAGAGGTGAGGACAGAGGGGCAAAGTTCTCCGACAGCATCCGATAAGGAGCTGGGCAAGGCTGGAGGAGACACGAGCAGCTCAGCGGGGCCAGGGTGGATTCTGTGGAGCGCATGAACAGCAGAGCGACCTTTCTTCACTCGAGAACTCCCGGAGCTGTTTCTCAAGCCTGACTCACTCAGACGGAGCTGATGAACGTCAGCTGGTGCTGACATTGAATAGGCGATCGGTCTAGGAGAAATCTGGAGTGAAGTAGAGGATTTATGACAAAGGAGATTCAAGAAACGTTACCGGGAAGCTGCAGCCAAAGGTGTATGTCTGTGGGAGCCAGGTGTGATGTCATCGCGCTGCCTGCCTGACGGCTGTAGTTAAAGACGGCCTCTGCTCTTCTCCGTCCGGGCCTGGGCCAATGACACCTATGCTGACGGAGGAACCAGACAGCGATCCCTTCCTTGCAGGCCTCCCCCTAGCCCACAGGGCGAGAGCTTATGTGGATGTCAGAAGTTGGAAATGGCCTAGGAGCATGCAGAATTTTAGTTGGCTTCCCCCACATGCTTGTCCACCTTAAATACTTGAGGTGCCTCTATCAGAATTGGGTCATCACTCTTTGGGTCAGCAATGGCCAGCAAAGAAAGTTACAGGGTCAGAGGAGTGTAAAGGCTGAGTCTTCATAGGGGTTCCAGAGCAATGACAGGTGAAAGAGAGAGTGGTCCTGTTTGGTGTCTGGGAACTTCAACGAATCAGTCAGTCAACAAACTTTTAGGGAGCACCTGCTATGTGTCAGGCACTGTGCTAAGCACCAGTGGTACAAATGTGAAAAAGAAAGTTCAAAGAAAAAAGAAAAGCAAAAACAATTCTTATGATCTGCTAAAGGAATTTATATTCTAGGGGGGAGATAACAGGTATATAAATAGGGATACACAAGATATAAAGAGAGTAGATAGAAGGTAACTTTGGAGTAGGGAGGACACCAGGAAAGGCCTTCTGGGGGTCACATTGGAGCTGAGTCTTGAAGAAACCAGGGATTTAAGAGGTGGAAATAAGGAGGGATGGCACTCTAGGTATGGGATACAGCCAATGCAAAGGCTTTGGGACTGGAATGGGATTGTGGTATGTGAGCAGCAGGAAGACCATGGGGCTGGACCATGGAGTGTGTGGAGGGGAATCATGTGCAAGAAGACCCAACCAGTAGGAAGGGGACAGGTTGGGAAGGGTTTACCAAACTCAGGAATTCATCTCTCACCCTAGAAGTGATAGGGAACCAATGTAATTTGTTGAGTGAGGGATGGGGAAGGT
Source organism: Phascolarctos cinereus (assembly GCF_003287225.1). NCBI lineage: Eukaryota > Metazoa > Chordata > Mammalia > Diprotodontia > Phascolarctidae > Phascolarctos > Phascolarctos cinereus. Next base: position 20,901,266 of record NW_027555958.1, on the reverse strand, counting down.
GAGCTGGGTCAATGGACGCTTTAGAAAAATTGCTTTGGCAGCTGTGTTGGGGGTGGATTGGAGTAGGCAGAGTCTTGAGGTGGGGAAGAACTTAGGAGGCCATTGCGATGATCAGAACTTCAGCCTAAACCCACCAGACTCACCATCTTCCTGCTGGGAAGGACTCTGTCATCCAACTTCTAAGAGAGTTGACTACTATGGAAGCTTTCAGTCAACAGCCAGTCTTGATCACTGACCCGCATAGATCACTAGAGATCGGGGAATAGTGCACGTGTACATGACCTGGACAGTCTCGTGGATGGTTTGTAAGTCTATGCGGGCAGCTTACACCTCTTCTGGATAACAATAAATTGTCAGGACAAGGGGATATGTCTTGAATGGAAGGAGGAGTCAGTGGTAGAATTAGTACTTGGTGGGGGGGATGTTTGTTCTGGGTAAATGTAAATGGAATGATTAGCTTTCAACAGTCACAAAAGAGGTAGATCAATGCTCCTGATGGCTATTAATCTATAGATGTTGTACTTGTTCCGTCGTTTCAGCTGTGTCCCACTCTGTGACCCCATTTGAGGTTTTCTTGGCAAAGATACTGGAGTGGTTTGCCATTTCCTTCTCCAACTCATTTTACAGATGAGGAAACTGAGCAAAGAGGGTAAAGTGACTTGCCCAGGGTCACACATCTAGTAAGTGTCTGAGGCCAGATTTGAACTCACGAAGATGTCTTCCTGACTCCAGGCCTGGTATTCAGGCCATGGTGCCACCTAGCAGCCCTCTAGTAATACTACCCCACCTCGACCAAAAAAAAACAAACAAAAAACTCATCTTGGTAACAAAGAAGTAGAATTAAGCAAAACAAACCATCATTTTGGCAATGTCTGACAAAGGTATGTCTTGTTATGTGCTCATAGTCCACCACATCTCTGCCAAGAATAAAGAGGCCACCAGGCCTCTGAAATCAAGACTGATCTATTGATCAGAGATCTGATATCTATTTTTTCTTGACTGTGCTCTGCATCAGTTCACACAAACCTTCCCAAGTTTTCACGATTCTTCATTTCTTATAAAATAATAACATTCATTTACAATTATATTCCACAATTTGTTCAGCCATTCCCCAAACAGTGAGCTCCCCTGTGCTTAAAACTCTTTGCCACCACCTGAAATGATGCTATAAATATTTCTGTCCCTTGATGTTTCACCTTCTTGGGATAGATTCTCACCAGCGACAAAACTAAGTCAATGTGCGGTTCTGTGACTTTCCCAGGCTGGTTCCAAATTGTTTTCCATAGTGGTTAGACTAATCCACAGCTCTCCTACCACGGTATTCGTGTGTCTGTCTTCCCATAGTCTCTTGCACCATTTTTGTCTTTTCTTACCTTTGCAGATCTGACGGGTCTGAAGCAAAATACAGTTGTTTTCATTTGATTCCTATTATTAGGATTACTTGGAGAAATCTTTCATATGGTGGTTGGTTGCATTACTTCCTTTGAGAGCTGCCTGTTCATATCCTTCGATCACTTATCTTTTGAGAAATGGCTTATAGTCTTACATATTTGTATCAATTCACTGTATATCTTGGATACCTTTACTTGAGATATTTGATAAGATTTTTTTCCCTTCCAATTTGTGACCACTCTTAACTCTCATTTTTCCTGCTTTGGACATGAAGTAGTACGCATGGAGTCCAGCCTAGACAGCTGGAATCATCTGGACATCTTAAGCTTGGTCCATAGTGTACATGAGAATATCATTTAGAATGTCTCTTCAATCCACCCCCCTTTTCTGCACTAAATCCATCTTTCACACAGCTACCAAATCAATATTCTGAAGTAAGTCCCAGGTATGGCAGTCAGGATCCTGCTCTCTGGTGCCTCTGAGATAAAAAGCAAAGCCCTGAGCATGACATTTAAAGCCTTCCATGCTCTGGTTCCCATCCACCAGTCCAGATGTTTGCCATAACTCCCCCTCCCCCGTCGTGCTGTCTGCACTCCAGACAATCCGACCAACCTGCTTCGCTTTGAACTCGGAATTCTATCTCCCATCCGCGTGCTTTTCCAAAAGCCGTTTGCCGTGCCTAGAAGGCAGTACGTCCTCATGGCCATCTCTTGGGACCTCAAGCTGCTTTCAAGTCTCCCGTCAGAGACCACTTGCTACAGGAAGCCCTTCCTGATTCCTCTATCCACTAATGTGTCACCCATGCCAAAATTATACTGCGTTTACTTTGGATATATTTTGAAAAGATGGCCAGAGAGTCAGGAGTGAAGTGAGGTGTGGGGTAGGTGGGGCGGTGGATGAAGCACTGCACCTGGAGTCAGAAAGACCTGAATTCAAAGCCTGCTTCAGACACTTAGTAGCCGTGTGACCGTGGGCAAGTCACTCAACCCCTGTCTGCATCAGTTTCCTCATCTGTAAAATGAGGATCATAGTTGTATCTCCCTCTCAGAGCTGTTGTGAAGATCAGAGAGATAATATTTAGGGGCAGCTAGGTGGCGCGGTGGATGGAGCTCTGGCCTTGGAATCAGGAGGACCTGAGTTCAAATCTAACCTCAGACACATAACACTTAGTAGCTGTGTGACCCTGGGCAAGTCACTTAACCTGATTGCCTCATCAAAAAAAAAAAAGAGATAATATTTGAAAAATGCCCAGCACAGCGACTGATACATACTAGATGCTTAATCAAAACTTGTTTCCTTCCGGACTCCCATCCCAAAGTAGAATGAGCTTCTTTGGGAACGGGTGGCTTCCCACTGGAAGGTCTTCAGGCAGAACTTGGTTTTTGCCAGAAAGATGGTAGAGAAGACTCTGTTTCAGGTAGCGGCTAGCTTGGGTGTCCTCTGAGATCTCTTTCACCTCAGAAAGTCTAGATCCTGTGACTTCGCCAGAGTGGGCAGAGATGTAGGTCATTCCACCTTCATGAGCTCATCTTTAATCAACTCCATAAGTCCCTTGAAAACCTGGTCCGTAAGAGCAGCCTCATTCCAAGCTAATCCCTGACTCGAGGGCCAGAAAGCCTTAGCGTAGTCCATGATGGAGCCCTGCCCTTGTCTGTGGGCCGAGATCTGTCTGTTGGCAGCTTCTGCCCAGACGGAGACTCCAGGGAGTGGTCTGATTTCAGGGACAAAGCTCTCCAAGTCATCCTGCATCCTTCGAGGACTTTCTGTCATCACTGGTGGCGCCCATCCAATGCCAGGCAGCTTGGGTTTGGCCATTCACAAAGTGGTGGAAGTAAAGTTTAAGATACAATATGACCTGAGCAAGGAAAGTAGGTAACATCTTCAATCGGCCAGTACATCTTCTGGCTGGTTGGAGCCAAGGGGCCAGAGACCCAAGGATGCATTTCAACTGCAAGCCGAGCCAGTCTCTTTTCTTCTTGAGACCCATAGAGTCCATAGGGAGAGGCACTGGTCCTCTGATTGCATAGGCGTGAGAGCTTCCTGGCCAGAGGCTTCCAAAGCACCTGTTCTTTAATGCATGATCTTAGAGAATGGCCTAAGACATTAAGTGACTTCTCTTAAGGTTACCCAGCTAATATGTATCAGAGTCAGGATTTGAACCCAGTTCTTCCTGGTTCCAGGAGCTTCAGTTAGGTGCCTCAAACTTAACAGATCCAAGGCTAAGCTTGTTACCATTTCCTGTAAATCTGCTCCCTTTTGACTTCACTACATGTCAGTGGAAACAACGTCCGCTTAATCTATACTATGAGAGTCACCTTATAATTGGCTATCACCTCTGAATCAAACAGACTCCTCACAGCCTGAACCTGACCTACTTCTATTCCCCCACAGGCACTCTAAGATTCCGTCAGCCTACCCGTGATAGGCCCGTAGAGTTAGGATTGAAAGAGGTCTTAGAGGTCATCCAGTACGAGCTCCTCATTTTACAGTGGAGGGAAACTGAGGCCCTGGGAGAGAGACTAGCCCGAGGTTACATTGGCAGTCAGTAGTAGAGCTCTGATTAGAACCCAGAGCCTTTGCTCCTAAGCCAGGACTATTCACTCTCCCTGCCTTCGTGCTCCCCTCTCCTGCATCCCAGCCTTCCTATAGTCTGTCCCCAATGCCAGGAACGCCCTCCTTCCTCACCTTCAACTCTTAGAATTCCTAGTTTCTTTCTAAGCTTAGCTCAAACATCACCTACTATGCGTGACTTTTCCTGATTCCCCCCTCCAGCAACTAATGCCTCCTCCTCAGAAACTAATTTTTATTTATTTTGCATATATTTATAGGGATACATGTTGTCTCTTCCGTTATAATATAAGCCCTTTGAGGGCAGAGATGGTTTTCCTTTTTGTTTTGTATACCCAGTGAATACAATAGGTGCTTAATAAATGCTTATAGCTAGATAGATTGATCCCAGTTATCTTTGACTCTTCCCTTTCCTCCCCTCTCATATTCAATGAGTCACTGAGCCCTCTTGATTTCACCCCCACAGCATCCCCCTCCTCTCTATTCCCACCACTATGATCCTGGGACTGGCCTCTTATTACCAGCTCTCCTCCCCTGAATCCATCTTTCAGACCATTGGCTGACTGATCTCACTTACCCGGACACACAGTCACATCATTCCTTGACTCATAGATTTTCCTTGACTCCCTTCTGTCCCCAGAGAAAAGTCCAGACTTTTAACTGGTTTCCAAAGCCCACTATGAGACAAAAAGGTATTGACATTTCTTGGTCAGCCCCCAAGATGGGGCCTAGTCTGTGTAAGCCTAGAACATAGGGCCTTGAACAACATGTCATATCTCCAAATCTTCCAACCCCTAAAAGAATGATCTGTGGGCAAGAAGTACTTAATAAATGATTGCTGAATAAACAAATGAGTGAACGAACGCTGAGTTGGCAGCTCCACACTGCTGCAATGCCTTCCCACGGGAGGTCTCAGGCTCCCCATTACTGGCTGCCCTGGGAAAGGGGCTCAGCTACAGCACCATCTTAGATTCGAGGCCCTTCCTGTAGCATTGCCCTCCCCAAAGTCCTCCATCTGCAGCCAGCTGTTGGCCTTACTGATTGCAAATTACTTCTCTTTTTTGTCTATCTCTGCAAAAAAAGTTTCATTCCTTTCTAAGCATGCACCATCTCCCTCATCAGACCAGAGGCTCCCTGAGGGCAAGGGCTGTCTCCCTGATCTGATGGAAATTTCTCTCAAATAGAAATTCTTCACTTCTTGGTGCCCCTCCCACTTTGGCTCTCAGGTAAATGGACCCATTCTTAAAATAATGGTTTGTTGCCTACATTCATAATTGAAGGAAATGCTAAATTTCAGTTAGAGGATCGTGAAAATGAAGATGTCATTTTTTCTCCAACCAAGTCCACAGTCCCCCTGAAATCTGTCCATAAACATGGACCCCAGAATATCCCCTCCTCTAGAAGCAAAAGTTTTCTCCTCAGTCCTCCACCTAAACAATTCCATCTCCAGCCCAACTCTCTCTCTCCCTCTTCTGTCTCTTTCTCTGTCTCTGTCTTTCTGTCTCTCCTCCCTCCCTCTCTCTCCTTCTCTCTCTTTCTCTCCTCTCTCTCTCTCTCTCTCTCTCTCTCTCTCTCTCTCTCTCTCTCTCTCTCTCTCTCTCTCTCTCTCTCTCTCTCTTTCTCAATCTCTCTCTTTCACCAATAGTGACCAGGATGGAGCTCTGCACACAGTGGGCAGGAGTGAAGGGGAAAAAGGACCCATTGCACCAAGGTGTCAAGCTGCATCTTCCCGAACTATATGGTCTGCACTAGGCAATGAAGGGAAGGGAAAATCAATCAATAAGCATTTATTAAGCATGTAGTATGTGCCAGGCAGAGGCAGCTAGATGGCTCCGCAGTTAGAATGCTGGGCCTGGAGTCAGGAAGACCTGAGTTCAAATCCAACCCCAGGCACTTACTAGCTCTGTGACCTTGGGCAAGTCACTTAAACTCTGTCTTAATCCACTGGAGAAGGAAATGACAAACCACTCCAGTATCTTTACTAAGACAACCCCATGGACAGTATTGGCATTCTATGGTCCAAAGAGTCACAAAGAATCAGTCATGACTGAACAACAATAATGTGCCAGGCACTATGCTAAATTCTGAGGATTAAAAAGAGGCAAAAGATAATTTCTGCCCTCAAGGAGCATACAATCTAATGGGGGAGGGAACATGCAAACAAATACATGCAAAGCAAGCTATGTACAGGATAAATAGGAGGTACTTAATAGAGGGACGGCAGTGGAATTAAGAGGGGTTAGGGAAGGCTTCCCATAAAAGGTGGAATTTTAGTTGGGACTTAGAGGAAGCCAGGGAGGTCAGTAGTGGGAGTGGAGGAGGGAGAGCATTGCAAAATGGTGGATAGCCAGAGAAAATTACCAGAGCCAAGAGATGGGGTGTCTTTGTTTGTGGAACAGCCGGGAAGCCAGAGTCGTTGAATCAAAGAGTACATTTTAGGGAGTAAGGTATAAGAAGACTGGAAAGGTAGGAAGGGGGCCAAGTTAAAAAGGGCTTCGAATGCTGAACAAAGCATTTTGTATTTATCCTAGATGCAACAGGGATCTACTGGTGTTTGGTGAACAGGAAGTGATATGGTCAGATTCAAGCTTTAGGAAAATCACTTTAGTCGATGAATGGAAGATGTTTTGTAGTGCAGAGAGACTTGAGGTAGGCAGGCCCCTCAACAGCTATTGCACTAATGTATGTGTGAGGTGATGACGGTCCGGACCAGGTTTGGAGCAGTGTCAGAGGAGAGAAGGGGGCATATTGGAGAGATGTGGGGGCGGGGGGAACTTACAAGAGATGTTGCAGAGGTGAAATCTGCGAGAGATGCTGTAATGGTGAAATTTATAAGAGATGCTGCAGAGGTGAAATCCACAAGAGATGCTGCAGAGGTGAAATCAGCAGGCCCAGGCACCGCATTGGATATGGGGAATAAGAAGTAGTAATGAATCCAGGATGACTCCTAGGTCAAGAGCCTGAGGGACTGGGAGTACGGTGTTGTCCTCTGTATAATAGGAAGGGTAGCACAGGGGAAGGGTTTAGAGGAAAACAGAATGAGTTCTGTTTTGAATGCGTTGAATTTAAGCTATCTACTGAACATACAATTCAAGATGCCTCTGTCTTTCTCATCACTCCCCCTTTTCTCTCCTTTTGTGAGTCAATAGGACCATCAAAGGAAACCAGTGGAAAGAGCTCTACATTTGGAATCAAAAACTTTGGGTTCAATTCCAGACTCTGCTGCTGACCACCATATAACCTTGAGCAAGTCATTTCATTTCCTTGGGCCTCAGTTTCCTCATTTGTAAATGAACAGAGTTAGACTAGATGGCCTCCTGCTCAATGGTATAGCTACGATCCTGAAAACCCCTTTCAAACCCATCCACTCCCACCCGTAACTCAACACCCATTAGAAACGATTTTAGGATTATGCAAGGGATGGGATCATCAAGGGCCTTGCAAATCTTGACATTCTCAGGGCCCTGGAAGGCAGTGAGTGAGGATGATCACGAAGGCAGATGCAGGGTCCCTGACAGGTGGTGGTAAGGCTGGAGGGCAAGGCCCAGCCAGGCACCAGGCTGAGGTTTGGGGCAAGGGGTGGGTGGAGGAAGCTTAACACAGGAATACCTCCACTTTAGGTGGGTGAGACAGGAAAATTGAAATCATTCTCTTGTCTGCCCCGAACTCATTTCTTATTTAGCACCATACCCTTGCAGCCCAAAGATCCATGTGTCACCTCTCTTAAGTCTGGATGTGACTTCTTGAAATTCACTTGTAGGGGTAAGGAAGGAAATCTTCAAACCCTGAATGGAGAAGTATGGATCCTGCCACCTGCTCCTAGGAGTTTCTGGGTCCCCACTCCACATGGCACCACCATCTCTCCAGGTAGCCCCACCTTCCTGCTGCTTTTGTCCACTGCTACTCTGGTCAAGGGCTCCAGAGGGCATCAGGGTGGAGATGCCCAAAGCTACTTTGCTAGGGCTGGGAAGCTGCCAGAGCAACCCCATTGTTTGGGTACAAACATTTCCCTGAATTGTCTGCACTTCCAATGTGGCCACACTTGAGCCAGGAACACTAGTGGAAGGGGAATGAAGGTCCCCACTGCCATCCAGAGGGAGTGAGGAAAGAGGGCACTGAAGTACATTCCAGCCCATGCAGATAGTTACACCAAAGTTGGGAGGTAAGCAAAGAAAGAAGTGGGCACGGAGGCAGGAGGTGGAAGAGGAAGGTGATCTGGGCTGGAATGAAGGATTTGAACCAAGGAAGAAAGAGAAATATCAGCAGATTAGTGCCAGGGCAGAGAACTATGCTTACTAATGAAGAAGAGCACAGATAATCTGTGAGTGAATAATCTTTAAAAAGGTTCTAGGACTATAAATGTGTTTGGATTCTCAGATTTCAATTTTGTATGTATTTAATGGCTCACGAATTCACCCCAAGCCAAAAAGTAATGCATTGTTTCAAAACTCCTCAGCCCAGAGCCTTCCAAATGCCCAGTGGATGGTAAGAACAGACTGATCACCTCTCAGATGGACACAAAATACAAATCTCAGCCCAGCCACCCCTTCTATCTAAACTTGTTGTCTAACTCACACCTTTCCTGGGGAAAGGTTTGTCGTTGACCTAGTAGGGAGATGGGGTTACTGGGAACTGGAGAGATGAAGAAATTTTCCTGAAAGGGATGGCAATCAATAAGCATGTAATAAAGGGCCTACTATGGGTCAGATACTAGGCAAGGCTCTGATGATACAAAGACCAAAAATGTTGGAAAATGAATGACTAGGTGCTAGAGGCAGAGAGGTTGGAGAGGATGGGTCAAGAGTGTCTCATGGGGAGTAATCAAGATCTAGGGACAGGGATTCTTGCCCTGGATGGTAGGTCTGTTGCTGGAGAGAGGGATGGGGGCTCAGTTTAGAGTCCCTGTCTGGCCCAGATTTTTTTAAAACAAGTTTTATTAATATCCTTTTATTTTTATACCCTGGTTATTTCTGGAAAATATCTCCTTCTTGTTGTCATCAGATCAAACCCTGTCTTCTAATAAAATAAAAAACAGCAAAACACCTGTTACAGTGACCTCTACAGAAAACATACTACCTTCCACCCTAGAAATCCTCCACCTTTCTGCCATGAGGAGAGAGCTATGTTTCCTTAATCTTTGGGACCATTGTTGGGGTTTCAATTATTCCGAATTCAGCTTCTTTTTTTCTTTTTTTTGGACCCAGACTTTGAGCTATAATTCTCATGACTGATGGCCAGCTCCGAAATATCCAGCATCTGCCATACTGAGATAGCAGACATATTTTCCCCTGAAAAAAGCTAGTGATGCCATCTTCTGGAAGCTGTTGAAAATTGCAGGTAGAGTGAACTGAGGAGTCAGGAGAATAATAATAATAATAATAATAAGTATTTCAACAGTGCTTTACAAATATCACCTCATGAGATACTCACAACTCTGGGAAATAGGACCTATTATCACCCCCATTTTACAGAGGCTTTCAGAGATTACATGACTTGTCAAGGGCCACACATTATCTGAGGCAAGATCTGAACTCAGGACTTCCAGACTCCAGGTTCAGTGCTCTTGTTAACTAGGTGAATTTCACCGGCAACCCAACTATGCTATTAGCTATGAGAAGCTGACTATGCAAACAGGGCTGCAGGAGGTACCATGCCCACAGCAGCAATGACTTCTGAGAGCTCAGCCTGGTGCGTGGCTGTAAGTGACTGAGGTCACTCTATGGGTCTCCTGGGAGTGTGTGCTTATGGTTGGGTGTTGCTGTTTCTCATCCGCTCTGGTAAGTGTTCCATTTGTAGTCTGTTCCCTATACATCAACTGTTTCTTCCTTGACCTCTGTGACCTGCATGCTTGCAAGAGGAGGTGGGGTCCTACAGTGAGGTTCCCAGATGCTGGGTGGAGGCCACGAGCCAGAGATGTGAAAAATCCCCCAAACGTATCTGAGCTCCCTGTATCACCAGAAAACATATCACAAAAAATCTGCAACAACAAAGGCCAACTTTATAGCCCAGGAGCCTCTCCATTCCTCCAATCCCAAAAGAAAAAACCCCAGGTGAGGAGGAATGCACTTTGTCCTATCAGAGGTAGAAGAGGTGGCTGGAAGGTCCTTGTAGGAGAGCCTGGATCTGAGGGGAGGAATCTGGGACCCGCAAGAAAATGCTTCCTCATCCAAGGAGCCAAGAAACACAGCGATACTGCGGAAAGGAGGAAAGACAGCTAGCCAATGGCCACGTGATAGCTCCATCCCCTGGAGAAGATAATAGGCTTGGAGATGAAGACCATATAGGACTCCTAATGTTACCTCCTCATGTTATAGTTGAGGAAACCGAGGCCCGATGCAGTTAGGTAATTTGTCCAAGAGTGCATAGACGGGAAGTAGGACGGGCGGAATACAAACTCAGAACCTGCCACTCCACATTCATCATCCTTTCCAGGATACCCCCTGCCCCTCCCTGCCCCCCACTCCTCTCAGAGCCGCTTCCTGGGGGAATTGCAGAGCCTCCCAGATAGCTCCAACCTAACTTAGCTCAGGCCCCTGGACACACTGGCCTATCAACCAACCAATCAATTGATAAGCATTTATCAAACACCTACTAAGTGCCAGGCATTGTGCTAAACACTAGGGCACGTTCTAGACTCAGGCAGGGCTGGGGAGGAGAAAAGGGATGGTCCAGAGCTGGGAGTCCCTCGGGCTGCATCAGTCAAGCCAGTTGGGGTTAGATTGGAGTGACATTCATATGTAAAATCTGGGCTGTAGACACTTTCCCAGTCAGGGATTTTGTATTTGTTTTCTCTCCTGTGAGTTTCCTAGCAAAAGTTCCTTTTGAAAACGTCCAACATTGTCTGGGCTGAATGAAGGGGAAAAGTACTTTGAGCCACCCCTGGACCCAGAGAATGTTAGAACTGGAAGGGCCCTAAGTCAAATTGACTGTTTTCCAGAAGAGGAAACTGAGATCCAGAGAGGCAATAGGATCCTGAATCTGGAGCTGGGAGGGACCTCAGAGGCCACTGACTCAGATGCCCTCATTTTACAGAGGGGGAAACTGAGGCCCAGAGAGGGGAAGTGAATGGTCCAAGCAGGGATGGAGGGAAACAGGACAGCCAGAGGGGCGGAGCAGGGGAGGCTGTGGGACGTTCTGGGGCTGATCTGGGCGAGTCTGAGATGGGAAAACTCAGGGGGAGGGAGGGCTGGAGAGTTGGGATGACGCTCAGTCTCATCCTCTCCATCCCATGGGGGGAGGGGGGAGGATGAAGCCAGTGTGATGAGTTAAGTGTAAATGAATGAGAGGCACATGGAAGCTTCAGAGTTAAGGGGAAAGTGTTTTGGTGAAACACAGCTGGGATTTCATCAACAATCCTCTTTCCTCCCCCCCCCACCCTTCCATCCCGAGACGTTATTATAAAAATAGTCCAGGCCAGAGATGCTGACCTCCCCAGCCCCCACCTCCTCCCCCTGGCTGGCCCAGGCTCTGGATGCCCCCACTGCTTGGCTGAGCAGCCAGGACCAAAGGGTTCCCAATAGCAGATGGATACCGTCCGTCGGCCTCGTTCCCTTCATCTTTGGCTTTTGTAATTGGTCCTCCATTGTTCTGATTATTTGTTTGTAAAATCTGTCTGGGACAGTTTGCTCTTTAATAACCTCCTAAGGCTGACGGGAAGGGGAGAGGCGCGTGGTGTGGAGGAGAGACAGAGAGCTAGGAAGAGCCACCATAATCCCATCCCAATCTATCAACATAGCCCTCCACTTTTTGCTAGCTTCCCCTTGTGCCAGCCTCCCCACTCCCACCTCCATGAGGTGATGGGGAAAGAAACTTTTCTAGCAAAGTTGCATGGGTCTTGGCAGTCCTAAGGTCAAACCAGGAAAAGAGTCTGGGGGGAGGGAGGAAAGATTGCTGTGGGAAGGGGAAGAATAGTAGGATGCCAGCGTATCACAACTGAAAGAGGCCTCTAGGTCTCTCCAGTCATAGAATCATAGATTTAGACCTTAGAGATCTTCTAGTAAAACCTCTTCATCTTACCAAGAAGGAAACTGAGGCACAGTTAAGTGTTGTTGTTTTGGTCACGTCCAACTCTTGGGTTTTCTTGGCAAAGACACTGGAATAATTTGCCATTTCCTTGTCCAGCTCATTTGGCAGATGAGGAAACCAAGGCACACAGGGTGAAGTGACTTGCCCAGGGTCACACAGCTAGTAAGCGTCTGAAGTCAGATTTGAATTGAGGAAGATTAGTCTTCCCCACTCCAGACCGGTGCTCTATGCAATATGGCACCTCCTAGCTGCACTAAAAGGATATGCTCAAAAGGGCACACAAGCAGCAAGTGGTTGTAAGAGGTCCTCTGATTCCAAACCCAACACTCTTTCCAGTCTTCCATGCTGCCTCGCCAAGGAATACCCCACCCGCACCCCAGATGATGAAACCCAGTTCAGTACTCACTACCTACCACATGTAAGGCACTATGCTGGGCAGGAACGAATGGTCTATTGGGAGTCAGGCTGACAAGAGCCCAGAGAAATAAGAGAGGCCATAATGAAACAATGGAGAAACCCAAGCAGTGTTCCAGGAAAATAGGAGCAGGAAAGAACATGTTCAGCTGGGAAGAATTTGGAAAGTCTTTCTGGAGGAGGGAGCCCTTGAGCTGAGCCTCAGAAGAAGAAGATGTTGAAGGGCAGAGGCAGAGAAGAAGTGCCTTCCAGGCAAGCAGGAAGGATGGTCTTTCTAAGTGGGTGGAGCCTGGAGACAGCAGGCCTAATGGAGCAACCAGCTAGTCATTCAGTTTGATCAGGATGGAGAGAATATGAAAGGGAGTTGTTATTGCTTACCCTTCCTTCTCTCGTTCTGGAAGAAGACTGATGACTTCAACAGGGCGACATCTAGACTTGTGCATGAATTGCATTTAAGTGAGGCAGAGTTACACAAGGTCATCGGCCACACTCTTTCTTCCAGAGTCATTGAAGTCCAGCGGTAGGACAAAAGTCAAGATGACTGGTGATGGCCTGGGATGACGTGGATGACCTTGGCATCTTCAATGTCTGACCAAGCTCTAACCTGCTTCAGCTGCCTTCATGGCCAGGGGGGCGTCTTCACATGATCAGGGTAGACATCCCACTAACTCAACAGCAGGGTTGAGACCCATCAGTCACCCTCAGTCTGGTTTAGCCCATCTGCCAAGACAGTTTTACCAGGGTGAAGCCATTTATATGCTACAACTTCTTGGAGCCACAGGTGAGCGCCATGTAGAGTCTAAAGGTGGATGAGCAGCCTTGAAAAGGGCTTGGCAGCCTCACACCAGAGGTATTAGTCCTTCCTGAACATCCCATACACCCTGCAAGAAAAAGGTACAGAGGCAGGCAAGAACCAGATTGAGAAGGGCCTTGAATGCTAGATTTAGGAGTTTGTGTTGTGGAGGAAATAGGAAGTTATTGAAGGTGCTTGATTCAGGAAGTAACATGGTCAGACCTGGGCCTGTGTGGAGGAAAGATCAGAGGAGAGATACTGGAGGCAGAGCAGTCAGCTATTTGGCTATTGTGATAGTCTTGGTAAGCAGTGATGGAGAAAAGAGCCTGACCATGGATGGCAACCACAGGAGTAGAGAGAAAGAGAGAAAATGCATGGCACAAGATGGATGCAGAGTATATAAGATTTGACAACTGATTTAATATGGAAGATGGGAAAGGAAGAGTCAGGGAGAGCTCTGAGGTTACAAACGTGAGTGACTGAAAGGAACAGAAATAGGGAGTTTTGGAAGAGGATTAGTTTATGGGGGGACGCCAGTGAGTTCCTTATTGAATGTGCAATGGAAGGGATAGTCCTAGCAGCAGGCAGACACCCCATTCCCCCATCCCCCCCATGTTATCTGAAATACTGATTGGAGTATCCAACAAGCAAGCAGTAGCAGATGAAGAACTGAAACCAAAGGGAGAGATTAAGGATGGATGTATATGTAACATGATGTAGAGGGACAAAATGTTGACTTCAATTCCAAGGCCTTGGGCTGGGAATTTTGTTCATTGGAGACAATTTTCTTTTACTACATCTTCCAGACATGGACTATGTAGCATGGTGGAGCCATCCATCACTGAGAGTGTGAGTGGGGGTGGGGAGTACAAAATAGAATCCTGGGGAAGGGCTCCACCTAGCAGAAAAGAGACGGAGGACCAACTAGCAAGGTGGTCTGAGAAAGGGCAAAGAGAAAGGTCAGAGAAAAACCAGAAGAATCACAGGGACCAAGAGAGGAAAGGTCGAGGAGAGCAGTGACATTAAACAATGGCTGAAGCTGCATAGTCATCAAAGAGAATGAGAACTACAAAAAGGCGTTGGCCTTGGCAATGAAGAGGTCACAGCTGACCTTCGAAAGAAGAATCTTTATTGAGGGAGGAGATTCACAGGCCATGGTGTAAGAGGATGAAGAATTGGTACCACGTGCACCTCTACAAGTATGTCACATCCAACCCCTTCTCTCTACTCCCAGCAGCCACCTTAGTTCAGGTCATCATTGCCCCTTGTCTAGACTATTTCAGCAGCTTCCTAACTGGCCTTCCACTTCAAGCCTCTCTCCTCTCCAATGTGCCCTCCATACAGCTGCCAAAGAAATTCTCCTAAAGTGCAAATGTGACCACGTCTCTCTCCTGCTCAATAAATGTCACTGACTCTCCATTTCTTCTAGGATAAGTGTCAATTCCATTGTTCAGCCTTTAAAACACCTCCACAACCTGGTCCCAATCTCTCTTTCCAGCCTTGTACACTATCCCACTCCTGCTTCCTGCAATCTTGCCAACCCAACCTTCTTTTTGCATGCTCTCTCCGGCTCTCTCTAGAGCGCTCTGTCTCGCTTTCTATCTCTGTCTCTGTTTCTCCCTCTCTCTGTCTGTCTGTCCGTCTGTCTGTCTCTCTCTCTGTCTGTCTGTCTTTCTTTCTCTCTCTCTCTCTGTCTTTCTCTGTCTGTCTGTCCGTCTGTCTGTCTCTCTCTCTGTCTTTGTCTCTCTCTCTCTCTGTTTCTGTCTCTGTCTGTCTCTGTCTGTCTGTCTGTCTGTCTGTCTGTCTGTCTCTCTCTCTCTCTCTCTCTCTCTCTCACACACACACACACACACTCCTCCATCTCCTATATCCTTGCCTTTGCTTTAGCTATCTTCCATGCTTCCAGTCCTAGATGCCCTTCCTCCTCACCTCTTCCTTATAGAATGCTTCTCTTCCTTCAAGATGGCACTCAGACACCATCTTCTACATGAGGTTTGCCCTGATTCCATCCCACTAGCTCCTACTACCCTTCCTTTCAAACTACCTCGCATTTAACTACTCTGCACTGTATTTGATTCTTTTCAGGTTTGTTTTGCCCTCACTCACATGTATACACATTGTCTTCCCAATTGGAATGTTAGCTCCTTGCAAGCAGGGATTAATTCAGTCTATGTATTTGTGTCCCCACCACCTAGCACAGAGCTTGGCACATCAGAGGTGCTTAGTAAATCCTTATGTATTGACTGACCAGTTGGTGATGAGGAGTAGAGGCAGTAGAATGGGTAGCTCGCAGGAGGTCAGCAATGAAACTCATTTTCTTCATCATCCTTCCCCAACAAACTAGGTTCAGCTAAGTCTTGCAGTGGGTAGAGTGCTGGACTTGAAATCAGGAAGACCTGAGTTCATATCCTGCCTCAGAAAATTACTAGCTTGTGATTCTGGGCAGGTCACTTAACCTCTGGTTGCCTCAGTTTCCTCATCTGTAAACACCTCATAGGGCAGTTATAAAGAAAAAATGAAGTAACATTTGTAAAGGTCTTTGCAAACCTTAAAGCTCTACCTAAAAGTGTATTATAATGAGTGGTTGTTGTTATATTCCTCCTTCCTCCAAACTTTCCTGTTTCTATTGAGAGTGAAACCATCCTTCCTGTCACCCCAGAGCAATTTCCCAGCTAGTGTTGACTTCTCCCTTTCCCTCATGCCCAAAATCCCACTAATTGCCCACGTATGGTCTACTCTGCCTCATCAGTAACTCTCACGTCCATCCACATCTCTGCTTGTGTGGCCACTTCCCCAGCTCATGGCCTCCTCACCTCTTGCCAGGGCTCTAGAAATAGCCTCTTAATTGGTCTCACTACTTTGATCTTTTCCCTCCTCTAGTTCAGCCTCCACACAGCCAGCAGAAGAAAACACAGCTCCGATTGTGTCACCTACTTCTTTGAAGATGGTGCCTTTGAAAATGCCTCCCTCCCTATTGTTTCTAGGCTAGACCATAAACTCCTAAGCCTAGCATTTAAAGCCTGCTACATTCTGGCTCCCACTGACCATTCCAGACATTCATACTACTCACATTCACACCCTCTATGTTCTAGCCAAACCGACCTACTTCTTAGCTGCTCCCTGCACATCAGAGGTGCTTAGTCTGCATTCCACCCTCCTTCTCTGTGCCTTTTCACGAGCTGGCTCCTGCCTGGAATGCACTCCCTCCTCACTCACACCTCCCAGAATCCTTCACTTCTTCCAAGTCTCAGCCTCAGGTACCACTTGCTCCAAGAAGCCTTAACTGATCTATCCAGAGGTCAGAGAACCCTCCCAACTCGAAGGACAGTGGATTTGTGGTCACTGTCTCCCACTGAGAGGCTCCAGCTCTGGTCTCAAGTGGACTGGACTCAGTCCTGGGAGAGCCAGACCTCGTAAGAGAGGGCGGGCTCAGGCTTTCTTTTCTGGACTCTCTGGCTCATTACACCCCCACCCCAAGTAGAACCTGGAGGAAAATTTGTTTGGCAAAGTTTAGGTTTGATTCATGCCTCAACTCAAGGGGTTAACTTCTCAGAAGTTTGTTGCCCAGTCTACAAAAACATCTATGTCAGGTATAAGTAGGGCTGTTTACTTCCCCCACCACAAAGAAATGCTAAAAACACAGAGCATTCATAAGTGTACATCATCAGATACTTAAAATTTGAGTCAGTAACATTCTATTAGGCTCTTCCAGGAGGGAAGACAGCCCAGTGTAGAGGACAGCATGCTGCACTTGGAAAACCTGGGTTCAAACTCCACCTGGGACACTATGTGACCTTGGACAAGTCTCTTAACCTCTGTGTGCTGAACTGCTTCATCTATAAAATGGGAGGAAATATTGGACTTGTCCTCTAAAGTCCCTTCCAGCTGTAAGTCTATGATCCTATAAGACTCCTGAGGGACCAAAGGGATTGATCAGCCCTGTCCAAGAAGCTCCTGCAAGGTTCCCATCTTCTGGCCATCCAAAGAGATATGGTTCATTTTCCAATCAGTATCACTTTCTCCTCCAAAAAAGAATGCAGTTGAAGGAAGCATCTCATGCTGCCAGTATCTGGACCTTTCAATGACTCCCAATCTCTTGAGATCATGAAGGTCCCCAAGGCAAGACACATCCATCTCAAGATCACTGTTCAGTCACCTCTGCTCAAGGAAGAAACACAAAGGAAATTGGGTACCTATTAGAAATCTAGCCTCAGGCAGGAGAGAAAGAGGGAGGAAGGGAAAGAGGAAAGGAAGAAGGAAGGAAGGAAGGAAGGAAGGAAGGAAGGAAGAGAGAAAGAGAGAGAGAAAGAAAGAGAGAAAGAAAGAAAGAAAGAAAGAAAGAGAAAGAAAAAAGGAAAGAAAGGGAGGGAAAGAATGAGAAAGAAAGGAGGGAGGGGAAAAGAAAGAGAGAGGAAGGAAGGAAAAAAGGAAGGAAGGGAGGGAGGGAAAAGAGAGGGAGCAACAGAGGGAAAGAAAGAAGACAGAAAGAGACAGAGAGGAGAAACAGAAAGATAGAAGAAGAGAGAAGACAAAGAAAGTAGAGGAGAGACAAAGAGGAGAGAGAGAGAGAGAGAAAGAGAGAGAGAGAGAATGATGAATGAGGTAAATTGTCCAAGGAGATGGAAAAGGTGGAGGACATAAGTAGAGGATATAGCCTTGGCAAGAAAAAGGCTTACCTCTTACCCTGAGACTAGAGCAAAAGAGATGATGAGTTAAATCTTTCAAGGAAATGATTGTTTAACCATTGCTTTAAAAGCTTCAGTTTCCATCTGTCTCTCTGTCTGTCTCTGTCTCTCTTACACACACACACACACACACACACACACACACACACACACACACTGTCTCTCTCTGTCTCTCCTGTGTGTCTCTGTCTCTCTGTCTGTCTGTCTCTCATACACTCTCTTTTACTCTGTCTCTGTCTGTCTCTCTCACATAAAAACACACTCTCTCACACACACATAAACACACACACTCTTTCTGTCTCTGTCTTTCTCTCCTGTGTGTCTCTGTCTCTCTGTTTCTCTCTCTCTCTCTCTCTCTCTCTCTCTCTCTCTCTCTCTCTTCCTCTCTCTCTCTCTCTCTCGTCATCTCCTTCCACTTTGTGCCAGCTCTCATTGTTAGAAAGTTCTCCTTCCATCAAAGCCAAATGTGTCTCCCAGAGATGTCCAGCCATTGCCCCTGATTCTGTCACCTCAACCACAACAGAACAAGTCTAAGGGGTCTGAGTCCAAGCCCTTCAGATACATGAAGATGGTTGTCTGTAAAATAAGGTTCAGATGAAGTGGTTCCGTAGCCCTGGGGATTTGGAAAGTCAGGCATCCATTCCTACTGTACTTCTAGCTTAGAACATTGTGAACCATGGGCTGAGAGCTCAGTGCAGTGGCTGAGGCCAAGCAGTCAATCAATCAGTCACCAGGAGTTTATTACACTTGTACCATGTTCCAGGGACGGTGCTAACCTAAATGTCAGAGGAAATGACTAACTAAGGGTCACCATCAGTAACAAAGGCCAAACATCTGCCAGTGGACCTACGAGGGCTGGGTGATGGGCCACAAGCTCAGTCTCCCTGCCCCTAAGCACTCACCCAAGCCCTTGATCCATTGCACAGCCCCAACCTAATGCAACAGAGCTGGTGCTGGTGGAGAAAGAAATGGTTGTCTCCCACGCCAGCTCTCAATCTGAGCTAGCAGGCATCATGGGAGAAAGAGAACATTGTGGAATTTAGCAGGGATAAATGGGCAAACTTACACTTGGGTCAAAAAAACCCCCAACAAATTAGCTTCTCAAGCAAAAGGTGGAAGAAGCAAGCCTCAGCTGGAATCCACCTGAAAAAGATCTAGGGGCCATAATGGACCACAATCTCAGTATGCATCAATGGTGAAATATGAGAATCAAAAATGCTAGTGCAATCATAGCATCACAGATCTGGATCTGGGAGGGACATTAAAGGTCATCGAGCCCAACCCCCTTGTTTTACAAATGAGGAAACCGAGGCCAGGAGAGGTTAAGTGATAGATTTTTGGTCACAGAACATCAGAGGCAAGTACTGACTCCAGTTCTGGCCTACTATTTATCTAGTATGTTATGCTCAAGACTGCATTCAGACACGTGGTCAAGTCTAGGACTGGGGAGATGACAATTGCATTGTACTCTGCCCTGGTTGTCTTATGTTGTTTGTCCTTCATTTATTTTTTTTTTAGGCAACTGGGGTTGAGTGACTTGCCCAGGATCACACAGCTAGTAAGTGTCAAGTGTTCTGAGGCCAGATTTGAACTCAGGTCCTCCTGACTTCAGGGCCAGTGCTCTATCCGCTACGCCACCTAGCTGCCCCTATCCTTCATTTTTGAAGAAGACCTATGACATCATGGAATGAGTCTTGACTTGCATGTGAATTGGATTTAAGTGAGGCAGAGCTGCACAAAGTCATCAGCCTCACTCTCTCTTTCAGAGTCATCAAAGCCTAGTGGCAGGACAAAAGTCAGGATCACTAGCAATGGACAGGGATGCAGTGGATGACAGCGGCATCTTCCATGTGTGACCAAGCTCTAAGCGCTCCACAGTGCCTGCTTCAGCTGCCTTCATGGCCACTGGAATAAATTGTTCTCATCCACCCATTCTACCAGGGAATGTCTTCACATGCTTGGGGTAGACATCGCCCTAACTCACTCATCATTGATCTCTTCAAATGAATCTCATTAAACACCTACCCTTGTGCTGGTGCTACAAGTCCCTTCTCTCAAGAGTTTGTGTTCTGTTGGGGTGGAGCACTCAGATGAGATCTCAGTTAAGATAAGATATGAATAATATCTTAAGATAAGAAATGAAAGCTCATTTCAGGAGAGAGAATAGTTAAGAACTGAGTGGGGGAGCAGACCAGGGATCCTGTAGGAGGGGGCTGAACCCCAAAGGGAGCTAAGGATTCTAAGAAGCAGAAATGAGGAGGGAAAACCCTCCAGGGATGTGACAGTCTATGCATAGAATGTAGAGCTTGCAGCCAGCTTTAGTAAGACAATTTGGTGATATGTGAGTGTGTAAAGGGGAGTATTAAGAAATCCACTGGAGAAGTCAAGTCAGAACCAATCTATAAATGGTTTTCAGGGCCCAGTGGAGGAATTTCTTTAGAAGCAACGAGAAACCACCTTGGAAAGATTTGTAAACGGCATAGTCAGAACTATGCTGTAGGAAGATTATTTGGGGCTATTGTGTGGAGGCTAGATCACAGAGGGGAGAGACTGAAAACAGGAAGCAGGCAGATGACTCATTGAGTTCATCAGAGAGGTGATAACAGTCTGAACTAAGATGGTGCCATCTGTACTTTGCTCTCTGCCCTCCAGACATATGGAATATTTGTGGTCAGATCACAATGACACATTTGGGGAAGGGCAGTGATTGGGTCTCGGACCAAGAGAAAGGCAACAGAGACTCTGAGGATTGGCTAGAGAAGAAGGAGGTTTAGCCTGGAAAGAAGACTCGGTGAGGGACGTGACAGCTGGCTTCAAGAGCTGTCCTTCGGAAGAAGGATTCTATTTCTTCTGCTTGGCCCCAGAGGCAGAACCAAGACCGTGGGGAAGGAGGTGGGTTCGGAGAGGCAGCTCTGGGTGGAATGAAAGGAAAAGATTCTGAATATTAGGGGCCGTAATGAAGTGGAATGACCTAACTTAGGGGCATTGTCCCCTCAGTGGAGGTCTCCAAGCAGAGACTTTGTTGGAGATGTTGGAAGAGGGATTCCTGCCAGGTAGAGCTTGGGTTAAATGACCTTTAAGGTTCTTTCCATCTCTGAGATTCTGTGCATTTGGCCAAGGTTCAAAGTTAAGCCCAACCATGTGAAGTTCCCTCAAGCCACCTTAGCCCCTCTGATTTTGAAAATCAGGACAATCTTTTTCCTGCCCAGTTTGATTATATCAATTCTGAGCACCTAGAGGTGCCCTCAGTCCTTAACTACTCCATCTCCTACCTGTATGACCTTAAGCAAGTCACAACCTCCTCACTGGACCTCAGTTTTCTCATTTATTAAGTGGAAGCTATGGCCTCTGTAAAGTCCTTAGCACAGTGCCTGGTACAGAGTAGGAGCTTAATAAATAAATGCTTGTTCCATTTCCCCTGCCCTGCTGTACTGGCCAGGTTGGGGTTGACCTATGAGCTCTCCCAGGCGACTCTCACCTGCTGGTATGTTTCTTACTTAATCTTCAGCCAGTCTTCTTACTGGGAAGCTCTCAAAACTTCTCAATAATTTCTGGTCCTCATCGTCACCATAAGGCTTTGCTAGGTGTTTCTGTTTAAACAGTCCCAATAACAATTGTCTTCTTGGAATGCTAGAATTAGTCATAACTTTGGGCAGCTACTGTTATCCTGCCTGAAGTCTGTGACTGGTACTTTATCAGCCTCCCACCCCAGTGTGTCTATACAATATTACTGTCAACACAGGCAAGAGTTTGGTACAGACAATAGTTGGTAGGGTGGTCCAATTTCCATGAAGGAACACTCATCTTCCAATACACAGATATAGCCACGATCACCATTGAACCCAGTATTCAATCGCAATGAGTTAAAATTGGGATCCTAGTTCTAGAGCTGGAAGGGACCCAGAAGCCACGTAACCCAACCCCCTTGTTTTACAGATGAGGAAGCTGAGGTCCAAGGGCTTGAGTGATTTGACCAGGGTCAAATAGGTAGGAAGTATCAGAGGCAAGATTTGAACCCAGGTCTTCTAATTCCAGAGTCATTGTTCTTTTCCCTCCACTACACTGATTTTTGTTCAATATGATTAATAAACAATAACATACTTCATGGCCGCCTACATACAACAGTGTAATAGTCACCTCAAATCAAGGGTGGTCTGCAAAAGCCACTTTAGAGAAAACCAGAGGGTCCAATCATATATTAGTCATTAGCCAACCAGCATTTATTAAGCACTTACTAATTGTCAGGCACTCTGCTAAATACTCCAGATACAAAGAAAGGTAAAAACATGGTTGCTGCCCTTCAAGAGCTCACATTCTAATGTGTGCATGTGGAAGTTTGTACATATATATATATATATATGTTCAAATGTAAACTTGTATATATAGATATACAAACTTGCATGTATATGTACAAACTTACATATATTATCGATACAATATGTATAGAAAATAATACAAAGGTACAAAAAAAGAGAAAATCTTCAACGAATCTCCACAGTGTTAGTCATACTAAATGAACCCCCAAAATGTAACCTGATGATCCCCTTAGCCATGAACCCCCTGAAACCTACCCCAAGTTCACAGCATATTTGGGGTCCACTCCAAACAGCAGCTCCTGAGTCAGCCTCCCATCCACGATCCTTTTGCCTGATCAGAGGATGCCTTATTTCAAAGCAAAAGACATTTCATTAAGCAGCATGGCAAAATAAATGGCCAGGAAAATCCAGGGCACCCACGGGAAGACACTGTCCCACAGATCCCCACTTCACATGGAAGAGGGAATGAACAGTGGTAGAAACACAGCAGGAGAGCGAATTCACTTGGCTCGAGCTCCCCTGGGGAGCAGACACCTCCAGAGACAGAGCAGCTCCAGGCTGTTGGGCAGGTAGCGACATCTCCTTCAGATACCTCTGCAGGCCACCGTCTCCCAAGAGCTGCTGACCGCTCCTGGGAGGTCACTGCACTCTGGACTGCTGCCCTGCCCTGCCAGGCTATTTATTTCCTCCTCTGCTTAGCCATCAGCTGGTCCTCTGTATCAAGGCTACTACTCTCTGCAATGCCCCTGGCTAGCTGGCTCATTTCAATTCTCTGTGATTTTTCTTTGAATTTTCCATTCTTATTGAAAATTTTGTTTTCACAGTCATCTTAATTTCCACATGTCCCCTTCCCTACCCTTTGTGATTTAAAACTGAAAGCTATAGGCCAGCCAGAAGAAGCCCTCCAGGTCAGATTGAATCTACCTTTTTAATTTCTTTGACTCTCTCGATAGATGCTCTGAGGTCATTCCCTCATTGACTTTGATCTCACATTCTAACAGGCAAATTGAAATGGTCAGTAGGAGTCCAACAGGGCACCTTGATGATGCAATGGATAGAGCACTGTGCTTAAAATCAGAAGACTCAATTTTGTGAGTTCAGATACTCCCTAGCTCTATGACCCTGGGCAAGTCACTTCACCTGTTTGCCTCAGTTTCCTCATCTGTAAAATGAACTGGAGAAGGAAATGGCAAACCTCTCCAATATCTTTGCTAAGAAAACCCCAAACAGAATCACGAGTTAGATATGACTGAAAAATGGCTAAACTGCTGGATATGTATAGATCCGTGGATAGATTTCTGAAGGTCCAGGCATTTATCTGGGGAAGGGGGCAGGGGGGAATCACATCTTTATTTCAATATAACTGGTTTTCTTTGTAATCCTATATATTTTATTTTATACATTTAAAACCATTAT
This sequence comes from Phascolarctos cinereus, assembly GCF_003287225.1. Classification (NCBI taxonomy): domain Eukaryota; kingdom Metazoa; phylum Chordata; class Mammalia; order Diprotodontia; family Phascolarctidae; genus Phascolarctos; species Phascolarctos cinereus. Next base: position 20,877,657 of record NW_027555958.1, on the reverse strand, counting down.
TCTGAGAAGGGATCTGTAGTCTGCCAAAGGAGCCCATCATGCGAAAAAAAAGCATTAAGAACCCTGACTTAGATGGAAGAAACTCCTCTTGCCTCCTTTTCATTCCCATGATTCCAGTTCCCATCAACCACCCAAATGACTGCCTTCATTTCTACCAGGAACAAAAACACTCTTCTCTCTATTATACTAATTTATACTAGAGTTATTCGTGTGTATCACTAATCTCCACACTAGACTGCAAACTTTTTAAAAACAAGACCTCTCTATCTTAGTCACCCAGGATACTCTACAGTCCTTGTGTTACATTAGTGAAATGTAAGCTCCCTGAGGGCAGGAATTATTTCCTTTTTTGATTTTTCCTCTAGTGCCCAGCCTAGTGTTTTGCATAATCTAGTCACTCAATGTTTATTGAATGAATATCTTTCTTTGCGCTAGTTTCAGTATTCACGAGCCTATTCCCAATGCCTGGCACATAGTAACAGTTTAGTAAATGCTTGTCAACTCTTGACTGAATGGTTCGATGAATATCAGCTGAATTAAATTGGTATGAGCTGAGCTGAATTATGCTTGCCCTTTCGTTCCAATTTTAGTGTGATTCTTTCTTGATAGAGATGTGTTGCCCTTTTGTCTTTTAAAATAGAAATGTCCTTGGGGGAAGGAGAGAGGGTGGAGTACGTTAGAATTGTAGCCTCTCTGGGTTTAAGGGACCTCAGAAGCCTACCCAAGCAGGAATTCCTCCTACAACATTCCCAACAAATGGTATTCCCACCTCTGTGTGAAGAGTCCGGCAGAGATGAGGAACTGAGTCAGCCTAGCCCACTTCTGGCTAGGTCTCAAAGTTAGGAAGCTTTCGCTTACATCCAGCCTGAACCAGCTTCCCTGGAACTTTCCTCATTGCTCCAGGTTCTGCCCTCTGGAGCCAAGCAAAACAAGACTAAACCCTGACCCACTCAAGTCCCAACACTCCAGTAAGAATGAGATTATCAAGGTAACCACCAGACCAGGAAGCAGGAAGGTGGCTATCTTGGGTGGGGACAGTTGCCGGGGAATGGAAGGTCCAGGGTTTGCCTGAAGATAGAATGGGAGGTTGAGCGCTCAGCCGAGGGACCAGGACAGGGAAGATGCAAGGGGAGACAAGGAGGCAAGAAGGGAGGGGTGTCCAAACTCCAAAGGAAAGCAGCACTTCCTGCCAAGACTGAGCCTGGAGCTGACAGGAAGAATCTCGGGAGACACCCGAACCTCTCCTTCCTGGGAAATCCAGGAGGAGAGGAGACCCTTCTGATCCCTGATGAGCTAGAACCTTTACCTACCTGGCTTTGTGATCTTGAACAAAATCTTTCCTTCCTCTGGGTCTCAGCTTCCCCATTTTAAAGAGGGAGTTGGATTAGATGAGCCCATTAGACTGTAAGCTCCTTGAAGGCAGGGACTGGCCGTGGTTTTGTTTGGGTTTTTGTATTTTTTTGTATCCCCAGTGTTTAGCACAATGCCCATCACATAGTAGTTGCTTAATAAATGCTTGTTGACTTCCCAAGACCTAACGTGGCATCCAACCCGAATATTCCTCTATTTTTAACAGTAGATTGGAATCCTTAGAAGAGTCAGTACCCAGGTTCTTCTAGCTGATGGAGAATTGGGAATCCTACATTGGAGCAGGGAGAGGACTGAGGCCACACAGTCCTGAAAGTGAACTGTTCCAGGATTCTGAAGACAAAACCTCCTCCTGACATAGAATAGAATCAGTATCTCTCCTACAAGGGACCACTGGTGAGGATGGTAAGGAGGGAGAGGAAGGAGGAGGTGAATGAAGAGATGCCAGAAAAACAATTTGGAATTATCCAATATTGTGGAGGTTGGAATATGTTTAGGGATGGACCAGAAGGGACTATCCCAAACCTTGGCGGGGGGGGGGGGGGAGAAAAAGAGTTCCTTGGTCCTTCCCTGGCCCTATGACATTGTGGGGAGGCAAAGGCAGGTACATCAATAACAAAGGAGAAATGACTTCTTCCTTCAACTCTCCAGGTGGCATCAAGTAACTCTGGGACTTCCTCTGAGGTCTGAGGAAGAGGTCATTTCTCCACTCCAGCAGCAGGTCAACTATTCCCCCAAGGTAGCTGAACCAGATGCCTGCATAGCCCAGCTGAGCCTGAGCCTCAGGGCCCCAGCTGCCCATCCCACTCTGTTTCCCTCTCTGAGCATAGGTGACATGTACAGCTTTCCAGGCAGACTGAGTTCCAAAGGCTGGGAAATCCTGGTTCTTCAGTCTACACCTGCCATCCTATAGGAAGTGCCCTCCCTACATACACTATAGCGGTTCTTGGAGGAAAGGACAACTACAGACAAGAGGAGAACCCCAAGCCCAGGCTTGCCAAGAGATATGGCCCTGGAGAAAATTGTTTGTACAGTACAAAGCTGGGGTGAAATGCAAAACATAAGGAGAGAACAAATAAGAGAGAGAAACACAGAGACAGACAGACAAAGAGAAATAATAGATCAAAGGAAACACCTACTTAAGTTCTAGGGTCCTAGGACGCAACCTAGAAGAGGAAGAATAACATTACACTACTCCTAATCTCACATCCAGGCCCCCTTGTGACCAAAGATATTGGAGACAGAGCTGCTGGTTCCAGTCCCTTTGATTCTTATGCAAACCAGTGAACTTAACAAGGAGGAAAAAAAAGAGAAATCATTCTCAACCATAGCTACGTGAAAAGAATACTGGCACAGTAGTCAAAGGATCTGGGTTCAAATTCTAGCATGTGACCTTGGGTAAGTCACTGGATGTCTCTAAACCTCAGTATCCTCTATAAAATGTGTAGAATTGGACTCAGTGGCCTGCCTCCAAGGTCTGCTCCAGATCTATGGTCCTTTATCCTGCTCTCCGACAGTTCCTTAACTCCAGTCCCAGACTAAGCCCTAATCCTGCTCACAGATTCAACCCTTTTGAGTTTCTGGACAGCAGTCCTGTATACAGAGAATTGAAAATCAGTACTCCCCCAAAGGGTATAGGTTTTAGAACAATACACTCAGGGCTTGAGGTCTTCAAAGCCTCTTCCTTCACTGAGGCCCAATGAGGGAGATAATACAATTATTACTCCCATTTCCCAGATGATCAAAGTCAGTCTCAGAATCATTAGGATCAGGTGGTAAAACTGCCCCCTCCCCATTCTCCTCTACCTGAAAAGGCCTGTTGTCCAAAAGACCTGGGGCCAGCATGAGTCCATTTCCCTAGCAGACTCAGAGCTGTTGTTGAGTCCTGGACTTTGGGCCTGTGGTTTGCCTGATATCTCACCCCTTGGCTGACTCCTAGACAATGGGGGGAAGCAACAACATGGGAAACCAGCCAGCATTGGGTTTGGCAGGAGTCTCTGACCCAGTGGGGCAGTAGGAGGGGGGAGTGAGGGAATTGGTATCAGGTTGGAGCAGAAGCCCTTTCACCCCAACCTTCAGTCCTGAGGACAGGGAGGGAACCTGTGATATCCTGAACTCGAATGGGAGGGAGGGCTAGAGTGGCCTCAAGGCTAGATCCCTCTGGACTAGGGTTCTTAACCATTTTTTGTGTCATGCACCCCTTTGGCCATCAGGTCAATATCTATTGGCTCTGCCTCAGAATTTTAAATGCATAGGTTTGCAAAGGAATCCAATTATATTGAAATGCAGCTATAGAGCTTTAAAAAAAAAAAAACTTTACACACTCCTTACAGGCTAACACCCCCTGCTTTAGACAGAACCATAGCCAGGAATTCTTAAATCTTGAGCAAATTAATTTTGAGGGGAGGGAAGAAAAAGAAGGGTGGAATTCTAATGTGTTGCCCCTCCCAAGACTATTTACATTTTTAAAGGGAACTATGACCATTTAACCAAAAGACCGGCTCAGTCTACCAAATTGTTATTATTATTTATTTTTGGCTAGCCAATGGGGTTAAATGACTTGCCCAGGGTCACACAGCTAGTAAGTGTTCTGTGTCTGGATTTAAACTCAGGTCCTCCTGACTCCAGGGCTGATGCCCTATCTGCTGTGCCACCCAGCTGGCCTGGTCTACCAAATTATTGAAGGAGGCATAGGTGAGATCGCCAAAGGCACACCAACAAGAGTCCAGGGTGGGTGGTCCAGGGACAGTTGAAAGGGGGAGAGAAGGATGCCCCTTTCTCCAAGATTCCTTTTCCTGAGACAAAGTTCTGGTCGCCCCATGCTACTTCCTCCTCCTTTTATGTTCCTCTAGGGATTGTTCCATCTTGTCTTTGTGTAACCAGTGCCCAGGACAATGCTGAGCACATAGTAGGCTCTTAATAAATGCTTATTGATTGATTAAGGCAGGAAATCTTACCCCTCCCTCCCCCCAAAAAAAACCCTCAAACCCAAAAGGTCTTCTTCAATGGGCCCTTATGTGCTGCCTAAAATTCCACATCGCTCCCCTACTCACTCTAGACATCCCAGTCAAATTCAACTACAAATTCTTCCCCTTTCTCACCTTCAGACGTTCCCACAAGCGACCTCTGATGCCTAGAATATTCGCCCTCCTTTTTACCTCCTGTTCAAATTCTTAGCCTTCAAGGCCTGACTGACTCAGGCGCTACCTTCTCCAGGAAGCCTTCCCTGACCCTCTCCCAGATCTCCCTGTCCTCAATTTCTCCTAAGGCATTTTGGTTGGATATCTTCATTGCCCAACCCCCCACCCCAACTTACCTGGGAATGTGCTATTCCCCGGTGGTATAAAGGAAAAATGTTACCGGTCAATTGCCCCCCAGGTAATTAGTGCGATTTTATTTTATTTCACATGCAGGGAAATATGGGACACCAGTCCCAGCTCTGTCACTAGCTAGATAGGTGACCTTGGTAAGGTCACTTCTCCTCTCTGGGTCTCAGTTTCCCCATCTGTCGAGTGAAGCAGCTGGAAAGAACAGGAAATTTCCAGTCAGAGGATTCACATCTGAATTCAGACGGTTCCATTTACTTCCTCCATTCTGTCTCTTTGGGCAAGTCACCTGACAGAAATACACTTGTGGTGCTCCAGGGAAAGTCCTGGTTCTGGAGTCGGAGGAGGATCTTGAATCGAATGCTCACTAACAGTGACTTCGGGCGAGCTTCTTGCTCGCCCTTGGCTCCTCCCTCTTTGGCAGAGTGAGGGGCCTCCCTTTCAGTACCACATCTAGGCCCCCCGAGGGCTAAGTGCTTCTTATATCTGGAAGCTGGTTAATGAGTTCGTGAATTCATTCCTTTGCCTTAAGGCACAATTTCCCGGTAAAATGTGTCGGAAGCTGTTATCTGCGATCCATGCCTCTTAGCCCAGAAAGAGTCTATCAGAGCCTTCCTCCCTGGCGGCTTTCTGAGAACATACTCTTGGGAGAATGAGCCTCTAGGGAGGCTATGGTATAGCAGATGGAGACCTGGGCTTGGAGTCGTAGAGAGCCTCAGGTACTCACGACTGCGGGTCCTCTCCGGCAGATGGTATCCCTTCTCAGAGCCTCCGTGGGGACGCCTGTACTAGCTAGCCCGAAGGTGATTGTGAGCAGTGAAGGACATAATGTATATGAAGCCCAAGATCCCGACGGATCCCGAGTACGTCGACGATAAAAAGGAAGGTGTCATAGACACCAACACATCGATAGCGACACTTTGGGGGGAAGAAGGGTGCTAAGCACTGGAAACAAAGGAGGTGCCCATCCATGGGGAGTGGCTAAACCAATCAGGGGGCAGGAATGTAATGGAATGTTACCGCACTGGGAGAAAGGACGAGGGTGATGAATAAACAACGCGTGAAAGACACGCAACTGATGCAAAGTGAAGTAAACCCTGGACGTGAAAAAACAACTCCTGCCAAACAATGGAAAATGAATGTTGCCACGTATTAATAGCTAATAATAATAACTAACATCTATATAGCGCCTGCTACATGCCAGGCACTGTGCTAAGCATGTTATAAATTACTATCTCATTGGATCCTCATATCAGCCCAGGGAGGGAGGTGCAATTATTAGCCTCATTTTACAGATAAGGAAACTGAGGCAGGCAGAGGTTAAGTGACTTGCCCAAGGTCATGAAGTTAGTAAGTGAAGGCAGATTTGAACTCAGGTCTTCTTGACTCCTAGCCCAGCACTCTATTCGCTGCAATAAGTCCCAAAGAAAAATGAGAAAAAACATCTCCCAACTCTTTTGAAAAAGTGGGAAGATCTTGCATATAATGTCAGGTTGTTTTGGGGGTTTTTTTCTGTGATTGATTTTGCTGATTATTTTGCCTCTTCCTCTTTTTCTTTTTATAAAAAAAAAAAACGTCTCTCTTATGAGAGCCAGCTCTCTGGCAGAGGGGGAGGGGAAAGGTAGGGGGGCACAGATCCATGTGAGGTAAAGCAGAAAATACAATAAAAATGTGTTTTTTTAAAAAAGCCAAAATGTGCCATCCAAACGTCGGCCATGTTGTTGCTTCCTTTCTCTGGGCCTGTCTCCTCCTCTCTAACACTGAGGCTAAAGCCCATCAGATGGAGGAGAGGGACGGGAATGTGGGGAGGCTGCTCAAGACAGTCTCATCCTGTTTAGGGCCAATCAGCCTTGCAGCCCAGACTCCGGGCCAAAGCAGCCTCATCTACTCCAACCCAGCCTGGGAAGACAAAGCTCCTTCGTGATGCTCTGGCAGACGCCCACTGTGCCACCCCAGCTCCCATCCAGGCCCCCGTGGAGGGGATGACAGGAGCCGCTGGGGAACTTGGCAAACACAGCCAGTCAGGGGCCCCGTGGCCATGTCTGGAACCATTCAGGACACGTACAGCTGTCCTGAGGCCGGGGGGAGGGAAAGGTGGGAATGGTGGCTGGGACAGGCCCGAGGAGCCCCAGTGAGGTCACACCTCCTGAGCAGGGAGCAGGAGGCTAGGAAGAGATCTGGGAGGTCATCATTCTTACCATCACCACCTCTGGCATTTATAGAATGCTGGGAGATCCCTGAGCCTAGGGATCTGTTACTGTCACATCCAGGAAGGATTAGACACAGCAGCTCACCCTCTGCCTCAATAGCAGGACTGGGAGTGATCAACAGAAAGCTGGGGGGAGCTGATCTAGGTCGTCCGCAAGGGGAAACTTCCTAAAAATCAGCACATCCAAATGTGCGGTGGGCAGCCTTCACCCTTCACCAAAGGACTGGTGGGGAAGGAAATAAACATCTATAGAGAACCTACTGTGCGCCAGGTTATTATTAGTATTATTATTATTATTTTACTAATATCTCACTGGTCCTCACAACAACTCTGCAAGGACAATGTGATCATACCCATTTGACAGTTGAGGAAACCAAGGCAGAGGTGAAGTGACTTGCTCGAGATCACACAGCTAGGAAGTATCTGAGGCTGCATTTGAACTCAGGTCTTCCTGACTCCTGGCACAGTGGATAGAGTATGGAGCCTGGGGTCAGAAGGATCTGACTTCAATTCCGGCCTCAGACGCTTCCTAGCTGTGTGATCCTGAGCAAGTCACTTAACCCTGTTTGCCTCAGTTTCTTCACCTGAAAAATGAGCTGGAGGAGGAAATGGCAAAACCCCACATGGGGTCACAGAGAGTCTGACACGACTGATATGATTGGAAAACAACAATAACAACTTCCTGGCTCTAGGGCCGGTGCTCTACCCACTGCACCGCCCAGCTGCCTGCTGAATTGATGACCACCTAGAATCACAGACTCGGAGCAGAACACCTAGAATCACAGACACCATCTTATCCAACCCCATTGTGTTACAGGCAGGGAAACTGAGGCCCACGGGGGCCCACGATCCAACAAGTGTCAGAAGCAAGATCTGAACCCAACCCCTCCACACATCCAGTCAATGCTCTTTGCTCTTTTCTATGAACCACACTGCCTCCCCTCCACACACGCTCACACACATGCACACATATGCATATATACATATACTCACATGATACACACGCATACATACGCATGCTCACATGCATACTAACACACTCACACACATACACACATGCTAACACACACATACACTTACATACATACATACACTCACACGCATACACACATATACATATACACATATACTCTCACACACATACACTCACACATGCACACACATACTAACACACACTCACATACATACACACATATACACTCTCACACATGCACTCACAACATACACACACTCACACACATATACACACATACTCACACATGCATACACTCACACATACACACACGCACACATACACACACTCACACACATACACACACTAACACACACACTTACACACATACATACACTCACACACATACACACATGTACATATACACATATACTCACACACATACACTCACACATGCACATACATACTAACATACACATACATACACACATGTACATTCTCACACATACACACATATACACTCACACACATACACTCACAACATACACACACTCACACACATATACACATATACACTCATACACTCACACATGCACACACATATACATATATACATATACTCACATGATACACACGCATACATACACACACACTCACACACACATGCTAACACACACATACACTTACATACATACTCATACTCACACATATACATATACTCACACACATACACACATATACATATACACATATACTCACACACACATACACTCACACACGCACACACATACTAACACACACGTGCTAATACACACATATACTTACACACATACATACGCTCACACACATACACACATATACATATACACATATACTCACACACACATACACTCACACATGCACACACATACTAACACACACTAACATGCATACACACATACACACATGCACACATACACACACACATTGGGAATGGTGTAGAAGGGACTCTTTTTCAGTTACAGGTAGGCCTCCCTGGCTGCCTGGCTCTGACATTCTGTGATTCCTCAGCTTTTCAAGGCCTCTGGAGGAGGCAGTTAGGGCAGAGATCATATGCTCTGGTAAGTCTTTAATTAGAAGGTATGCCATTCAAGCTCTGTGGTTGGCTTGGGGTGGGGCCTTTAACTTTTCTGGAATGTTTGTGAGCTGGGTAAAGCCCCTCAGATTCATGCACATCCTCCCTCCGTCCAAGCTAAGGCCCTGGTTCAGTGCACGTGATCACCGGTTTACATTAAAAGCCCTACTCACTATCCCAAGTCCCACGCCCAGTTTCCACCAGACAGAAGCTCAAGGACTTCCTGCCGAGATAAGACCCTCTTTCCTCGAGAGGTGAGAGGGCACAGTGAGGAGGGAGGGGTCCCTGGTTACTGGAAAGGCAGCTGGACCTGGAATGTTTGTCTGTTATACCGGATGAGCTGGGCAGTCTGGCAGTTTGGCCCGGTACAGAGAGAGAAGTCAGGCTCCCTTCTAGACCTCCAAAGGTAGGAGAGACCTTAGAGATGACAGGATCGTAGGCATATCAATTAAAGCTGAGAGGAACGTAGGGACCGTCTAGCCCCAAACCTCCTCATTTTACAGATAAGGAAACCGAGGCCCACAGAGGCCATGTGACTTACCCAACACCATGGGAGCGAATGGCAGAACCAATCCTGTCACATAAATGGAGGGTGGGGGTGGACTTCGTTGCTTCCAAGCATCCTTCCAGCTCCAAATCTATGTGACCGTGGGCCTATGTTTCCCCCTTGGCTCACAGAGGGCTGGCTGTCCACTCCAATTCCCGGGTCTTTCTGGACGGACATCAGAGGAAGCCCGCTGGTTTCATCCTCTGATGAGTCAAAGGCCTTATCCAAGGGGGTGGCAGTAAATCTGTATTGGCTGCAACATTTCTGCTGCTGTGGTGCTTTGCTGCAGATCCCCAGGGGGCCTGCCCTGTCCTGGACAGCCTTGAAACCTTGGCCTTTCCAGCACCCACTTTACACACAGGTGGTCCCCTCAAGATCTGGAGTCACTTTCAGTTATTCACCCAGAGGGGGAGAGCAAAGACTAGCGCATTTAGGCCGTTCTGCGCAAATTCTGGTCCTAGCTATTGGAGGTTTTCCCTTCCGTCTTCTCCAGAAAGTCAGAAGGAAGGGAGGGAGGGAAGAAGGAGAGAAGGAAAGAAGGGAGGAGGAGGAAGGAAGGAAGGAAGGGAGGGAGGGAGGAAGGAAGGAGGAAGGAAGGAAGGAAGGAAGGAAGGAAGGAAGGAAGGAAGGAAGGAAGGAAGGAAGGAAGGAAGGAAGGAAGGAAGGAGGAAGGAAGGAAGGAAGGAAGGAAGGAAGGAAGGAAGGAAGGAAGGAAGGAAGGAAGGAAGGAAGGAAGGAAGGAAGGAAGGAAGGAAGGAAGGGAGGGAGGGAGGAGGAGGAGAAGGAAGGGAGGGAGGGAGGGAGGGAGGAAGGAAGGGAGGAAGGAAGGAAAGAAGGAAGGAAGGGAGGAAGGGAGGAAGGGAGGAAGGGAGGAAGGGAGGAGGAGAAGGAAGGAAGGAAGGAAGGAAGGAAGGAAGGAAGGAAGGAAGGAATGGGGGAGAAGGAAGGAAAGAAGGAAGGAATGGGGGGAGAAGGAAGGAAAGGAGGAGGAGAGAAAGAAAGGATTTATTAAGCACCTACTGTGTGCCATCCCCTGGGTTAAGTGCTATACAAATATTCTTTCCTTTGATGCTCACAACAGTTCTGAGAGATGTTGCTATTATTATCCCCATCTTACAGGTGAGGAGCCCAAGTCTAGGAGAGGGGAAGCATTTGCCCAGAGACACATAGCTACCCTCACCCTAGGTGGGAGAGCTGGGATTCCTTCAGGGCAGAGAGCTGTGAGATGGCTCTAGAACCAGACTGGGGTGGAATCAGGGTTAGTTTGTGACTAGGATCAGGGGCCCACCTATGGACAGGGCTTGGAGCCCAACTGTCACGGTAGTTAGGGCATTCATCTGTGGACAGGTTTGGGGTCAGCCTGCAGAGTGTGAGGAGGGCTTGGGCTCGTTCTGGCTGGAGGCCAGAGCTGGGCATTAGTTAAAAGGCAAGGTTTCCCTTTGTGTATAGCTACCTGTTCACATGGAGGCTAAGTTCACGAGTTTGGTCTTGATTTCTACTCTGGGGCGCAATTCAGTCCTACACCAACCCGCAGTTCCCAGTATAAGACCCTGCACCACGGCCTTCCCCCCGGGGCTGGGCTGGGGTGTCTTTTTCTCTGTCTCCCCTCTTAGGGCCCGGAACAAAACGTGGCCCTCAGAAGAGCAGACTGGTTGGAACATCTCTCCTTGTGTTCTCCTTGCCCCCTCTGTCCTCCCAGTCCCAGCCCCAACCCCAGCCCCAGGAATGTGCTCAGGGCTTAGGTTGTCTGAGAAGTCCGGTCCTGCTTCCTCCCATAGGATTTCCTTTTGCTTTTCACTCCCATTGTTCTTGGAGAGACAAAAAACCCAAAGCTTTCCTGCTCTCTCTGCCTTCCCTGTGATCTGGCCCCTCAGCAAGAGTCCAGGTCCCTAGCTCTGGCTCAGCAGAGGCCACAGCCCCATGCTGCCTTCCTGGGCCAGCCTACTCACACCCACACTCACACCCTTTGGATTCTGGGGTGCTACAGCCCAGAGGTCAGGCCAGGCTAAAGCTGTGGCATGAAGCCAGAGAGTTTTGCCCTGGGTCTGGAACCTTGGTCAATAAGTGAGAATTCCTCCTGAGCCTGAAGTTTAAAATGTTTCCAGCTCAGGGTGTCAGGGGTTTGGTGAAAAGAATCGGCATTCAGGATAGGAGTTGGGGGCTCAGTACCAGAAGTGAGGGCTCAGTGATAGAAGTGATGGTTCAATGATAAGGGGGACTTGGTGTCAGAGACGAGGGCTCATTTTCAGCGATGGAGATGGTGCTCAGTGAAAGGGAGGTGAGCTCAACAGAAGGATGGAAGATCAGTACAGAGGATGGGGGCTCAGTGTCAGGAATGGGAACTAAGTGTTGGGGATCAGAGTTCCAGAGGGCTGGGGATTCAGCATAGCAGATGGGGCTCAGACCGAGACTTGATGACTCAATTCAGACATGAGTCTAGGGATGGGAATTCAATGATGAACATGGAAGGCTCAGGGCATCAGAGGGAAACTCAACATCATTGATAATCATTTTAATATTCACATGCGTACTCAAGAAACTGAAGGCTTTGTAAACCCTTTCCTCACAATCTAAACCTGTGAGGTAGGGCGTAAAGAATTAATATCTCCATTTTACAGATGAGGGAAGTGAGGTGCCAGAGATTAAGTGACTTGTCCAGGGTCACACAAGTAGCAACAATCAGAGCTGGGAATGAAATGAAGCTTTCTCGACTGTATCTAGCTCTGCCCACCCAGTATACCATATGACCTCAGTGGTAATGGGAACTCATTGTTAGGTACAGGGAACCGAATTATCGCAAACAGGGTTCATTCTGAATCTATTACCTGCTAGGCTGTCTTATGACAGACTGGTAGAAAGTACCCATGTCACACAGAGACCAAGATAACAGACCATGGAAAAAGATCGTTTCTCTCTGACTTTGGCAGGCAACCTGAGTATGGGGATTTTTGATGACCTAGGAATTTACTTCAAATATTACAACATACAGCTAACATTCATGTCTCTTTAAGGTTTGCCAATGTTTCGTATACATTATCTCATTTCATCCTCACAACAACCCTGGGAGATAGGTACCATTATTATCCCCATTTTATAATGAGGAAACTGAGGCAGAAGTTAAGTGACTTGCCTAGGGTCACTAGTTAGGTAAGACAGGTAAACTGGAGCTTTGCCATCTATGGGCACACTTTCCTCCTCCCTGACTGGTCCCAGTTGGCCACATCCCAGGTGAGCTCAGCCAGGCAGCTCAGTGCCCAGCTCATCCCACTCCTGCCTTTTCAGCAACGGTCCTTTGCATCCATGGAAACCTCTCCATGTCCTAGGGAATGCAGCCCAGGGTAAGATCTTCTCCCCTATCCTCTGGCTCCAAGTTTAAAATAAGGTCCCAGTTATGATTGCAATGGCAAAAGTGGGAATTCTCAAGCTGTTCATCTTCTATCCTACTCAATATACTTAACTTTCCCTGATTCTCACTCAGTTCTGAGAGTAAATAGAATCACCTCTCAGACCTATACAAAACCCCAAGCCAAGCAAAGTCACCCTTTCTTTCCCCACCTCTCCCTCTCCACCACATTTGGCTCACACAAAAGTCTGTAATCTTGATCCAGCAATGAAATCCTATTGTTCCCGGAGTGTTCCAGGAGGCTTGAGATAGGGTTTGCAAGGTAGCATCCTAGGTGGTGGATGGAGAGCCCAAATCTAGAAGACTTGTGCTCAGGTCTGGCCTCCGGCTGGGTGACCCTGGGTAGGTCACTTATTCTCTCAGTGTTCTCAGCAATTCTCTGAGCCTTCCACTTTTTCTTGTGTCCTGGACCCCTCTGGCAGTCTGGTGAAGCCCATGGACCCTTTCTCAGAATCATATTTTCAAATGCTTAAAATAAAGCTCACAGGATTACAAAGGAAGCCAATTATACTAAACTACAGAGATCAAAGTAGGGTTTTTTTGCTAGGCAATTGGGATTAAATGACTTGCCCAGGGTCGCACAGCTGGTAAGTGGATTAAAATAGTTTTTAAAACAAGTCCATGGACCTCAGGTTAAGAATCTCTGTTCTAAGACTATACGCTGCAGAGAAGGAGCCAATCACATTGGTAGAATAATCTCACTAGAGTTCTTCACATTGGTTCTGTAAAAAAAATTAAACAAATGAACAAATAAATGAAAGAAAGAAAAAGAGAGAGAGAGAAAGAAAGAAAGAAAGAAAGAAAGAAAGAAAGAAAGAAAGAAAGAAAGAAAGAAAGAAAGAAAGAAAGAAAGAAAGAAAGAAAGAAAGAAAGAAAGAAAGAAAGAAAGAAAGAAAGAAAAAAAAGAGAGAGAAAGCGATCTTTCCCTGGGTCTGGAAGAGTTGAGAAACTGCACTATATTGAGAGTTTCAAGGAAGTGCTGTCTAGTTCCCACAGGGTTCCACTGATCCAGAGGCTCCCAGATGGAGAGTTAGAAGGGACCTCAGAGGACGTCTACTCCAACCCAAGGTCCCACATAGTAACTGTCATAGGAAAAAGCTGAACCCAGGTTATCTGACTCTCGGGCCAGTGCTCATTCTACTGTACCAAGATGGCTCCCTGAAGAGACCGAGGGTTTAAAAATGGAGAGCCCTAAAGCCCAGATGAGTTTGGCAATTATCAGATAGAGAACTATGGCCTGATTTAATAACCTAGCTTTCAGAGACTGGAAATGGGAAGTATATAGAATAATCACCAGAAACTAGGTTGAAGTTTCTGTTTTGGGGAACCAAACCCCAGTCTAGCAAAAGAAATCCAAAAACTAGACCTTTTTGTTCTAAAGACCTTGGCACCTGGTGGAACAAAGGTTTTTCCTGCTTTTTCTAAAGGAGTTAGGGAAAAACCTATTTGGAGAGTAGGCTAAAAGATGATAGAGGCACCGCCTCTTCCCTGACAAAGAGACGTCTGAAGATTTCAGCTGAGGCAAAAATCTAGAGATGGCAGCAACCCCAGCTAAAGAGCATCAGAGGATGGGTGTGTCTGATAGAACACTGCCCAGCAGAGAGAGTTGGGGGCAGTGCAGACTGTCCCTCAGAGCAGCATCCAGAGAGCCCAAGACAAGGGAGGACACCAGATTAACTCGATGACATCCCCAGATGACATTGGTGACTTGCCAGTGTCAGGTGTGAGTTGTGACTCCGGTCATGTGCCTTGGTGATACAGGTCTCCTATGTGTGTCCACTCTGAAATGATGCTGTGTGCATTGGTGAGAGAGTGCACCCCAGGGTTATGGGGGAACTGTTTTATTGCCGCTTTTTTTAAAACTATTCTGTTTTATTAAAGGGTCTTTCTTTGAACCATTTGGGTCCTCTGGATCAGTGGAGTCACACATGCAACCCACTTGGTCCCATACAACCCACAACACTCCCAAGTACTGCCCAAATGAATTTAAAATGTAATTCCTGTCTGATTTTAATTTGCAGGGCTTTTTAAAGAAATATATAAACACGTGTGGTTTCCTAAGTCAACATGCAGCCTGCATGGGTCCTTAGAATCCTTTGGGATTTAGCAGCCCTCATTTTCTATCTGAGACACCATTGCTCTGGCTGACTCTTAAAGGTAAACACTCAGGTGGAAGCTTGTGAGCTAGCCATGGCTTTAAGAGTATAGAACCACAGAGTACTTTGAACCTAAGGTAGCCACCATTCTCTCTGTAAATGCAGGGGTGCTTTCAGGACCTAAATATGCACCATCCAGACATAATCCTACCAGACACTCGCTCACCAACCCTTATTCACTCATTCCACAAGCACTTATTAAGTACCTACTATACGCTGAGCACTCTACTTTTAGACATAAAAAGACTCATCAAATCTTAGAACTATAGAACCTTAGAAGCAATCTTAGAGGTTAAATACAATTTCCCTTCCAGAGCTAGTCCCAAAAGGGAGTCAACTGCAGCTTGAATACATCTAGGGACAGTGAACTCGCTACTTCAGTAGTGACTATGTCACTGCTGGACAGTGCTGATTGTTAGAATGCTCCTCTGACAGCTGAAATCTGCCTCCCTGTAACTTCCACCCACTGGCCTTCATTCTGCCCTCTGGAGTTACACAGAAAAGTCTACTCCCTCTTCCACATGTCAACTTTTCAGATGCTTAAATAAAGTAACGTCTTTTCCCTCTCGGGATGAATATTGCCATATCCCTTGTATACCGTGGTTCTTGGATCCCTAGTTTGTGTCCCCCAGTCTCCCCAGCTCAGGGAAGAAGTCAGCTTCTCCCAAGGAGAAGATGGTCTCTACCCTTACATTTCGAGAAGTTGGCAGGGGGTAGGGAGATAGGGGGTAGGAATGAACCCAGCAGATATGATGAGAGGAATCAATAACACCCCTACACACACCTCCCATGTGTGGTAGGAGAGGGACAGATGAAGACTTCCGTGGCTGGGTGGGAAACCCACTGCAGTGGGCCAAGGGACCCTAAGGGAGGAAAGGCGCTCAGCAGGAGGAAGTCAGGACAGGCTTTAAAGATGAGCCAACAGTCTGCTGGGTGAGTTGGTGCAGAGTGAAGGCTGTCACTATCCCCACTGGGGGACATCTGTCCAGATTATGTCAAAACAAAGCTATTCTGAGAGCAGTCCCAGAATATTATTGTGGCTGATGGTAGGGGGTGGGGGGGAAGATAAAGAGAGACATTGGCATGCAGTCCCCACCCCAAGCTTAGACATATGCAGCACCAGAAGAGGAAGGAGAGAAATGTTGCTGAGAAGGGGGAGTGTTGCTTTCAAAGCCCCAGGCCCTATGCCAAGACCCCAGAGCAAGGAGTTTAGGGAAAAGGAGTGGGGGGGGGTCAGGGGGCCACTGGCTAAAACAACAACTTTGGGGATAAGAGCTGATGGCCAGACTAGGAATAAAACTGAGAAGAGAGCTCTGGGCCAGGTGCCAGACCTCCAGATGTGAAAGAGTCAGGGTGGGGACTGGAACGCAGGACCCAGATGTATTGTGTTAACCTGGGAACTGGGTCCCTTCAAGATTCCAGATGCTCCATGTTTAATCAGCTTGGGCTCCAGATGGGCTCGGTGAGGTGGGGGCTGGTGGAGGAGCAGGGTCCAGATGGATGGGATGGGAACCTGGGATGGGACTCTTGAGCCAGATGTTGCACGTGATTTGGAGCATGTGGGGGGTCGTGAGGGGGCAAGGCCTTGGAAGGAGGTCTCCCCAGCTCCCCGACAATTGATCAAGCACGAAGGAATGAGATGTTACCTGCATACCAAAACCCTGGGGGATGCCTGCGCTGACTACTGTCCCATTCTTCTTCATGCTCTCCAGACCAAAGACCAGCCTCTTATTTGTGCCTTGATGACAGACAGTGAGAGGCAAGACCTCTCAGGGTCCCTTGTTCATCACTCCCTCTCCCTGAACAGGAGCCTCCTGAATTCCCCCAGCATTCATCCCTCTGCAATTTAGTCCTAGGCATCAAGGCATAGAAGGAAGAGAATTAGATCTACAGCCAGAAGCCCTGGCTTCAAATCCCAGGTCTGAACCAGGGGCAGGTAATGTCCTGCCTGGGCCTCCATTTTCTCATCTGCCTAGTGAGCCTCTGGACTTATTCTCCCCCAACATGCACATTAGCAGGTCAGGTTGTCCGAGCAAGGTTGGCTATATCTCCTCTTCAGGGCTCTTGGGGTATTCCTGTGGAGTAGAGGGTGTCTCTCTTCAATGCTGTCAACTTGAGCCCCCATTCCAGTGTGTTACCCACAGTGTTGGCCATCCAAGGTTTAGGGCTCCATTTCACTTAACCAATTAAAATTAATGACAACACCTGGAGGCATACTCTCACCTCTACTATTTTGGCTCATAAGGAGGAGAGTGAGCTCTAATTTAAACCAGTTTCCAGATAACATTTGCCTCACCAAGTTCATTTCCAAATGGGTCATGGCTGCCAGATGAATCTTTGTTTCAACTACCGCTGGACTTGTTCCCACAGGCTATTCCTATATCCTGGTAAACCAGGCATGGCTGGCCACAAACTTCAGCATGAATTCTGGGGCCTAGACCTCTGGTCACTCACCATTATGACCTTTTGAAGCTCACAAAGCCATGGCCATCTTCAATACTTTTTCACTTACTCAATAGTAAACATTTATTAAGCACCTACTATGTGCCACGCATTATACTAAGCATTGGGGATACAAACGGAGGTTTGGGCTTCATCCCCTCACCCTTCCAATCTGAGAGGCAGATGAGATCTTCCTAGATAATGAGATTATCCCAATAATGAATTTCCTGGGGCACAGGGAAGAAGTATTACAGCCAGGTAAGAACTGAGATGTCTAGGCTGAGGGAAAGGAAAGAACGCACATAGCAGAGACAGAAACAATGGGGCCATGTGCTCATGGGCCTTATAGTGGTAGTCCCAATGGGGAGATAAAAGCCCAAGGACTCTCTTCCATTACAAAGAAGAGTCACCTTAGCCTCTTCCGTGTGGGCTGGCACACAGACCATGCTCTGAGGACGGAATGCAATTGGCCAATTGTCCCCTGTATCTGTAAAAATGAAGAATGTTGTAGTTGGAAGACAGAAGAGCATCATAGACTCACCTCTTCATTTTACAGACAAGGAAATTGAGGCCCCAAAAGGGAAGTGACTTGTCCAAAGGCATAAAGGCAGTTGAGTTGCTCAATTGAGATGTGAAGTTAGTCTCTTCCAGGTGTAAATCCTATAACCCCACTCTGCTTCAGTCTTCCCCCATTTGGGCTCCTTCCCCAGCTGGAGCCTCTTTCAGCTTCTACAATCTCTTCCCTGATTAGGAAATGATCTAACCTACAACGTTAGAGGCAAAAGGAACTCGAGAGACTATAAAGGTCAATGTCATTTTACAGATGGGGAAACTGAGGTTTAAAGAAGGGAAAGGACTTGTCCAAAGTCATGCAATGGCAGAACCAAGGTCTTATGACTGTAAGATCAGAGACTCTTCCACAGTACGACTTTACAGTTGGAGAGCCTGGGTTCGAATCCCACCTTTCACACTTAGTACTTGTGTAACTTTGGGCAAGTCACTGAACCTCCTTGGGCCTCAGTTTCCTCATCTGCAAAACAAGGGGTGGGGCCAGATGGCCTTTGAGATCCCTTCTCACTCTATATCAGTTATGGTTTTCTCCTGGGTCACTGAATGCCTAGATCCTTCTCTCTCTCACCACCCCCTCCAAAAAGAATCTCTCTCCCAAATCTCTCCACCACTATCCAGCCCCTAGCCTTTGAAACAGGATGGAGATGACCAACCCAGTGATGGACAGTGGAGCACTCTCTTCTCCTTTCCCAGTCTGGTCCATGTGGTCAGGGCTGGGGTACGAGGGCTCTTTTTCTCCATACTAACCCACTCTGAGGCATCCTAGAAATATATCCCTAAAGGCATGGTTTTCTGAATCCCACAGAACACCAGAGGAACCGCTCCAAGAACCTAGGACACTTGGCCATAGCAATAGCCCTGTCTCCATTCCAACCTTTACCCAGCCCTCTCTGACTCTCCCCACCCAGCTCCTGTCGTCAGCCATCAATCCCCAGCCCCTCAGCTGGGATGGAAGTTGTTTGCACTATATCAATCCACACTTGTGGATTATGTTGCTTTGTAACTATTCCTGAATTGTTTTCAAAGAGAACCTGGCCTACAACTGCCCCAGGGTGTGTCTGCATCTCCCTCGAGATTAAAGACTCTTTCATCTTTAACAGAGGGGGGCTGTATCACACCCTCTCCCATAAGACCAGGGGTCCTTCAGAATGGGGACTATGCCTCCATAAGATAAAACCTCCCCAAAGTCAATCGTCATGCCTCCTTAATCAGACTGGGGGATCTGGAGGGTGGGGGGTTCTGCCATTGCAGCTTCCCAAGGGAGTCCCAAGCTCGTCAGACCACAAGACCTGAGGAGCTTGCTCCCAGCAGGTATGGAGAGCAGGGCAGAATTTCTCAATGACCTGCTATATTTGTACATCTCACATAGCCGAGTGACTGCCATCCGTGGTCAGTCCTTCCTGAGAAGAAGATAAAAGGGTTTGATGAATGAGTCTCCAGGTTTTCAGAGAGAATGAAAAGTTCCTTTTAAAACTGAAAGAGGTCTTCAGTGGGAAAACAAAAAAGAAAAAAGATCTGGAGAGCCAGATGGGAATCCTGACCTATGCTAGGAGGCTGGCCAGTGAGACAATGTTATACAGAGGAGAAAGGGAAAAGAGACTATTAAATACTTACAGCTAAGATAAATATGAGGCTCTTCTCATAGATGGAGGAGCTGCATGCTCAGAAGAGAAAGAAAGAGTTCCTTCTCCAAGAAATGATGGTGTAGAGGGTGGGGAACCTGCAGCCTCAAGGCTACATGTGACCTTTTAGGTCCTCAGGTGTGGTTTTTGGACTGAGTCCAAGTCTTATGGAACAAATCCTTTTATTAAAAGGATTTGTTCTGTGAAGTTTGGATTCGGTCAAAGGGCCGCACTTGAGGATCTAGAGGGCCACACATGGCCTTGAAGCCGCAGGTTCCCCACCCCTAGTGTAGACCTACAGGTACTACCAGGTGAGAGATCATGAAATTTGAATCAGAGGAAGTAGCATTGATGACTTCCTGCTGAGGGATGCCTGAGACAGTGATTTGTGGACCTGTTAACAATGTGAGAGATCTTCTGCCTCTCCAGGGCATGTGTCCAAGATGATTCAGAAAACTTCCCAAGACTTGTCAAACTAGATGTCTACTATGCACTTCTGGTGAATCATGTGGTCATAAATGATATTGCTAGAAAGCATTAAGAAAGAGTACGAAATCTTAGGCAACAAAGTGAAGAATTTAGAGGCATGCAGAGTGTTTTCGTGTTTTCAGCACTGCTGTCTAAAGGCAGCATCTGAGAAAAGCAGATGAGAAGTGAACAGCTGGTTAAGAAAAATAGTGTTTGAAAATGGATGTAAATTTAAAAATATAGAGTGACAGGAGTGTGGTCAGGGATGGAGTACACCTAAGAAGGGATGGTCAGAATGTTTTTGTGATGTCTTGCAAATTTAATCAAAAAAGCTTTATCCAAGCTAGATAGCACAAAGGGTAGCTACAATGTAAGATCTTAGAAAAATAATAGTGACCCTATAAAGAAGTTCACAAAAGAAAAAATTCAAGCAACAAGTAAATACACATACTCATGACCTCAGATGTCTATACACAAATGCACAAAGGTAATAAGCGAGATGATTTAGAGGGTCTGATGTAGGTAATCACTGAGATTTGATGAGATGAGACACACAATTAAAATATGGCTCTGGAAGTGTGCACATACCTTAGTCATAAAAAACAAGCTAGGTCAAAAATGTGTGAAAAGCTTGCATTATACACTGAGAACATATACTCTTAGCAGGAAATCCAGGACCCAGAGTCAGGGAGTGTGGTGAAGAACATTTGAGTAGAGAGCAACAAAGGCAGGAACAAAACAGATGTTATCATCAAAATATACTACAGACCACCTGGCTAAAAAGAGAAGACAGGTGAGCTCAGGACACCAATCACAAGCCTAGTCCAGAAACCTGATATGGTCATGATGGGGAGCTTCAGTTACCTGGAATCTGCTGGAGTTCCCTCTCTAACAAGAGTAGAGCAGCTAATAACAACTTGGCTTGACTTAATGATAATTCTATCCTTTGGAAAGGTAGAGAAACAAGTAAGAGCAAACTGTGGAATTGTCCAGTGTGCCTCATGAATTTTAGGAAAGCAGATTTCAAAGGCTTCTGAGAAAGACTAGAAAGAATCCCATGAACTAAAATTCTATAGATGTTAGCCCAGGAAGAGTGGAAAGAGAAAAACACGCAGAGAAACAATTCTGATGGGGAGGAAAGGGGGAGTTGCACAAAGAAATTAATATAAATGCATGGGGAGTTCACCAACTAATTTGTTGCTGTTGTTGTTTTTAACACATAGAGAAAAGATGTAAACGAGGGCAAATACCAAAGCATGGCATACTTTCCTAAGAAGAGTGTCAGAAGTAGTGAATCTCAGAATTAGTTGCAGCTGGCAGAGAAAGCTAAGGTTAGCCAAAGGAGGTTTTCAAAGCTACATTGAAGAAAAGAGGAGAATCCTAGAATGCAGCTCGCCACTCAGAATAGGGATAACTCATGACAGAGAGAAGACACAACTGTTCAGTTCGTGTTTTCTTCCTGTTTAACCCATCAAGGAGAATAATCTTCGAACTGGGAGGGACCAAATGAAAATCGTAACAAGGGCATTGAAACCCCAGAAAATACATTGAACAGAAGAGAGCACCTCACTGCCCTTGATGAGTTCAGGTGAACTTTGTTCTTAGATGTTGGATGAACAGCCAGATGTGACTGCTGAGCCAGTCACTGATTTTTGAGTGAAGGATCAGGGAAATGAATAGGAACTGCAGGATGAGAGGAGGGCAAATGTCTCAATGCTCGAAAAAAGAGGGGAAATAAAATCTGAAAACTGCAGTGCAGTGAGTTTGACTCGGATCAAATGAGACACTGGTAACATGCTCAGCGCGTTGCTTGACACATAGTAGGTGCTACATAAATGCTTAGTCTTTTTCCCGTTCTTTCTCTCCTTTGATTACTGGTAAAATTCGATGATTAAAATGAATGTTTGGGACCATCTAGGAAAAGAAGAGATGATTGCAAAGAGTGAGCATTGCTTCATCAAGACCTGCTCAGAGCGCACAAAATTTACTTTCCTTTTTGATGTTGTTACCAGTTTGGTATCTCAGTTGGCCTAGATTTGTTTGCCAAACTCTCTCTCTCTCTCTCTCTTTCTCCACACATGTGTACTCATGTCTGTCTCTCTGTATCTCTGTCTCTGTCTCTCTGTCTCTCTGTCTCTCTCTCCACACACTTGTCTCTCTCTTTGCGCGTACATGTCTCTTTCTGCCTCTGTCTGTCTCTCTGTGTCTGTCCATCTCTCTCTCTGTTTCTCTTTCTCTGTCTCTTTCTCTTGTTCTCACTTTCCATCTTGCTCTCTCCTGTGATTGCTGTGTGTGTGTGTGTGTGTGTGTGTGTGTGTATGTGTGTACACCTATATCTCCTCTCCGCACACCCTCTGCATGCCAATCCCGTATCCATTATTGGCCATTTCAAGCTGGATGTTCCAGGGATATTTCCACCTCAGCATGTTCCTGTTGTTCAGAATTCATCACTGTTCTCTGTAACAGCACACATCTTCCAACCTCCCCTATTTCTATTTTAACTGCCATCTTTCCCCTAATGTCCTAGGCTGTAACCTTCCTGTTTTCCTCAGCTTCTCACACACACAGCCCTTACTGCACATTTCGGAAAAGTTGCCAAATCTGGCTGTTTCTCCCTTGCCAATACTTCTCGCCTCCCACCCTCTTCTCTTCACAACCCAGTCACCTCGGTTTGAGTCCTTATCATACATTGTCTAAGTTATTGCACCAGCCTCTTCACTGGTCTCCCCAACCTCGCCTGCTCCCACTTCAGTCCATCTTCCCCAAGACTACCATCGTCACAGATAGGACCATGTGACTTCCCTCCTCAGTAAACGCCAGTGGGGCCAGAGTCAGAGAGAAAATACTCTGGCTCTCTTAAAGTCCTTCGCAGCTTTGTCCTAACCTTAGTTTTCTCTTTGTTTCACCCACACCACACTCCATCTCTCGTCTCCCTGACTTCACAGTGCCTGCTCCCCCTGGCCTGGAATGCATCCCCTCATTACCTCTAACTTACAGAATGCCTCCCTTCAAGATGCAGCTCAAACATCGCCTTCAGAAGACATGAAACCTTTCCTCATTTCCCCCACTGCTAGCCCCTTCCACCTCTCAAGCTGTCTTTTATTCATTCTGTGCATCCTTCTACGTGTGCTTGTTATCTAGAAGGTAAGCTCCTTGAGGGCAGGACTGGCTTCATCGCTTATCTTTGTATCTCTAGAACTTGGCACACAGTAGGTATTTAATAAATACTGTTTGATTGATCCATTGGATGACCTCTGAGGCTCACAAAATCTGGCATCCTAAGGCAGGGGTGGGGCCTTGAGGCTACACGGGCCCTCTAGGTCCTCAAGTGCAGCCCTTGGACTGACTCCAGACCTCACAGAACAAATCCCCTTAACAAAAGGATTTGTTCTGTAAAACTTGGACTCAATCAAAAGGCCACGCTCAAGGACCTAGAGTGCCATATGTGGCCTCAAGGTCCCAGGTTCCCCACCCCTGTTCCAAGGTTTTGAGACATTACTGATAATGAGGACTGATTCTCCCCCCAGAAAAGACTGGGATTCCCTGAAGTTGGGGGGGGGGAAGCAACATTTCTCCCAGCAGACCAACACAGAGATAAGCACATGGTACTGCGCTGAATGTATTTTGGCCCAGTAACACTGTCCAGAACCATGCCTGAGGGAGGCTGTCCTATTTCTTTTCCTAATATTCTGCTGAGCCAACCCATTCCGATAAGTAAGATGTTCTCAGAGGGGACTCTTTCTGGGGGGCACTTCAAGCCTTTTTGTGATAAAATATTAATATGCAATCATATCATTATAGTTATATGCTTACATGTTTTAGTACCCAACATAACCATGTATTGATATGATTATATGTGTATAATTTACCCTAATATAGATATAGATACTACGTAGTCCCAGAATTTTTGAGCATTAGAAGCTTTATTATTTATCATTACTAATGAGCATTCGTCCAACCCATCTGTGAAAGAAGTCTCCTCTCCTTCCCCAGCAAGGCAGTAACAAAACCACTAGTAGTCTATGTATGTGGTTCACTTGTGTATTCTGTCTCCTCCCTCCCATCGCCACCTTAGAACACAACCTCCTTTTTCTTTGCTCTCCTGGGCTTAGCACCGTGAGGATGGGCACATAGTACACACTTGTTGGTTGATTCATTGATCAGTTGCCTAGGGAACCTGACTGATCCGTGATCCAGAGAAATTTGTCAGCCCTTGGACAGACATGCTTGGGGATGAGGGCAGGAGGAGGTGCCAATAGGGAGAAGAGGAAGGGGGTCAGAGGAGGAAATCTGGCCTAGACTGTCCAGAAGAGGGCCAGGATTCCAACTCAGGCAGGGTGAGGGGAATGCAACCACGGAGACTGGAAAGAGACCAGTGGTTCCCAAATGGAGGGGATGGATAAACACTCTTCTCCTGAGGCACAGAGGAGGACAGATCACAGAGGGAAGCCTTCAGGGCTTCCTAGCTAGAGGACTAGGAGAGATAGCTGGCTGGCTCAAAGGCAGGCTAGTTTGAAGGGGCTTAGGGAGTGGCCTGGACGTGTGAGCCCAAACTGACCAGAGACCTCGGTGAGACAGCTAGGAAAGCTACAAACAGACCCCACCCCCACCCCCCACATAACCAGGGCCCATATAGATTTTGGAGGAGTGGGAGGGGGAGGTTGAATGATCCAGGGAAGGCAGAGTCCCCCTTAGGAGGGGAGCTGCCCATGGACTATGGCAGTGAGACTTAGGAAGATGGTGAGGTCATTTGCTTTGGACTCAGAAGACTTGAGTTCCAAACTGGACTCTGGATCCTGGGCACCACTGAGCAATCACTCACTTCTCTCCTTATGGTCCGTTCTCTCCTCTGTTAAATGATAGAGCTGGACTGGCACCTGCCATTGAGAGCTGGAAGGGACCTTCGAGGCCAGTCAGCCCAGCCCCCTCATTTTACAGAGGAGAAGGCCTAGAAGGTTGAAGTGACTTGTCCAAGGCAACCCACACAGCAGTACCAGAGATGGCAAAGGAACCCTCGGATTTCCAATCCAGGACTCTGCTGTCTGTCTTACGCAGCCTCAGGGGCTCGATGTGCCCTCCTGCCCTCTGATCCCCAAAGCTTTGTTGGGCTGCCCATCTTGCTCTAGACGCTGCTGCCCAGAGCCCCACCAAGAAGCCCCCAGGCCCCTGGTGGCTGAGATGAGCTGGAAAGCAAGGGGACAGAAGGAGGAAGGAGGGACTGCCCAAGTGGAGTGAAGAGAAAAGCATCCTCTGGTCCAAAATCTGTCCAACCACGCCAGACATGATAAGGGTGGAGAGGATTAGGGAAAGCAAGAGTGCTCTAGGGAAAGAAAAGGGCCAGGGCACATTTTTTAAAGTATTAAACGCTGCTGGGGTGGGAGAGTGTTAGCTGGAAGGAGAACTGTATTCCTGGGAGCCAGAGGCAGTGGGGCTCAGGGCCCTCAGAGGTTAGAAACTCACTTGTTTTGTCTGGCTCCAGCTGAGAGGAGCCTCCAAGAAGGAGGTACCAGACCGAGTGCAAGGGTAAGACCTTGGGTCATAGGACCATAGAGAAGCTGGGACCCTTGCAGTCCAGTCCCCTCGTTTTACAAAAGAGAGACCTGAGATAGTAAGGGGGAAGCAGCTAATTCAGCGTCACACAGGCAGGTAGACCAGAGCAGAGCTGAAAGTCAGGTCCAGGCTTTCTAATTCTGAATTCAAAGGTCTTTCAACTAAAACAAGAGGATCACAGCTCAGGTCCTGAAATAACCCCGAGTCTCAATACACCTTCCCCACAGCAGACAGAGAGAGAGAGACAGAGACACAGAGAGGGCGAGAGACAGAGACAGAGAGGGAAGAGAGACAGAGGCAAGAGAGAGAGAGAAGAGACAGGGGAGAGACAGAGAGAAGGATACAGAGAGACAGAGACAGACACACACAGAAAGACAGCGACAGAGACACAGAGAGAGAAGCAGAGAGACAGATAGAGACAGACAGAGAGAGAGACACAAAGAGAGAGACAGAGACACAGAGATGAAGAGAGATGGAGAGAAGAGGCAGACTGAGAGGCAGAGAGAGAGACAGAGAGAGAGAGAGATTGAGGGTCCAGCTCCACCCACAGAAAGCTAGGAAGCTGGAAAGAGAGAGATTCCTGGCCTTCTCAAGGACCTCGGGGAATTCAATAAGACCCTTCCTCTCTTCTTCTTCTCCTCCACCACCTGACTCCCAAACAAAATGCTGTCCCTCCTTGACCTCTTTCCCCCCAAGGTTCCCCACTCTGACTCCTATGGGTTTTTCTCCTCATTCTCTCTTTTCTTTGATTCTTCCATGCACTAGTCCCCATTCTCTCCCATCCTACCCTCATCCCACCTCCTTGACCTCTGCCTGGGATCATGGGGAGGGTATGGCTAGCATGACCTTGATTTGCAAGCTAAGCATGAAACAATCTTGGCCTCACGATAGAACCAGGGACTTGGAAAATGTGAGCTCTTGATAGACCAAACCAAAAGGAATTTTTAAAAAATAGCTAGCTGGTGCATGTTGAGCCTATGGAAGAATAAGAGCCAAGGACAGGGGCTGGATTTGGTGGAGTGGGGACTCGGCATAAGGGGCAGGGGCCCCAGTGTCAGCAATCGGTATCTGGCACTGAGGTTGTGCACTCTGAGTTGGAAATGAGGACTCTTCTCTAGGGATGGGGGCAAAGCGTTGGGAACGAGGGATCATTGTTGGGGATGAGGGAACAGTATGTGTTGGGGTAGAGCCTCAGCATCAAGGATAGCAGTTCATTGTTTCAAATGGGGTCTTAGTTTTAGAATTGGGAGGTCAGTAACAGGGATGGAAGCTCTGTGCCTAGAATGGGGGATCAGTGTTGAGAATAGCGACTCAGTGTTTGTAGCGGGTCTCAGTGTCAGAGACGGGGCCTAATTGTTGGGGATAGCAGTTCAGTATTTGGAATTGGGGCTCAGGGTCAGGGATGAGGGCTCAAAGTTGGGGACTGGAACTCGGAGGCAAGGACAGGAGATCACTGTCAAGGATGGGAAATGAATATCAGGGAGAAGAAGGGAAGGGAAGGGAGCAGGCATTTATTAAGGACCTACTGTGTGCCAGCCACTGTGCTAAGTGCTTTACAAATATGATCTCAGGGGCAGCTAGGTGGCGCGGCGGATAGAGCACCGGCCCTGGATTCAGGAGGACCTAATCCGGCCTCAGACACATAATACTTACTAGCTGTGTGACCATGGGCCAGTCACTTAACCCTGTTGCTTAGCGAAAGAAAGGAAGAAAGAAAGAAAGAAAGAAAGAAAGAAAGAAAGAAAGAAAGAAAGAAAGAAAGAAAGAAAGAAAGAAACAAAGAAAGAAACAAAGAAAGAAACAAAGAAAGAAAAAACAACTATGATCTCATTTGATCCTCAACAACAACCCTGTGAGGTAGGTGATATTAAGATCCCCATTTTATGATGAGCAGGTAGATTTCAGAAAAACCTACAAAGATTTACATGAACTGATGCTGAGTGAAGCGAGCAGAACCAGGAGAACGTTGTACACAGTAACAGCCACATTGTGCGATGACTTTGATAGACATAACCCTTCTCAGCAACGCAAGGATCTAAGACAACTCCAAAAGACTCATGATGGAAAATGCTATCCATATCCAGAGAAAGAACTTAGGAGTCTAAATATAGATTGAAGCACACTATTTTCTCTTTTTTGTTTTGTTTTGTTTTCTCTTTCTCTTGGTTTTTCCCTTTTGTTCTGATTCTTCTTTCACAACATGACTAATGTGGAAATATGTTTAATATGATTGTACATCTAAAGCTTATATCAGATTGCATGCCATCTTGAGGAAGGGGGAAAGGAGAGAGGGGGGAAAATTTGGAACTTAAAATCTTATAAAAGTGAATGTTGAAAACCAAAAATAAATAAATATGTTTATTTTAAAAAGGATCCCATTTACAGTTGAGGAAACTGAGGTAGATAGGGGTTAAGTGACTTGCCCAGAGTCACACTGGGCATACTAAATGTCTGAGACTAGATCTGAATTCGGGTCTTCTTGACTCCATGCCCACTATGCCATCTATCTGCCTTATGATGGGGACTTGATGTCAATGAAGAGGGCACAGTATAAAAGATGGGAGCTACAGTTGGGAATGGCCGCTGTCTTGGAGAATAGGGTTTTCTGTGTCAGAGGCAGGGTCTCCATATTGGGAATGGGGTCTAAGCATACAAGATAAAAACTCAGTGTTAGAGATGAAGACAATGTGAGGAATGAAAGCTCAGTACTGAGGGCTCAACGTCAGGGGTGAAGACCAAGTCAAGGATGGAAGATTAATGTCAGGAATAGGGGCCTCAATAGTGGGAATGGGAATAGCCCAGGTCACGGGGAGAACAAGAACAGGAAATACATGTGGTTAAGACATGTCACATACCTGTGACATTGTATACCTTGCAAACCTTGTTTCTGGTAGGCTTGGAGTTTGTGATGGAGGGGAGCTATGGTACAATAAGTCTCAGTGATGATGGGAATGAAGACTTTGGGCCAAGGGTGTAGGTTCAGTGTCAGGGAGAGAAACACAGTGCTGAGGATGGGAGATTAATGTCAGGGATGGGTCCTCACTGTTACGGACAGGGTTTAAGGTTGAGTAGGAGGACTTGTTAAGGATATGCAATCAGTGCCAGAGATGGCCCATCAGAGTTGGGATGGGGGCAGCAGTGTCAGGGCTGGGAGCTCAAGAACAACTAGATTCTTGCTAGAAAGGCCTAAGGAGCATCTCCTCCCCTGCAGAAAAAGCCCTTCTTCCCCTTTGGCCTCGTCAGCTACAGTCACACTTCCTCAGTGTCCTCTGTCTTCCAACAGACAGCTCTTGGTGAAATCCTGGCCTGGGTTGTAGGTCTCTGGCTACATTCCCTCCCAGGGCCCTCCATTTATCTCTGGGATGACAGGGGCCTGGGAAACAAGGACAGCAAGGACAAGGGCCTTGCCTGCCAGCTGCGGGTCCCAGAGCAGCCCCGTCTGAGGGGCCGAATTCCATGTAGATGGGAGCATGATGTGGGGCAGGTTGGGCAGGAAGCCCAGGCATCTCTGGACAGCTCTGCAGCCCAGATGAAATGAGTGCCTTCCATATTTCTCAACTCCAGAATTAAGGAAGAAAGAAAATATGTATTTCATTGTGATGGGGGTGGAGTGGCATGGGGAAGGGCTGGGGGAGAGACTTTGACAAGGATGGGTATGGGGAAAGAAAAAGGAAGTGGCTGTTGTCCTGCAGTCCTGGTGATAGCCCTGGCCTATGAGGTGAACCCACCCTGCTCCTTTGACCTGGGCACAGTCCAGGCCTCTTTCTCCCCACCCCATGCTCTCAAGAGGAGATTGATAACATTTAAATTGATCTCCTTTGTAATTCTATGAATTTTTACTTTGTACATTTAAAAATAGGATTATGGACCCCTAAAAGAAGTCCATAGGCTTCAATAGACCAATGCAACTTGAAGGGAGATTCGGGGTGCCTGTTTCTATGCTCCCACCAATAAGAAGGATTAGGAAGGGCAACTCTGACCTCACGAAATGCCCCCCACCAACTTGGCCCCTCCATCCCTGCCCATTCATCCCCTTCCCATTACTCAGGTTTCTCCCCCAAGAACTGTCCCTTTGAAAGGATAATTCTGAAGTTCTGATAGTACCACTGAAATCCCACCTTCTACATGAAGCCATCTCAGACAGATAGAACTCTTGGGTTCTGCCCCTGTTTCCCAACATAAAGACATTCAACCCCTTTGACCTACATAATATGGTAGAGTGGAAGGAACATGGGACTAAGAAATGCAACAGCCAGCTGGATGGCCTTGGATGTGTCTTTCAGTTTCCTTTTGTGTAAAATAAGAGGACTGAGTTGGATTAGATGATCTCTTGGATCAGTAAAATCTGTTGTATATTCATGTACTTGGTTTAACATGCTGGCTCTAGTTATTTGAGGATCATCTCACTTCTATCCAAATTATTGGGTATTTCTTAGAGTATAAGCTTCTTAAGGGTAGGGACCCGACCAATCCAGTTTTAAACTTCCACATTGTTGAAATGAATGAAAGCTTTGAAGAGATGATGGTAGTGTTTGGTGACAATGTTAATGGAGAGGTTGGTGTTGATAGTGATGAGAGGTTGGTGGTAACAGTGATGGGGAGACTGGTGATGATGGTGATGAGAAGAGTGTTAGTGGTAACATTGATGAGGAAGCAGGTGATGTGGAAAGCGTCAGTGACAATAGCAATGGGGAGATTGGTGATGACAGTGATAGAGTGTCAATGACAACAGTGTTAGGGAGGTTGATAATATCCATGATGGGAAGGCTGTCAATGACAATGATGATGAGGGGGTTAGTGATAACAATTGTGGTGATGGTGATGACATCAGTGGTGATACCGATGATGGTGATCAGAAGGCTAGAGCTGATGACAGGTGATAATTATATAGAATCAAAAATTTCTGAGATAGATGGAATCTTTAAAGACCATTGGGTTCAGTCTCCTCAATTTTTAAATCAGAAAATTGAAATCCAGATAGAATCGTTTGTCCAAGGTCAATCAATCAATTGATCAACAAACATTTATTAAATAAATTAAATTATTATTAAATTATTTTTAATTAATTTAATTAGTTTAATTTAAATTATTTAAATTATTAAATAAATTAAATTGCTCAGCCATTTCAGTCACGTCCAACTCTCCCTGACCCCGTTTTGGGGTTTTCTTGGCAAAGATGCTGGAGTGGTTTGCCTTCCTTCTCTAGCTCATTTTGAAGATGAGGAAACTGAGGCAAACAGAGTGAAGTGACTTACCCAGGGTCACACAGCTAGTAAGTATCTGAGGCTGGATTTGAGCTCGTGAAGATGAGTCTTCTTGATTCCAAGCTCAGTGCTCTATTCACCATACCACCTTGCTGCCCTATTAAGTACCTACTCTGTGCCAAGCACATGTGATCTAGGTGCTAGAGATATAAAGACAAAATATAAAACTCGTGGCCCTCCAAGCGCTTATATTTTACAAGGGAAGACAGCATGCACCTAAATCAGTATGCACAGACATATACAAAGTAAATACAGGGTAATTGGAGAGGCAGGACACTAGAAATGGCCTCCCAAAGGTGATACTTGAACTAAGTCTTGGGATTGTAATGGATGGAGGGGAGGAGGGAGTGTATTCCAGGCATAGGAGACTGCCAGTGACAAGTCACAGAGAAGGGAGATGTAGGGTCATGGGTGAGGAGCAGCAATGACCCTTTGACTGTGCTCTAGAGTCTGACAGGGAAGTGATGTGCAATATGGCAGAAAAGACAGCTTGGGGTCAGGTTATGTAGGGCTTTATGTGTCAAACAGAGGAATCTATATCTTTCTGTATAGGCAACAGGGAGCCTCTGGAGTTTAATTTAGGAGGGATGTGGGTTAGAACCCAAGTCCCCCAACTGCAAGTCTATTCTGCTCTCTACTGTACCACACTGCCTCTCTAATGGATAAGTTGGCCAAAAGTATATGAGCCTCAGAGCTTTATAGCACTAGCTGTCCAAAGCTAACTCAAATATAGCCATTATATAGCAAATATAACTCAGATATAACCAGTTGCCCCAGCTAACTCAAAATCACAAACTGTCAGGGTTGGAAGAACCATCTAGCACCATGACTGGCATACAGTAAGTGCTTAATAAATGCTTGTTGACCGATAGCCTGACCTGTACTTGAACAAGAACCCCATCTTTGACAAACCCACCAAGCTTTTCTTGAAGACTTCCAGGGAGGAATAACCCACTACCTCCGGAAGCACTCCTTTCCCTTTGGGACAGATGTAATGATTAGGAAGCCTTTCCTTCATATTAGACTTCAATTTACCATTTACAACTTCCTCCTCCTGGTTCTTCCCTCTGGGGCAGACTGAACAAGTCACCAGTCAAATCCTTCTTCCATGACATAATCAGCTGTTTTGTCTCCCTCCCCTCCCCCCCACCAGAATCCTCTCTTCTTCAGAGTAAATGCTACCACATCTTTCAGCTAATTGTCATAGAGGGTGGTCTCCAGTCCCATCTCCATCCTGCTTCACTTCCTTGGCATGGTCCAGTTGTTCAGCATCTTCCCCCAAAAGCCACCTCCTTCTCTTCCCCATACTAGGGAATTCCAGCCACTTGGTACCTAAGGCAGTGTAAAGAAACCCCTCAAATGAGAAGCCCATGAAGATAACTCCTAGTCTGGCCCTCAAGGACATCTCCTTGCATACCACCTTTCAGCCCACATTGAGCAGTTAATTCTTAAGACCTTGTTTAAACTTTGTACCTTTGTATTTCATTCTCCCTTCTTAGACTTCAAGCTCCTTGAGGGCAGGGACAGGGCTCAGTTACAGCTCAGCCAATCATAGTCCTGGGCTCACAGCAGGCAATGAGAAAGGACAATTGGACTGAGGGGTATCTTGGATGGGCCCAGACTTGTCATTGGACACAATCTGAGAGTGATTCTCACAGAACAACTTCTAAAGAAACGGGAGACTTGGGCAACTAGGTGGTGCAGTGGATAAATCACCAGCTCTGGAGTCAGAAGGACCTGAGTTTAAATCCAGCCTCAGACACTTGCTAGCTGTGTGACTCTGGGCAAGTCACTTAACCCTGATCGCCTCACACACACACACACACACACACACACACACACACAAAGAAAGAAATGGGAGACTTTATACTGAAAGGAGTTGGTGGTAACAGTAATGGGCAGGGGGGGGGAGGGTTGGTGAT
The DNA here is from genome assembly GCF_003287225.1 of Phascolarctos cinereus. Lineage (NCBI taxonomy): Eukaryota > Metazoa > Chordata > Mammalia > Diprotodontia > Phascolarctidae > Phascolarctos > Phascolarctos cinereus. The sequence goes on along the minus strand of NW_027555958.1, from coordinate 20,844,744 downwards.
GGTGGTGATGAAAAGAGTGGAAAGAAGTAGGCAGGAACCTCCAGGGTTGTATGTGCCCTAGGACAGTGCCACTTGATAAGGTTCTGGCCGAGGAGAGAGCAGTGAGTCCCAGAGGGGTTGGCCATGGTTCAGGGACTTGGGACAGCCCTGGGGCCAAGGAAAGGCAAGTGACTTGCCAAAGGTCACCCAGCAAGTCAGCCACAGAGGAGGGACTAGAAGAGAGGTCCTTTACCATTCCATGACAGCCCCATTTGGGAGATTCATCACTGTGTTCACCCACTCAGGTCCAGTCTTCTCCCTCAGTTTGTTTGGCTCAGAACTTGCTCTCTGAGCCTCTTGTTTTGAGGCTAGGGAGGATGGGAGGGAGGCAGGCAGTCCATAAATCATAAGCAAGGCCCCGGGGCAGGCCAGGCCGTGTGATACGACCGTGGCAATGCTGGGGCTTTCGCCTGCCAGAGGGGAAAGAAGTGGGGAGCGGTGGCTGGCAGCCCGGGCCCCAGCGACGCAATCCGTCTGCTATGCACCCAGAGGCCTGGCCTGTATTTATTTATGCTGAGCGTGTATTTATATCAGCCCCTTTCTTATTAATACAGCAGGAAATTGCTGGAATAGTTGCATACCTGGCTGGCTGGCCGGCCAGGACCTGGCTTCAGCCAAGAAACATAGGGGCTCTGGCTGGCTCCTCAGCGTCTGGGGCTCAGCTTTCTCCCAACAAGCACACAGGGTCTAGGACCCCCACAAGCCTTCACTGGGCTGGACCCTTAACAGGACAGTGTTCCTTTGCTCCCATTCCCAGCACTGAGCCCCCAATCCCTGACACTGAGTCCCCATCGCCAGCCCTGAATACTCAAATCTGACACTGAGTCCCCATCCCCAGCCCTGAGCCCCAATCTTGAGTCCCAGCGACCTTGTCCTTGAGAACAAGCTGCCATCCCTCACACAAAGTCTCTATCCCTGACACTGGGCTCCATCCCTATACTTTCTCCCACCTTCTCCCACCTAGCTCCCACTCTGTGTCTCTAGCCATTCTACCTATGTCTTTGGTGCTTGTCTCAGTGAGCAACCAATGGAAGAGGGATCAGGGTAGGGAGGTCATTTGTGGGTGTCCTGTCCTCCACCAACCCAACACACACAGAGAATTAGAACTCCCCAAGGGCGGAGGCTGCATCTCCTCCACGTGACGGCGTGTTCTCTAAAGGCAGAGATTCTATCTCTTTGACCAGACCAAAAGGTCTTGCTAGGATCAGCCAAGCCATTGGGAATATCTAAAGGCCATCTAGCACACTGCCTTGGGCCATCCAGCACAGCCCCTTGCCACTGGCCGATGCGCTTCCCAGTCCAAGATTGTCTGTTTTCTATTTTCCTATTCAGAGATAAAGACTCTACCACCTCTCTTAGTCACCCATTTGGCATCAAGTCAGAGTCTTACTTTAATCCATAACAGAGGAGACACATGGTGGACGTAGGCATAGGGGAAAGACATGAGGTTCAAAGTCAGAGTACCAAGGTCTGGATCTTGGCTCTTCCATTTCCTACCTCGGTGATTCTGAGTGAATCTCTCTCCCTCCCTCCTATAACCTGAGGGACCTTTATGGTCATTCCCAGGTCTAGATGTATGAGGAAGACAATTGGTCTTGCAATGGTTTAAAGAAGGCCTGGAGAAGGGGAAGAGAAGAATGCCTAACGCAGTACCTTGGACATATTCCAGTTCTCCATTAGGGCAGCTAAGTGGTGGGGTGGATAGAGCACTGGGACTGGAATCAGGAGGATCCATCTTCACGAGTTCAAATCCCACAAGCTGTGTGACCCTAGGCAAATCACTTCACCCTGTTTGTCTCGATTTGCAAATGAGCTAGAGAGGGAAATGGCAAACCACTCCAGTATCTTTACCAAGAAAACCCCAAAAGGGGTCACAAAGAATTAGACACGACGGAAAATGCCTGAACAATTAAAACAAAATTCTCCATTGGTTCTGTGATACAGGGAGGTAGAGAGATAAAGGAGAAGGAGCACGAGGTCTGGAGTCCAAGGACCCAAACTCTTCCAACTCTTTCTCTGATACATTACTCGTGTGACCTTGAGGAAATCATTTAACTTTGCTCATCTGTAAAGTGAGATCACTTCTAAGGTACCTCCCAGCTCTAAATCTATGATCACATGAGCTCATCTACGCGGGTATTTGTTCTACGGACAGTACCCATCCATGTCTACCATCTTGGGAGCCTCTTGTCCATGTCCTCTCATAAGCTGGTCATGGGAGAGGGGGCAGTGTCTACCCAATGTGCTTTCATTGCTTTCTCTTGACATAGAGAGAGTAGCTTCATGAATTAATTGTTCCCTGGAAAGTCATGAAGCCAAGCTTTGCACGTAGTAGAATCTCAATAAACATTTGTTCAGGTTGAGCAAAAGCAGAAATGTGTAAACATTAAATGTTTGCCTAATAAATATAGGAGTAAAGCAAGGATGGCACATTTCCTTAACTAGTTCTAGAAATGCCAGAGACAGCAATAAGAAAGAGAAAGAAATTAAATACACAAACATGAGGGAAGAAGAGACGAAAAAGATCCCTATTTGCTGAGGAAATGGTGACTTCCTCAGAAAACCCCAGAGAATCAGCAAAGACACTGAAGTGAGAGCAAGAAGACTGGTTATCTATTGCCATAATCCAAATGGAGAGTAATGAAGGCCTTTGTAAATACTATAAATGTGAATTGCTTTACAAGATGGGACCAGGAGGAATAGAGAGGAAAGAAATAAGAGATTTCTGATGTAGAAATGATAGCACTTCATGATTCAATGGATGTGGAAGAGAGGGAGGTAAAGGAAGGCTGGAAAAATCCAAGATGACTCCAAGGTTTGGATCATAGTATATCTAGCAAATGAATTTCATTTCAGCTCCTGGTCCTATACTGCACTGAGAAAGACTGACGGTCCATAAATCACAGACTTTAGAACTGGAAGGGACCTTAGAGATTATCAGGACTGACTCCCTCATGGAGTAGATGAGGAAAACAAGGCCCAGAGAGGGGAAGACACTCGTCCAAAGACATAGAAATGATAGTCAGTCTGGGATTTGAGCCCAATTATGACTCCTAGTCCAGTGTTCTCCCCACTTACCAGGTACATTATAGACTATACAAACACCTTTGTCAGGCTGCCCAAAGGCTGTCTAGTTGGGAACTCTCTTTCTTCATCCTCCTTGCTTTCCTCCTGCCCACACATGCCCATGGCAGAACTTGGTCCTGTGCCCAAGAAAGAGACAAGAAGAGTTTTCTAAATTTTGCTGTCTTAGCTCAGTAGAATTCAGGGGATTTCTGCCTCAGATCCCCAACTCCCCAAACTTCATAAATCTTAGTGCAAGCACATTTCAAAAGACATGTGGACTGACTGCTCCATCCAGATCAGTCTCCTACTCAACTCCTGCCCCCACCGGATACTTATGTTTGCACAGTTCCCTCTGCCTGGAATGCCATCAACCCTGCCTTCTGCCTAGCTAAATCCTACTCAAGTGAGATGTACTTATTTCTTCCTTGTAAATGGGAACAAGGATGCACTCTCAGATAGATGCTCACTTGCCTACTCTTTGCCTGCAGTTCACCCTTAGCTGCCTCTTTTAGTAATCTGACCATCTTTAGCCTGCTCTTGGGTCTTTCCCACCACCCACGGTGAAATCCAGGCTAAAGAAATATCCCACCTAGAGTTTTCCATTCTCCAAAGATCACATCAACAGGACACCTCTTCCTATGACTAAATCTGCCAATGGAAGGCCTCCAAGGAAGGCACACAGATTCATACAGAGGGTAATAAGGACCGAATGTTCCCAAACTGCTGTGATCGGAGTTCCCCCAGGCATCTTCAGCCTTGCTTAAGCTTCAGCAAGCTTCATTTCTTTACAATGAGGCTCAGAAAAGGAGCCAGAGGAAGATCAGATCACCAGCATCAGGGGATTTCTGTTGCAGGTTTCTATAGCCAAGGTACTTTCTGCTGCCTGAATGCACATATGTGTTCCCAGCCTCCTTGGCCACAGCCTTCAGACTTCCAGTTCATCTGATCTCCATGGTTAGATAACTTACTTTATCAGTCCCCACGCTCTTTGTGAGTCATTTCTGCCAATCTCATTTACAGGGTAAATGTGGCTTTTATTGGATACTTTCCAGGAAGACAGGGAGTAAGAAGCTATATTTCTTCATCAGTGCTAATATCCTTCCAGTCCCATTTCCTCCAAGGTAGCTTTCCCTGACCATTCAGCCCACACCGATCTCTCCCTCCTTTGAGTACTCCAGGTCTTAGGATCAGCTCCACTCAATCTCAAACCCAAGCATCTACTTTATGTCTTCTATGTACCCAAGCAGTGACTAGATGGCCCTACTCTTGTTCCATGCCTAGGACCATACCAGCTGCACCCTTAGGACATTCCTCGAGGAGGGGATTGGGAAGCTGACCACAGAAGCAATCAGCTTCCCCAAGGGTACCTGAGCTGAGACACTCACTCCCAAAAAAGAAGACTCAGAAAATGGTTTGGGAGCTTGCAGGTAGAAGCTGAGACCTGAGGTGGGAGAGAGAAGCAGAGGACCCATGATCAGATTGGCTCACCTAGGAAGGGATGCCTGTCCTATGGGTCCTTTCCCAGGGGAGAGGGAGTAGCATGGGCCTGTATGCTTGGCCTGGCCTGGCCTGGCCCTGCCTCCTAAAGGCCAGTAGACCAGTTAAGGGGGAAGAGAAGGCAGAGAATAGAGGAATCAGCCACTCCTAATGTGCTCTGGGGCCACAAATCACCCCCTCCCCATTGTGCTATAGATCGCTTCCCAGCAACTTACAGAGGATTGACAAAGAATTTTCTTTGGGGCAAGATCGTGGCCTTCTCATTTACTACTGAAGCTACCCCCTTTCTCCAGTTCCCAGCCTGTACACACACACACACACACACACACACACACACACACCCTCCCCCTATCCCCCAAAAGCCTTTAGTGCTCACTCCAACCAAACCACTGAAATGAGAGAAACCGTGGCTGACGCAATTTCCTGAGGGGAGGGGAGGGGAGGCTGGTCATTGAGGTTCTGTGGGCTGGGGAGGCAAGGGGCCTAAAGGGATAACAGAGGTGGGGAGGCAAGGGGAATGGGAAGCCCAGAAGGAAATGAGATCTAGGGTATGGGGGATTAGGAGAACTTGGGGGAGAGAATGGGAAAGCCCAGGAAGAAAGGATAGGGGGTTCAGAGAGAGTGGGAGGAGTGGAGAACAGAGGGTAGGGGGGAGAGAAGGAAGGAAAAGATGGAAGAGGAGGAAACAAGAAAATTGGGTAATGAGAAGGGGACAGAAGTGGATAGAGAGGGGCTGACTGGACTATCTGAGTGGCTTTTATTTTCTTATACGTTCAGTATATAGAACACAGATCAACATCGGCAATGAGGTGGACACCATCTTGTTAAGTATTGTTAAGAGTGAGAACAATTGGCTAATGGGGGTGAGATGAAAGAATCTGGAGAGAGAACACTATCTGAGGCTTTGAGTGTCCCCTCCTGATCTACCTTTCCATCCGGGGCTCCCTGTGGGCACAGTTCTCTCTCATCCCACCAGGGCTCCCTGAGGGCAGGATCCGGGGCTCTTCATCTGGCCAGGGTCCCCTAAAGGCAAGCACTGTAGCTACTCCCACAGGCTGAGGGCTGACAGAGGATGACAAGTTTCTTCCTCTCTGTCTCCAGCTCTGGGGAGGCCGTTGGGGGACCAAAAGCTATACAAGAAGGCAGAATGGCTCAAAGACATTTGGATGGGAGGAAAGGGAAGCCAAGGCTGAGCCTGGGAAATGACATCCTCAGGGCTGACTCTCTGGCCTGAGGACACCCACAGTAGGGGCCCTGGGGGCAGCTGACAGGTGACCTCTCCCCCAGTCCTGTTTGCACAGCTGTAACCCCAGGGAGACCAAAGAACCAGGCTCTTCCCTGGGAACCAGAGTTGGGGGATGTGGGGTGGCAGAAAGGAATGTGAGGGGCATTGGGCCAGGACCCCAGGCAGAAGCTGGCCCAAGGTCCTTGCTCTGTTGATCTTGTAAGAGGACCAGGAGTTTCAATTATCAGTGGGAAAGGGCCAAGAAGTGTGAACGAGTTGTTTAAGGAGGGTGGGGTGTGGTGGGAAGGTCTGGGTGGACTTCCAGTGGGGTTGCGAGGCATGGCCAGGTGGCACTGGGGCAAAAGGAAAGAGCAGGATGAGCAGGGCAGGGCAGGGCAGTCCCCGAGGCTTCTGAATTGGAGGGAGTGACAGGTGGAGCCCTGCTTCCAGCCTCAAACCTGCCCAGAAGAAATGAAGGGGAGGCCAAAGGGATGCTCTCTGGAGGGGTCCTGCTCAGATCACACCGGACAGTAAGAAACAAAACCAAGACGCGAACCCAAGTATTCCAGCCTGAAATCCAGTGTGGTCTCTGTCCTGTTCAATGCCGTCTCCCTCTCCCAAGACGGCTTCCCCACGTGTGTCTCTAGCCTGTCTTCCCTGACCTCCAGTCTATCAGTCCTTGTCTGCCTCCAAACACAGTTGACCAGAGGCAGTGTGGCACAGTAGGAAGGGCCCTGGGCTCTGCAGTCAGCAAATCTGGGTTCAAATGCCACTTCTGATGGTCTCTCCCTTTATGACCCTGGGAAAGTCACTTTAACCTTTCCATGCCTCAGTTTCCTCATCTGCATGTGGGGGGGTGGGGCTACCTTGATGGTTCCTAGAGTCCCTTCTAGCCCTAGAAAGCTATGATACAATGGGGTTGAAGGTCGCTGAGTTGGTCAGCTGGGATGGATATTGTGGTCAGTGGATCTAGATACCGGGGTGGCCCGTAGGGGGCACAGTCAATAAGAGTAGTCAGTTGAGATGACTGTTGGGAATGTTTCTCTCCTTGATTTCCTCATCCTCACTGTGCATAGATCTCCCTTCTATACATTACAGCCCAGTGCCCAGTGTAATTGTTCAGGTCCCATGCCTTCCACTCCCTATTGAACTCTAAACTTTTTTTTTTGACAAGACAATTGGGATTAAGTGACTTGCCCAGGGTCACACAGCTAGTAAGTGTCAAGTGACTTGCCCAGGGTCACACAGCTAGTAAGTGTCAAGTGACTTGCCCAGGGTCACACAGCTAGTAAGTGTCAAGTGACTTGCCCAGGGTCACACAGCTAGTAAGTGTCAAGTGTTTGGTCTGAGACCGGATTTGAACTCAGGTCCTCCTGACTCCAGGGCCGGTGCTCTATCCACTGTGCCACCTAGCTGCCCAACTCTAAAGCTCCTGAAGGCAGATGTCCACCTTATCCATTTGGAATATTGGTGGTGCCTGGCACAGAGCTCAGAGCCGAGGCTGTTTGCTTCATTGAATCGGAGGGAGCTGGGAGAGGAGGGGGATGGGGCCAGAGGCCGCCATCCTTCTCTCAAGGGCTTCATGCCTCCCACCTCCTTTGATCAGACTCACCTACAGAGCCAGCGAGGGACCATCGCCCTTTCTCACTCCTCACCTTTCCAGCCCTGGGCTCAGCTCAATTTTAAATTCTATAAATGCCCAATCCAGACCTCACCCTGTTTCTTGGAGCTTTGATTTTCCCCTCTGTTAAATGAAAGGAAGATAGGGAAGGGGAATTAGAAAGCAGGACTCACAGGTGCCAGGCACTATTTGAGGTATAGTGACTTGTCCAAGGTCACACAGGTAGGCAGCGTCTGAACCCAGGTCCTCTGACACCAAGGCAGTGTTGAAACTTCCCACTGAGCCTCCCTAGGCAAGATCCTCAAGGGTGTGTCCCCCTCACCACACCCATAGCCTGTGGTCATGGCTATACCAGACCCACTTTCCAAAGGGCTCTGTCCCGGCACCAGCAGAATGGCCTCAGCCAGGCCTCTGCCTTTCCCCCAGCACTCTGGCCCAGCCCAGTTCCAACCCCACCCTGTTTCCTGGAGCTTAGGTTTCCTCTCTGTTTAAAAAAAAGCGGGGCGGGGGTGAGAAACCAGAGACACAGGTGGAAAATGAGGTCTGACACTGGCTGTCTGAGCGACCCCATGCAAGTTATTTCCTCTCTAGACCTCAGTTTCCTCCTCTGAAATACGATGGGCTGGACTAGACGAACTCTTAAGGTCCTTCCAGATTGACTTGCCCAGAAGAAAACCATCTCCCCGGTTACCTGAGGATACCCCTAAGTATGGTGGTGTGGCTCCCTCCAGAGCCCAAGGCCTGTAATTACAGGAGCCTCCCCCTTTCCTAGCTAGGTAATTGCCTGGAGGGACCCTGCCTCTGCCCTCCTTAAATTCCCCTACACTGGAGTCTCTTCATGACTACCACTCCCTTTGCCAGAGCAGTGGGACCTGGGCATAGTGGGGGAGATGCCCTGGAGCAATCCCTGTCCTATGGACGATGACCCAAGGGAGGGAGCAGCGGGGGCCTGAGCCCCAAGATATCACCCCTGTAAGTCCTAGGGATAAAGAAGCTTAGTCAGGTAGGAGGTGAAAATTAATAGCCTGGAGCTGGGGCTGGGACCTCCTCTGCCACCGAGAATCTGCCTATGCCAACTTACCAGGCTCCACTGCCCTTTGCTGGGCATGGTAGAGGGAATTGGGAGTTTTCAAGAATACAAGTGACACTGGTCTGGAGACCCAGACTCATCCCTGCTCAGCCCTCTGGGGAGCTCAAGCAGGCGGTGGTACTGTCCGCTGACCACCCACACAGAAATGAACACCACCATTCCCCCCGAGATGGGGACAATCCAGATGTACCTTCTCTGGCCCCACAAGTCTCACCTGGCTCTCTGGGAGGCACAGTCAGCTCAGCAATATGATGGCCCATCTTGACTGAATTGGTCAACAGGGGTGGATATTGGGGTCAGTGGGTCTAGACACTGGGGTGGTCAGTAGGGGGCATGGCCAATAGGAAGGGTCAGTTGAGCTGAACTCAGCTTCGGTAGTCAGGCTAGAGGCTTGATCAAATGTGCCCTCCCAGTTATGGGAATTTAGCCTTGCTGGCTCCCAGCCCATGCTCCCCAGAAGGGGGGGCCCCAAACAAGCAGCTTCCTTGGGACGGGTCTAAATGCAGTTTATTCATCCAAAGCTTTGAGCTCCTCAGGAAGCAATGACTCCATGGTACTGTCCTCCCACAGCATGTCCATCTCCCCTTCTTGGGCCTGGGCTAGCTGGGCTGTGTGCTCAAAGGCATCCTGGAGCATGTGGGAGGCCAGGCAGGTGGTCCAGGTGACTACATAGGCCAGGTGCCAAGAGGTAAGGGCGGCTGTGCTCTCCAGCTGCCAGTACAGCCACTTTAACAGGCTCAGGAACTCCAGGGAAAGCCGGTTATCCAAAGGCGCCTAGAACAGATCAAACAAGCTATCCATCCCCACTGGCCGCTCCAGCACTGCCCCTTATTTTAACACTCCTACTGATCACCCCCTGACCAGTCCCATGGTTTATAGAACCATATTTTCCACTGACTGACCTCTCCCTACTGTCTACCCACTCCTATTGACCCCCCCGACCATGATAATCTCTATCCTACTTATCTCGCCTGTTGGCCATGCCCAGTGACCATGAGGCCTGGACTGACCACTCCTATTGACCTCCCTCTGATCTCTCCTATTTACTACTGTGCCTCCAAAATTCACTCCGGCTAATCATTATTATCAAGCAATCCCCTTATCTCTCTACTGATCATGTCCCATATTGACTGCTCCAATCCATACTGACTTACCACTCCCATCAACTATGCCTCCACAAGCCATTCCAACATTCACCCCTACTGACCTACTCTATTGATTACCCATCAATGCCTACTGGCAGAAAATCATTCCTAGTAACCAACCTTGACCATTTATATTTACTAGGTCCCCTATTGATCACTCCCAACATCCCCCCAACTAACTACTGCTGTTGACCATTTCCTGACCTCTCCAATTGGCCACATCCTCCACTGATCACAACATCTGTATACATTTCCTTCTTATTGATCATAGACTCCACACACCATTCCAGTATTCAACCCTGTTGACCTACTCCATTGATCACACCATATCTACCCCAATTAACCCATACTTATTGACCAGCCTCTCATTTCTCCTATTTACTACGTCCTTAACATCCACTCCAGCTAACCATTCTATTACCCGTGCTCCTTACCTCTCCTACTAATCATGTCCCATAATGATCACCCCAACATCTATTCTGACAATCCCAAATAAACCATTCCAACATTCAGCCCTCCTGACCTACTGTTACCCATCAAGACCCACCCCCAACTAGCCTATGCCTATAGACCATGCCTGCTAACCATGTACATCCACCCTGACTGACCATGCTCCCTACTAACCACTCCAGTTTCCACCCCCACCAACGACTCCTACTGATCATTGATGTGCCCACTCCCTAGGTCCAGGCCTGGCCCAGACCCCTGCCTCCTCACCAGTCGTTTCAGATGCTTGATGGTGAAGTGGTGGGCTGTCTGGCAGAGCCTCCAAGTGACCAGGAGGACCAGCAGGACCCCAAATAGCAAGCTTTGAAGCCAATAATGGAGCAGGTTCTTCCTGATGCCCCAGAAGAAGCCCAGGTGGCTACAGGCTGCTTGGCAGAGATGGCAAAAGGTGAAGTGAGAGTTGAACATGTGCCTGAGGACCAGGCCAGGCAGACGGAGAGCCAGGAACAGCAAAGCACTCCACAGGGTCACCAGGCTCCTCATTATGGAGCCCAGGGGACAGAAGAGGCAGGAGCGGGGTGGGGCAGGGGCCAGGCACACAGAGCCCTCTGCTTCCTGGGCCAACCCTGACACCCAGTGGTTGAAGATGAAGATCTTCAGAAGCAGAAAATTGTAGAGATGAATCCGATTCTGGAAAAGCTAAAGGGGTTGAGGGAGGCAAAAGAAACCAGCCTTAGTGAGTCAGGGACATGGAAGGATTGGGGTGCAGCAAAGGGACTATGGGACCTCATTCTAGAAGACACTGCCCAGCATGGCCTGGGACGCCCGGATCGGAGCCCTGGGTCTGCAACTGATCCCTGTACTACCTTTGCCAGAATATACACCCTCTCTGGGCCTCTTCTATCCAATGAAAGAATAATACTAGAAAATAATTTCTTAACCTGGGATCCACAGGGATCGGTGGATAGATTTAAGAGGGTCTGTGAACTTGGATGGGAAAAACTGACCCCCTTTGTTTTCATTGACCTCCAACTGAAATTTAGCATTTCTTTTTATTATTTTATTATTCCTCCACAGGCATCACCAGACTACCAAAGGGTCTACTATTCAAAAGTTAAGAGCTTTTTGACTGGAAGCCCTTTAAAGGCCCATCTAGCTCTGACCTTCCATGGGACTAAATATTCTCAAATGTCCACAGGGACAAAAAGAAACAAATTCAACAAATATTTCTGTTTCACGTTGGATGCATTTTTTCAAACGTACTTTTGCATCGGGATATATCTGATGTGAAAAAATGACAGGCAGCATGGGATAGTAGATAAAAGGCTGGATTCAGAGGTAGGAAGACCTGAGTTCAAGATCTGCCTTTTGGCCCATACAGACTGTGTGACCCCGGGCAAGTCACCTAATCTCTCATTGCCCCCAGGCAGTAGAACTATAAATGCAGAGCAGAGGAAGATTGACACCAGCAAAGGGAGTTTTTCCTCCCTGAGAACTCTTTATACCAATAAAATCACAGGTCCAGTCTCAAATAATCATGATGCCACACAGAAAGTGTATGGCAGATGTGGGCAAGTCACCACATGACCGGTGAGGGCTGATGGAGAAGATTGGGAATCAAAGATGGTGTCAGGAAGAGTATGGATAGAAGAGAATGGATGGATGGGGACAGCTAGGGGGTGCCATAGTGTAGGAAGACTCAAATCCAGCCTCAGACATGTCCCAGCTGTGTGACCCTGGGCAAGTCACTTCACTCTGCCTCAGTTTTCCTCATTTGTCAAATGAGCTGGAGAAGAAAATGGCAAACCACTCCAGTATCTCTGCCAAGAAAACCCCAAATGCAGTCACAGAGAGTCAGACACAACAAATTGATTAAACAACAACAGGTTCAAATAAGATCAGTACGGAAAGTACCATGCAAACTTCTAAGAGCTATAGAAATGTCACCTATTATTCTGACTCTAAACTTAGCTGGCAATGACAAAATGCAGCCAAGCCCATCCCAATGAATTATGACAAGAAAGTGGGGCATGGGATCACAGATTTATATACCCTGCGGCCCAGAGAGGTTAAGAAAGACCCAAGGTCACACAGCTAAGAAGTGACAGTCAGGATTTGAACCCAAGGCTTCTCACTTCAAATCTAGAGCTGTTTCCACTGCAGCCTGGTGCTGTCCCACCTCCTCATCATGGAAAGAAGTCCTGATCATCTCAATCCCACAGGGGTCTTGGGGTTCTAGGATTTAGAGGGAGAAGGAACTTGGGTAGAATCTTCCAATCCAACCTCGATATTTTGCAGATGAAGAAACTAAGGCCAAGAGAAGTTAACTAGACTTGTTCAATGTCACACAGATTCATGGTTCAAACTCCACTCTTCTGAATACAAGAACGATGTTCTTTCCACTCTATCAAGGTATCAAGGTAAGGAGAGATGATTCTGGGAAGATGGCGGAGTAGGTTAGAAAATTTCAAGCTCTCAATATTTTCCTCCACAAAAGAGATAAAATAGCTCCTCTGGACAAACATAGAGCCATGAAAACAAATAAGAGTAGGGGCAGAAGAGGGTTATTCTGGGATAATTGAAGAAGATCTGAAGAAAAATCCTGGACAAGATTTCCTCCCTATAAAGAGTAAACACCTCCAGGCTCGGTTTGCTTCAATAACAAGCCAAGCTGCTTAAACAAGTGGTAAGACCGGGGTTAGCTGGTTTGAGAGGCTACCTCTGCCCTAGCCACAGGAACTTTTACCTCTGGAACACTGAGGGGAGTTGGGCATCTGACCTGGAGAAGATCGCAGGAGCCTCTGCTGACAAGGAACGCCAGACCCAGCTGTGCCTCAGAGACGCAGTGGGGGCAAGAAGGAGCCAGCACAGGCAGGTGAGTGCATAAGCAGTGGGGTGGGGACACCCCTGGCTGTGTTGGAGGGTCAGGAGGGTGCACTGAAGAGGATCAGAGGCACCATCCCCCATATTCCAGCACCAGAGGTGATTACAAAAACTAACTTATTCCTAAATATTGTCAGCATCTGCCTTGCCACGTCTTACATCCATTGCTCTCCCTTCCTACCCCCCTTTCCCATAACAGCCTTTCAGATCTTGAAGTCCATCATCCAGCCCCACCCCATGTTTTCTCTCCTCCAGACTAAATATCCCTGGTCCCTTGGGTGATGCTTTGGAATTCTCTCTCTATCCTTCAGTTCCTCACCTTTCCACCCTGTGATTCAGATTCATGGTGTTATGAAAGGGGAGATCGGAGCTGGTTTTAAGAAAATACTGTAATGGAATGCAAAAGTATGAGCTGGTTTTATGAAAAAACCAATAAAATAGATAAGCCTTTGGTTAATTTAATTAAAAAAAAAGAAAGAAGAAAACCAAATTACTAGTATCAAGAATGAAAAGGACGAAGCTACCACCAAGGAAGAGGAAATTAAAACAATAATTAGGAATTATTTTGCCCAACTATATGCCAACAAATTTGACAATCTTAGTGAAATGGGATACATATTTACAAAAATATAAATTGCCCAGATTAACCGAAGAGGAAGTAAAATACTTAAATAACCCCATCTCTGAAAAAGAAATTGAACAAGCCATTGATGAACTCCCTAGGAAAAAATCTCCAGGGCCAGATGGATTTACATGTGAATTCTATCAAACATTTAAAGAACAATTAATTCCAATACTATATAGACTATTTGGGAAAATAGGTGAAGAAGGAGTCTTACCAAATTCTTTTTATGATACAAATATGGTGTTGATACCTAAACCAGGAAGAGTCAAAATAGAGAAAGAAAATTATAGACCAATTTCTCTAATGAATATAGATGCAAAAATTTTAAACAAAATACTAGCAAGTAGATTGCAGCAACTTATCACAAGAATAATACACTATGACCAGGTAGGATTTATACCAGGAATGCAGGGTTGGTTCAATATTAGGAAAACTATCAGCATCATTGAGCATATCAACAACAAAACCAACAGAAAGCACATGATGATCTCAATAGATGCAGAAAAAGCTTTTGATAAAATAACACCCATTCCTATTAAAAACACTAGAAAGCATAGGTATAAATGGAGTCTTCCTTAAAATAATAAATAGCATATCTAAAACCTTCAGCAAGCATTATATGTAATGGGGACAGGCTAGAAGCATTTCCAATAAGATCGGGGTGAAACAAGGATGTCCATTATCACCACTGTTATTCAATATTGTACTGGAAACCTTAGCTTTAGCAATAAGAGAAGAAAAAGAAATTGAAGGCATTAGAATAGGCAAAGAAGAAACAAAGCTATCACTCTTTGCAGATGACATGATGATATACTTAGAGAATCCTAGAGAATCAAGTAAAAAACTACTTGAAATAATAAACAACTTTAGCAAAGTTGCAGGCTATAAAATAAACCCACATAAATCATCAGCATTTCTATATATTACCAACAAAGCCCAACAGCAAGAGATAGAAAGAGAAATCCCATTTAAACTTACTGTAGACATTATAAAATATTTAGGAGTCTACCTCCGAAACAAACCCAGGAACTCTATGAACACAATTACAAAACACTTTTCACACAAATAAAATCAGATCTAAATAATTGGAAAAACATCAGTTGCTCATGGGTAGGCCGAGCTAATATAATAAAAATGACAATCCTACCTAAGCTAATTTACTTATTCAGTGCCATACCAATCAAACTACCAAAAATTATTTTATAGAGTTAGAAAAAATAATAACAAGATTCATTTGGAAAAACAAAAGGTCCAGAATATCAAAGGAACTAATGAAAAGAAATGCAGGGGAAGGTGGCCTAGCAATTCCAGATCTTAAATTGTATTATAAAGCAGCAATCATCAAAACTGCTTGGTACTGGCTAAGAAATAGGGAGGTGGATCAGTGGAATAGGTTAAATATGCAAGACACAGTAGTCAATGACTATAGTAATCTATATTTGATAAACCCAAAGACCCCAGCTTCTGGGATAAGAACCCACTCTTTGAAAAAAACTGCTGGGAAAACTCAAAAAGAGTATGGCAGAAACTAGGCATAGACCCAAATCTCACACCATATACCAAAATAAAGTCAAAATGGGTTCATGACTTAGATATAAAGGCTGATACCATAAGTAAACTGGGAGAACAAGGAATAGTTTACCTATCAGATCTATGGAGAACAGAAGAATTCATGACCAAACAGGAGATAGAGAACAAATTTGAAAAGCAAAATGGATAATTTTGATTACATTAAATTGAAAAGTTTTTGCACAAACAAAGCCAAAGCAACTAAGATTAGAAGGAAGGTAGAAAATTGGGAAAGAATTTTTACAACCAGTCTCTCTGATAAAGGCCTCATTTCTAAAATATATAGAGAATTAAGACAAATTTATAAGAACACAAGCCATTCCCCAATTGATAAATGGTCAAAGGATATGAACAGACAGTTCTCAGATGAAGAAATTAAAGCCATCTATAGTCATATGAAAAAATGCTCTAAATATTATTGATTAGAGAAATGCAAATCAAAACAACTCTGAGGTACCACATCACACCTATCAGATTGGCCAACATGACAAAACAGGAAAATGATAAATGTTGGAGAAGATGTGGGAAAATTGGAACACTAATACATTGTTGGTGGAGTTGTGAAATGATCCAACCATTTTGGAGAACAATTTGGAACTATGCCCAAAGGGCTACAAAAATGTGCATACCCTTTGATCCAGCAATAGCACTTCTAGGGCTATATCCCAAAGAGATCAAACAAATGGGAAAAGGACCCACATGTACAAAAATATTCATAGCAGCTCTTTTTGTGGTGGCAAAGAATTGGAAATTGAGAGGATGCCCATCAATTGGGGAATGGCTGAGCAAGTTGTGGTATATGAATGTAATGGAATACTATTGTGCTATAAGAAATGATGAACAGGCTGACTTCAGAAAAACCTGGAAAGACTTATATGGTCTGATGCTGAGTGAAGTGAGCAGAACCAAGAGGACTTTGTACACAATAACAGCCACGTTATGCAATGACTAAGATTGTTGAATTGAACCCTTCTCAGCATTATGAGGATCTAAGACATCTCCAGAGGCCTCGGATGGAAAATGCTGTCTACATCCAAAGAAAGAACAATGGAAGTCGAATCGCTATCACTTATTTTTACCTTCTGTTGAGTTTTGTTTCATCTTTCTGATGGTTTCTCCTATTGGTTTTAATTTTTACTTACGGCTTCACTAATGTGAAAATATGTTTAATGGATACATAAATGTAAAGCCTATATCAGATTGTGCGCTGTCTTGGGGAGGGTGGGGGGAAGGGGGAGAAAAATTTTCAACTCAAAAGCATATGGAAGTGATTGTTGATGAATCAAAATAAGTTAATAAAAAAAAAGATTGGAAAAAAAAAAACAAGTTGGGAGGGGAGAGGGGAGAGGAGCAATGTGGTCCAGAGACTGAGCTCCAGCCTCATCCCTGATGCTTGAAAGTGACCCATGTGACCATTCACCTCCCCAGGCCTCAGTTTCCTCATCTGCAAAATAACAAGGTTGCCCAGGATGACCTCTGGGGTCCTTTCTAGATATGGAGCTCAAATCCTATGCTCGGAGGTGGAAGACTTTGCCTGGCGAAAAGACCGTAGCCCCGGGTCTGGAAGGGACACTCAGAGGCCATATAGTCCAACTCTCTTACTTTACAGATAAGAAAACTGAGGCCCAGGGTGCTAAAGGGGTAAGACCAGCCCTGGCAAAGAGGCATGTGATGGAGGATCCACTGTAGTCTAGACTCCAGAGAGAGGTTGTTAGAGGCAGGATGGAGAAGGGGGTGTTGGGTGGGGGAGGAGGACATAATGAGGGAGGCCTGGGGAACATCTTTTTTTTTTTATTTTGGAGGCAATGGGGGTTAAGTGACTTGCCCAGGGTCACATAGCAAGCTAGTAAGTGTCTGAAGTCAGATTTGAATTCAGGTCCTCCTGACTCCAGGGCTGGTGCTCTATCCACTGCGCCACCTAGCTGCCCCCTGGGTAACATCTTAACGTGTGTGATGAGAATTGGCCTTCCCCCTTTCCCTCCCTAACCCTGAGCTGGCCTCGCCAACACTGAGATCTTTACTGTTTGAAGCACAATACCTGGAATGCTCGATCAGACTCGGAGAGTGTCTGCCATCCTGGCTCCTTTCTGGCCACCTGAACAGTGGATGACTTCACAGATACTTTCATGTGAGAAGGCACTGTTTCCATGGACACGTGGTTGCTGTGAGACACCAGGTACCCCCCTGCAACTGTCCTGACCACTCACTCTGTCTCACTCCTAGGGTTTCTAAGAGACAGGAAAGGATGCTTCAAAGCAGCAGAGAGCTCTTGGCAGGAGGGTCATCTCAGAGGCCCAAGAATATGAAGTGATTTGTCCAAGGTCGCACAGACAGTTAGCGTCTGAGGTGAGATTCTAACCCCGTTTCTCTGAGTCTATGACTATGTCCAGTTCTCTTTCCACTGCAACCGACAAAGGCTGGGAGAAGCAGAAGAGGAGTGCAGCCTGCCCAGAACTAGTCTAGCCTGACTGGAGGGGATGTTCAGGGTGCAGGACCCCCAGCTCCTCCTGCTGCTCCCACTGACCCACAGAAGGAAGCCATGTGACCGTATCTTCAGGCAGGGCAGAAACCCCAGTCAGGTGGGAGGGTTCTCTCCCCCAGACGAAAGCTACATAGAAGAAGGAGAAGAGCATGGAACTAGGAGATCTGGGAGAGAAAAGCAGGGGACACAGGAGAGATTCTTAGTGCAGACTGTACTTTCGCTGCTGTGCCAATTTACTGTGTAGATACTAGCACCTTCCTTCTGGGGTGGCAGGGCAGGCGGAAGGCCAAGGGAAAGGAAGCCCTGAGATGAGTAAGGGAAGGGAAGTCCTGGCAACATTGGTCTCATACCAGGAGTTTCTTCTCCAAAGATTAAGTGATCAGAATATCCTCGAACCAAAAGCACCCTCGAAGAACCCTGTGGGTCTCACCCTCAGTCCCATCAGCTCCCCCCCTTGCCTCCTTTCTCCAACCTCCAGTAGCTCTTTAGAGCCGCCCAATGAGAGCAAAGACACTTGGTCAGCAGGTTCATAGAACCCCAGAGCACAAAGGACATTAGTGGCCAGCTAGCCCAACTGCTAGCAGAACAGAAACTGTTGACATCCCTGACAAAGGATTCTGCCTTGGCTTGAAGACCTCAATTGAGGAAGACAGAGTGGTAGAAGTGGAAAGTGTGGAAAGAGCTCTGGGTCTGGAGGCTCAGAACCTAGCATCAAATTCTGCCTCTATCACGTACTACCTGTGTGACCTTGGGCAAGTCACTTCCTCAGCCTCAGTTTTCCCGTCAGTAAAATAAAGGTAGAGGTGGACTCTATGGCCTCTGAGGTGTTTTCTAGTCCTAGGATCCTCTGACTACTTAAAGCATTTAGCCCATTTTAGGTAGGTGAGAAGAAATGGCAAAGTGAAATCCACCTCTCTAGATTTCTAGCCCCTCTTGCTCCTCTTCTCCTTTCTAAAAGAGAGAGCACATCTAACTCCTCTTCCATGTGACAGCCCTTCCATTCATGAAGTCAGCTCTCAGACCCCCAAGTCTTCTCTTCTCCAAACTACACCTCCCCCATTCCTTCAGCCTGGGAGGGGGTAGGTAAGGAGGCTGGCCTCCTTATTTCCTTCAAATGTTTGCTGGAGTTCTGAGAGTGAGAATGTTAATCAGTGTCTTCAGAAGGAGGAGATGGGGAATCCAAGTAGGAGTCATCTGGGTGAGGAATCACCCAGCAAGGAGTAATTAGGTGTTTACCATGTGCCAGGCATTGTGCTATGCATTGAGGGTACAAAGAAAAAGCCAATCCCTGCTTTCAAGGAACTCACATTCTAATGGCAGGGGTGGGGGATCACACTCAAAGGACAAATTGTTTGTCTTTGCTGAACTGATGGGGTTTTTTTTCTTTCCATTTGTATTTTTTGTTGCCAAGGATAACTCTCTGGGTTGATGAGGCCAAGAGATGCATTCAGAAATGGAGGCTGTATAAAAATGAATACTTCATAAATTCTCATTGATTGGGGAATGGTGAAACAACCCATGACACATGAATGGGATGGAATGTGAAAATTCAGAGAAGCATCAGAAGACTTCTGAACTGATGACATGGGGAGAAGTAAGCAAAACCAGGAAAACAAGGTGCACAATGACCACAACTATGTCAATGGAACAAACAGTAACAGGAATAGGAATTGACACGGGGTATTTATAATGAACAAGCTTGACCTCAAAGGAGGCACGTGAAAAGGTGTGTACCTCCCTCCCTTCTTTATAGAGGTATGGAAGGCAACGTGTGCTTTCAGATTAGATTGATATATTGCATAGTTTGGCTGAACTGATTATTTTAATCTTTTTTAGTCAATGTTTTAAGGGATGGTTCTCTGGGTGGGGAGGATGATGTCAAAACAACATTTCTTTTAAAAAGGGAATCCTAAAAAAATATTCCTTTAAAATATTTAAAATATAAAAAATATTCCATTAAAGGGCTCAGAACCCAGACCAGGTGACCAAGGTTAAGTGAGAAGCCTTCATCCTGAGTAGTTCAGTAGAAAGGAATCTGGACTCGGATTCTAGTCCTGGCTCTGATGGTCCACTTCCTGCGACACCAGATCCCCCTTCCCAATGTGAAGACAACACAATTGTTTCTTCGGAAAATGTTATGGCTTCCCTGCTCACTTTAGCTCTAATGGTGGGCTACACAGTTCATGTCCCACTCCCAGGGAGCCCTTTTCATAGCCCTGCAAATCAAAGAACATTTCCACTACCTACTATCCTCAGACCAACCAATGTCTAGACCATGGACCCAACCACACATTGGGACAAGACTCTACTGTCAAATGTCCTACCATTGAGACAATTTACAGTCACCAAATGGAAGCATTGGAAATGACATCAGACACAAAGCAGTCAAGCCCTTTGATAAGAAAGGATCCCCTTTCTGCCCCTTGGACAAGTCATTCATTCTTTTCTTGAAAACCATCAGTGAGGAGGATGCCTCCACTTCCTGAAGCGGCCCATTGCCCTTGGGGGCAGCTCCAATTGGAGGGGTCACTTTCCATTATGTGGAGCCTCACCCCCTGGCTGCTAGTTCTGCCCTCTGGGACCCAGGAGAGTAAGTGCAATCTCTATCTTCTGCATGACAGACCTCCGAACTTCCAAAGGCCACCCCCCTCCCCAACGATACATGAAGAGAAGCCATCAGCTCTTCAGGCTCAACGTCCCCTAGTCTGATTAATGTTGTTATCTGATCCTCCTATGGCATTATTGATTTTGAGTCTCTTTCCTCATCTGTAAAGTGAAGGGAGATGGTCAGATGACCTCTCAGGTCCCTTCAGTCCTTGATTTATGATCCAAAGATTCTGCTAACCCTTCTCTGGGCATGTGAACCTCCTTCCTGAAATGTGGTGCTCAGAACTGAACACACTATTCCAGGTGGGGTCTGACCAGGAAAGATGGGGTACATTGGGACTGCCAGTTCCTTAATCCAACCTTCCTTTAATGCATTCTAAGCTTGTAAGAGCTTTTGACTCCTTTCAGTACATAAAAATGCCTCAGGATCTTTCTCAGGCTTGCTCTCTGGCCCATGACACATAATAAATGTTTGTGAATTGATCTCATCTTTGAGAAGCTGACTTTTTGAACCCAACTGTAAAATTTTGCTTTTATCTCTACTTAATTTCATCTGATTTGATTTGAACCAATGTCCTAGCCCATCATAATCTTACTGGACCCCTATCCTCCCCTTCTACACTTGCATAATACAAAAATTGCTACCATGTATACAGGGTGTCCCAAAAATCTTAGTGCAGTCTTAAATTATTGTAACTTATATTTTGAGCAGTTTTAAGTTATTGTAACTTAAGTTGCTTAAGTTTAAATGACTTTAAATGGCACTAAGATCTTTGGGACACCCTGTATCATACTTGAAGTTTTGCAGAACACTTTACATATGTTATCTAATTTGGCCCTCACAATTACCCTGTGAGTAAAGTGCAAATAATAGGCAGATATGATAAGAAAGCTATATATGCTTTTCTCCAAATCATTGCCAAAAATGTTAAACAACATAGAGCCAAGCATAGATCCCTGGGGCACTCCAGTAGAGACTTTCTTCCAAGCTGACATTGAACTCTTCATAACTATTCTTTGAGACTGGGTCATTCAACCACTCCCAGATTCATATAACTGTACAGTTGTCTAGCTCACATTTCTCCATCTTTGCCACAAGAATTGCATGAGTTTTGTCAAATATTTTGCTAAATCTAGGTAACCTCTGTGGTATGTCCTTGATCTACCAGTCACATAACCTTGTCACAAGAGGAAATGAGGCTGGGTTGGTAGGACCTGTTCTGGCTGGAGTCATGTTAGCTCTTTGGGATCATTTCCTTCTCCAAATATTTATTGCCTATGCCTTTAATAGCTCATCCTAGAATTTTGCCAGGAATCAAAATAAAGCTCATCATTCTATAGTTTACTGGCTCTGTTCATTCCTTTTGGGGGTCAATATTTGCTTTTCTTCAGTCCTATGACACCTCTAAGATTTCCCACAATCTTTCAAAAATTACTAACAATGGCTCAGCCATAATATCAATAAACCAACCAATAAGCATTTATTAAACACTGAGCTAGACACTGGAGATACAAAGAAAAATGAAAAATAGTCCCTCCCCTCAGGGAGCTTACATTCCAATAGTGGAGAAAACATGAGAGGCAGCTTGATGTAGCAGGTAGAGAGCTAGAACCAGGAAGACCTGGGTTTGAATCCTAACTCAGACACTTACTAGCTATGAGACCCTGGATAAGTCATTTGACCTCTGTGCCTTAGTTTACACATCTGTAAAATGAGGGCACAAGACTTGATGTCATCTAAGGTCCCTTCCAGATCTAAATCTATGATCTTATGTACATGTAGACAAGGTGGTTTGGGGAGGAAGAGAGCTAGCAGCTCAGCTGAGGGTCAGGGAGGAGAGGGAAGGCTTCCACAGAAATCTGTTAGTTCTTTCCAAGACCTCAGATGCAGCTTATCAGGGTCTGGTGACTTGGGCTCATCAAGGACAGCTTCCTGTTCTCTTACTATCTCTCTGCTCCTCTTAGCATCCAACTCCATATTGGTCAGATAGAGATGAAGAGAGCTGGATGGATGGATGGATGGATGGATGGATGGATGGATGGATGGATGGATAGACAGACAGACAGATAAACAGATAGATAGATAGATAGATAGATAGATAGATAGATAGATAGATAGATAGATAGATAGATAGATAGATATGGATGGGTGGGCAGATAGAGAAAAAGATAGATGATAGAAAGAAATGAATAGATGAGAGAGAGAGAGCTGGGTGGATGGATAGATAGATGTGAATGGGTGAGTAGATAGATATATATAGAGAGGGAGAAATAGACAGACAGATAGATAGATAGATAGATAGATAGATAGATAGATAGATAGATATGAATGGATGAGGAGAGAGAGCTAGGTGGATAGATAGTTATAGATTGGCGGGTAGATAGATATAGAGCTAGAGTGAAAAAAATGGACAGAAAGAAAGAAAAAGAAAGAAAGATGAGAGAGCTGGGTGGATAGATAGATATGGATGGATGAGTAGATAGATATAGAGATAGCAAGAAATAGATAGATAGATAGATAGACAGATAGATAGATAGATAGATAGATAGATAGATAGATAGATAGATAGATAGATAGATATGGGTGGATAGATAGTGCATTTATTAAATACTCACCATATGCAATCACTGTGTTAAGCACTAGAAATACAAACCCATGTAAACAAATAGTGCCTGCCCTCAAGGAGCTTACATTCTCAAGGAAAAACAACACCTAAAGCAGAGAAAGAAGGGGGTGTGGCATATAACATACACCGTGGCTTGGTTTTAAGGTGGTAGCCTGGCCATGAGGTGAAGGCCTCGTTCCCAGCAAAGTAATGCAAAAGCTCACCCATTGAGTCCAAGGTGACTCCCGGGTCTTTGTCCAGGATTTGATTGAGGAGAAGATGAGGAAGACAAAAACTTTCTCAGAAGTATGAATTGCTTTTTTTGTCTTTAGAACTTCATTCTTGGTGATTTCCCACCACTTCTGCGCTGATTTTCCTATAGAATTTTAATCCATGGGACCATGTATGTTTGCTCTAAATCCTTTGAAATCTGCACTCCCAAAATTGAGGGTCCAGGCCAGACCTTCCAGCTTTCTTCTCCAATATCACAAAGTTGAGAAGGGAGTGATCATTTCCCCAGGGTCTTCTCATTCCTCCTTCAGAAGCTAGCTTCTTCTTGCTGGTAAGACTCAGGTCCTGGATGACTATTGCCTCCTCATTGCTTCCTCTACCTTTTGAAAAATGAAGTTATCAGTAAAGAAAGGCCAGAAAGGATTATCTTCTCTGTTTGGGACAGATGAAGAATTCCAGCAGATGTCTCAGTACTTGAGTCCCCTTTTATGATGATGTCATGCCTCTGATCCAGGCTTGTAATCTGTTTCCTGAACTCTTCATCCATTTCCTCTTCCTATACAGATGGTCTGTAGAATACTTCCAATGACAAAATAGCTTCCATTACTGCCTCCTTTGATCTTTATCCAAACGTTCTTCCCTTACATGCTTTCTTGGATTTCCTCCCATGAAGAATATGCAATGTCCCCATGGAATCAGATTTTGTACATACTCTGTTCTCTCAAGGAAAATATATGTGACATTCAAACACAAGACTGAAGGGAAGCATAAAAAGATAAACGTGAAAGAGTAGTCATAAGAGATTCAATAAAGTTATACTGTTTGCATTCCTATGTGAGAAGATGGTACATGTAACTCCGAAGAACTTTATCATTATTAGAGGAGTTAGAAGGATCTACATAGACAGAGGGCATAGTATAAGTCGATTCTATTGAGATGATCTCCCAAAAAAAATGAAGGGGTGAGAAAGAGGGTTGTACTGGGAGCGGGGGGAAGAGAGAGGTAGAAGGGGAAAATTTTCTCACATAAAAGAGGTGTGCAAAGAAGAGTTTTTGCAGTGAAGTGGAAAACAGGAAATGCTTGAACCTCACACTCATTGAACTGATTCAAAGAGGGAAGAATACACACGCGCGCGCGCGCGCGCGCGCGCACACACACACACACACACACACACACACACACACACACACACAGTTGGGTATAGAAAGCTATCCTACCTAACAAAGAAATAGGAGGGGAAGGGAATAAAAGATATGGGGGGGATGATAAAGGGGAGTGTGGATTAAGGGAAGCAATTGGTCAGAAGCAAAACAAACTCTTAAGAAAGGACAGAATAAAAAGAAAGAGAGGAGAAGGAACAGAAGGAAATGGGATGGAGAGAAATACACAGTAATCATAATTGTGAATGTACCTGGGCTGAGTCAGCCCATAAAACAGAAGTGGGTAACAGAGTGGATTAGAAGCCACAATCCAACAACATATCGTACAAGAGACACACTTGGACACACAGAGAGTTAAAATAAAGGGCTAGAGCAGAGTCTATTATGCTTCAGCTGAAGTACATAAAAAAGGCAGGAGGAGCAATCATGATCTCAGACAATGCAAGGGCAAAAAAAAAATAGAGATGATTAAAAGGTGATCAACATTTTGCTGAAAGTTACTATAGACAATGGGCAGCTAGCTGGCTCAGTGGATAGAGTGCTGGGCCTAGAGTCAGGAAGACTTAAATTCAAATCAGATACTTACTAGCTGTGTGACCCTGGGTAAGTCATTTCACCCTGTTTGCCTTCATTTCTTCATCTGCAAAATGAGCTAGGAAAGGAAATGGCAAATCATTCCATTATTTTTGCCAAGAAAACCCTAAATGGAGTCACGGAGAGTTGACACAAATGAAAACAACTGAACAGGACAAGACACCATAGACAATGAAGTAATATAAAAAAATTTTATGGCACGTTTCTCTGATAAAGGCCCCGTTTCTCAAATGTTAAGGAACTGAGTCAGATTTATAAAAATAAAGGCCATTTCCTAATTGATAAATGGTCAAAGGATATAAATAGGCAGTTTTCAGAAGAAGAAATGAAAGCTATTTGTAATCTTATGAAAAAATGCTCGCAATCACTATCACTTAGATAAAGGCAAGTTAAAACAACTCTGAGGTATCACCTCACACTTATCAGAAATGACAAACGCTGGAGGGAATGAGGGAAAATAAGTACACTAAAATATTGTTGAGATAGTTGGAAATTGTTCCGTTCTGGAGAATAACTTAGAACTATGCCCAAAGAGCTATAAAATTGTGCCTACCCATTAACCCAGCGATACTAGTAGATCTGTACCCCAAAGAAATCAAAGAAAAAGGAAAAAGATCTATATGTACAAAAATATTTATAGCAGCTCTTTTTATGCTGGCAAAGAATTGGAAATCAAGGGGATGCCCATTGGAGAATGGCTGAACAAGTTGTGGCATATAGTTGTGATGGAGTGCTATCGTACTATAAGAAATGATGAGATGTGGGGGGGGTGTTCAGAAAAAACATGGCAAGATCTATATGAACCGTTGCAAAATGAAGTGAGAAGAACCAGGAGATCGCTGCACACAGTAACAGCAATGTCATAATGATCAACTGTGAAAGACGTGCCTACTTTGTTCAATACAATAATCCAAGACAATTCCAAAAGGACTCATGATGAAACAATGCTACCCACCGGAGAAAGAACTGAGAAACTGTGAGTGAAAATTGAGGTATAATTTTCTCATTTTCTTTATTTTTCTTACTTTTTAAAATGTGGCTAATATGAAAATGTTTTGCATCATTTCACATGTATAATTCATATCATATTGCTTGCCTCCTCATTGGGTGTGGAAGGATGTGGGAAGGAAGGAAAGAATTTGGAACTCAACATTTAAAAAGAAATAAATGCTAAAAATAAATAAATAATGAACTTAAAATAATTTTAAAAAGAAGATATATGCCATATACACCCTTTCAGAGCCATATCTCAGTCGTGGGTCACCTCCCATTACGTCTCAGGGACATTTTTGAGGTCAAATTCACCTCGTTGCACTAACATGGCAAGTTAATTTACTCCCTTACATCTCTGACTCTCATATCTCTAATTGCTTCTTACTCAAACTCTGTGCATTTGTGTACAATCGTCTAAGGTCATGTGTTTTATGCTTCTTGGATTTTTCCCCCTGTGGATTATTTTTAAGTTGAATTTTCTATCCTTATTTCATCTTTAAATTTTTATCTTTATGAACTTGACAAACATGAACATTTCCTTATACAAAAAATAGAAAAAGAAGATTGTATATAAGACTTCAAATTTCCCTTATGTGCAGCTAGCTTCTTTCTTGTAACACTAGAAGAACAAGGCTGTCAATTTACACAAAGAAGGACTTGGTCTGGCCAGGTATTCCTAAATTCTGGGCCTTCTACTCTACATTCTAAATTCTGTGCTATTTTGGACTGAATAGGATTTACTAGCTCCAGTTCTGTAGTTCTACTATTGTCTTGCTTGTCCATGTCCCTTTCCAAACTTTTATCCCTTCTATTTCTTGTTGTTGAGTCATTTTTCAATCACGTCTGATTCTTTATGACTCCACTTAGGGTTTTCTTGGCGGAGATGCTGGAGTGGTTTGCCGTTTCCTTCTACAGCCCATTTTACAGATGAGGAAAACTGAGGCAAACAGAGTGAAGTGACTTGCTTCTGGGGCCAGATTTGAACTCATAAAGGTGAGTCTTTCTGATTTCGAGCTCAGTGCTCCATCAGCTGTGCCACATGGCTACCCCTGTCCTCTTCTATGCATACTTTTAAAAAATACAAATTTTTTAGAAAACCATTTCATTAATGTTTCCTCCCTTCTCTTCTTCCTTTTTTTCAGCACCACCATTACCACCAACATCCTGACTTCGCCACCTTCCAGCAACTAGTGAAGAAGCGAGCACACTATCTGCGTGTTCATAGTAGATGTTGAGAAGAAAGCTAGCCATAGTCTATTTACCCTCCTAAAAGAAAATCGAATTCAAAGAGTTCAGAGGAAAAATACATAGGACCTTGAGCCTCATTTGAGATTCCAAGCCCTCTTTCACTCTGGAATCTCCCTCTCTGTTCTTCACGCGCCACTCCATCTCCCGCCTTGGCACTCGGCACGTCCCATTCTGGCACTGGTCTCCCTCACTCCCTGGGCCTCGTATCTCTCTCCTCAGTACGCACATCCAATACCCCATTCTACACGGCTGATGCCCTTTCTGTTCCCCACTACTACTGGTGCCTTCCCTCCCAAACACCTTTGCATTTCTTTCCTTTGATTTTGTTCTCTTTAGGTGTCTGGAATAGACAAGGAGCCTCCTTCTGAGAGAGCTGGGATGGTGTGTAAAGAAAGTGTCCTAGAGAGATACAGAGCAAGTCTATCATTCCATCGGGGTCAACTAGTCATATGGGAAATTGGAGACATTCCAAAAGTCTTAATGGGCTTCCCCCATGTCTCCCCTGTGGCCGTCCTTTCAGGTGCTCTGTTCCATGTCTTGAGTGACCAAAAGCATGCTGTAAGGCAAGACCTAGAGCCAGGACATTCTCCCCCAATTCTCCCCAGTTGTTGCCTTCCCCTTCCCCATTTCCTCTACTTTCTTCTTCTTCCTTTCGCTTCCAGACAGACCAGAAAAGGAAAAGGTCAGATGGCAGGGCAGAGGCACAATGGATCTCAAAGGCCATCTAGCCCAGCCCTCTCACTTTGTAGATGAAGAAACTAAAGCTCAGAGAAGATTAGTGATTTGTCCAGGGGTCACCCAGAAATTAAGCATCAGAGACAGGATTTGAACCCAAACCTTGCTGGTTCCAAATGTGACACACTACCCACACCTGCTGCTTGGTGGGAAGACAAAGCGAGAGGAAATCATTCCTGTGTCCTTTTCTCTGAATGTTAACTCAGGGAGGATCATGGGAATGGGGGCAGAGGCCTTTGCTTGGTGTCAACGGTGCCTGCCTGGGAGAGAGTAGAGAGGCCCTTTGGCCCCCAGGGGGCAGCAGCGATCAAGGAAAGGTGGGCACTAGAGTGTTTGGGCAAGACTGGGTTCCTGGGGGTTCCCTTTCTTTTCCCTTCATTTAGGAAGAAAAGAAACATTTATTAAGCACCTACTCTGTGCCAGAAGCCTTGCTAAGCACTTTACAAATATTATCTCAAAAAACAAAACAAAACAAAAATCTCAAAAAACAAAACAAAACAAAACAAAAAACAAATATTATCTCAAAAAACAAAAAAAATTATCTCCTTTGATCCCTCACGATAAACCTTTGGGAGGCAGCCATTATTATCCCCATTTTACATTTGAGGAAACTGAGACAGATAGCAGTTAAGTGACTTGTCATGGTCACACAGTTGGCAAATGTGTCAGGTTGGATTTGAACTCATGTTTTCCTGACTGCAGGCCCAGTACTGTGTACACTGCCCTCCACCCGGCTGCCCCCCAGCTTGCTGAGAAGCAAAGTTCTCATACCTGGCACTAAGCCTTTGAGAACCCAGATTTCAGAGTTAGAAGGCCATCTGGTCCGACCCCTACCTCAGCAGAAATCTCCTCTGCCACTATTCCTGAGAAATGAGAACCAAAGACTTTGCATTCAATCATTTCCTAAGCATACGGCAATAGTGTAGCGTGGGAGCAAAGAGAGACAGCATCTAGGACTAGGGAGTTATAGTATTAACTCCTAGGACTGGCGAGTTTTATTATTAGCACCCTAGTCCTAGGCACTGCCTCTCTGAACACAGCCTGAGACTGAATTACCTTTCTTGGCTCTCATACTGAAGCCTTGGTTACCTTAAAGCACTATAGGAATGATCATTGTAATTACTGAGTTGGCAGACCCTCAAATTTTTTTTTCCAGACAAACTCACCTAGCCACAATGCCCTTATCTCATACTTACCTATGGCTTTGGATTGTTTTTTTTTTAACTCAAGTGTATGAAATCGTATTTATATCTAATACATTTCACCTCATTAGATTTGATCCATTGTTCAACCTGGCATGGGGAACCTTCAGCCTTGAGGCTACATGTGGCCCTATAGGTCCTCAAGTGTGGCCCTTTGATGGAATAGGGCCATACTGAAGGACCTAGAGGGCTGCAGGTTCCCCACAGGCTAGGGTGGGTTAGTCATCCCTCTCACCTTTGTGTTAACCATCCCTCCTAGCTTTGTGTCAGTTCTAAACTTGACAATTACGATATCTGAAGCTTTATCCAAGTCATTTTTTTAAGCTGAATCATATAGATCCACACACGTGTGCTTGAGATTCTCCACCAGCGATCTCCTTTCAGGTAGACATTGTATCATTACTGACTACTCTTTGGGTGGTCCATTTGGCCAGTTCTTCTCTTCTTCTTGTCCTCATGAGAGACTGTGTCAAAAGGGTTACTCAGAACTAGATAACCAAGTAGCATTGCCCCCAATCTTGTAGTCTGTTTAAAAAAAAAAAAACGGAATCAGTCTGCAATCCTAGGAAAGAAAAAGGTCTGCTGTGTCCTGTTCCTGGTGACACCATCAAGACTGTCAGATCACTACAAACTTTTTTCCAGATGCTCATTAGCCAACTTCTTAATGATGGGTTCTAGAATTTTGCCAGAAATTGAACTAAAACTCCCTGGTCTTTGCTTTACAGACTCAGCCTCTTCCCCCTCCCCCCCTTTTTTTTTTAATTAGGGCATCTAGTTTTCTGTAATCCTAAAGCACCGCTCTCATTCCCCACAACCTTCAAAGGCCATTGGCAATGAATGGTCCAGCAATTACAGCTGCCATCCCTTTCATTACCCCTACGGTAGAGTTCATCTGGGCCAGGTGACCCAAACTCATTAAAGATAGCTGGGTGCTCTCTCACTATTTACTCATTTACCTGGATACCAACCCCACTGCTCATTTCTGTTATGTTCATTTCCGGTCCAAAGCTCATTGTCTTTGGCAGACTCTCAAAGGGTGCTAAATTAATTTGCACTTATTCTGTGCATTTTTATATTTTCTTATACATGTGCACGTTATTACACAGATAGAATGTAAGCTCCTTGAGGGCAGGAGCCGATTTTGTTTCTTTATCTCCACTGCCAAGCACAGAGACTGATAGATTGGAGGTACTTAATAAATCCTCAGAAAAGGAAATACAGTAGTACTCAAATACCCCAGTATATCTATGGACCCATTAATGTGGATGTTTTTCCCAAGGATGCAGATCCATGCGTCCAGGAACCCATCCATGCCTGTTCAACCAATGAATCAACCTTGGACTTGTCTTCTCATCTTGGGCAACTAAGCTCAGCATGGAATAAGGAAGACCTGAGTTCAAATCCAGTCTGAGGTGCCAAGTAGCAGTATGACCCTGAACAAGTCATTTAACGCTGTCTGCCTCAGTTTCCTCAACTGTAAAATCAAAATCATAATAGAACCTATCTCACAGGATTGTTGTGAGGCTCAAATGAGATAATATTTGTAAAGAGCTCAGCACACATGCTTAAAAAATGTTTGTTTCCTTCCTTTGGCAAACACACTAAGGTAACAAAAGCAGATATTTGACTATACTGGGAAAAAGAGAAGGATCAAAGAAGGAATCGGCCCCATGCTCCAGTGAATGGGCCAATGGTAATTTCTGAATCAAAATGAGTTGACCAGCCAGCCGGCTCTGCCCTCTCACTGATATCATCGTTATCCCACCCTCCTGGGGAGGCCAAGCTCTCCTTTGGTCTTACCTTTGTTCTTACTTTGAGAAATTACCCCCGCTTGTTATCATTAGCCTTCCCAGCCTCGTTCCAAGATTTCACACTCCTGGAACTATGTTTATCGGATGGTCAAACATCTCCACCCAGCATCCCCGACACTGAGCTTTTATCCCCAGCCCGGGGCACTCCACCCTGGGCACTAAGCTCCCCTCCCTAACACTGAGCCCCATTCCTAATCCAGAAGCCTCCGTCTGTGACACTGAGTCTCTACCCTGGACACTAAATCCCGTCCCAAGCACTGAACCCACCAACTCCTGGGTCTTGGCGTGCTTTATTTATATTCTGTTTGACTCTCTGGGATCCAGGGACGGACGAAGCAAAGGAAAATCAATGAATGCTACATGAATAATCAAATTTCAACTAGAAAACTCCTGAGGATAGAATCTTTACTTATATGTAAATGTTTTTACAAAGAAACCTGTAGCCTACTTGACTCTTTCCTACCTTGGGATACTGTTTTTTTAAAGGGGAAGAATTACCAGTGGTATGGGTGAAGGGTCCCAGTTAGGAGGACTGTCCAAGAGGCAGTGAGGCATGTGCAGAGAGATCCTGAAAAAGCACAGGAGTTGACAATTGACCTGAAAGTTGAGGGTGGAGGGGTGAGCATTCCAGTGCCATACCACCCCCTCCTAGGCAGGAAGAATCTAACTAGGTCTGAGAAGTGAGCCTCCAGTCCGAGGAATTCTTTTCAAAATATTGCCGTAAGGCATTTTGTCTTCATATCACAGTTAAATCCGGGAGAGAACAAAGCCCTCTTACCCATCCAGATTGAATGCCTTCCTTGTAACCCCCCCAAAAAGTTAAGCAACTTTATACTAACATCTGGCAATGTATACAACATTCTTCCCTAGAGATCTCCCATTTTACTATTACCGGAAAGAGGGAGGGGATGTTTCAGTATCTGTTTCCAGGGAACTTGGCTGGTTTCTCTTTTTTTTTTTAATAGATTTTTATTGATATTATTTGTTTTTACATCCTTTAGGTTTCACTGTTTTCCTCCCCCTCCCTTCTCCACGCTCTCAGAGAGCCATTCCTTATAACAAAGAATCTTTGACAGAGACTGAGAGAGAGAGGAGAGAGGAGACAGAGACAGATAAAGATAAAGGAGGGAGAGAGAGAGAGAGAGAGAGAGAGAGAGAGAGAGAGAGAGAGAGAGAGAGAGAGAGAGAGAGAGGAGATAGAGACAGATAAAGGGAGGGAGGGAGAGAGAGGGGGGGAGAGAGGGAGAGAGAGAGGAAGAGAGAGAGAGAGAGAGGAGAGAGGAGATAGAGACAGGTAAAGATAAAGGGAGGGAGGGAGAGAGAGAGAGAGAGAGAGAGAGAGAGAGAGAGAAGAGAGAGAGAAGAGAGAGAGAGAGAGAGAGAGAGAGAGAGAGAGAGAGAGAGAGGAGGAGGAGGAAGAGGAGGAAGAGGGGGAGGAGGAGGAAGAGGAAGAAGAAAAGAATCAATACATCAAAAAGATTGGCATTATATGCAATGCTTGGTTCCCGAGAACCTCCCCATCACCTCTCCAAAGGAAGGGGGAAGATGTCTTCTCATGTCTCTTTCTTTAAGCCAAGCTGGTTCTTTATAGTTTTGAAACAGTGAGTTTTGGTAGTTTCGCAGCGCTTGATCTTCCCATTGACATTTTCTCATCACCATGCCTTGTTTTCTTGGCTCTGCTCACTTCACTTTGATGCAGTTTACGTCAGTCTGTCCATGTGTCTTTGGATTCGTTCTGTTCATCATGTCTTCACGCATAATAATACTCCGTGTACCACAATTCATTTAGCCATTTCTCAATTGATGGGCATCTACTTTGTTCCCAGTTCTTTGCGGCCACAAAAATATGATGATAATTATTTGGTATATAGGGAGTCTTTATTTTTATCATTCACCTCCTCAGGGGTTCCTCCTAGAAGTAGAATCTCTGGGTCAAAGGGTATGAACGTTTTAGCCACTCTATTTGAATAATTCCAAATTGCTTCCCAGAATGGCTGTATCACTGTGTAGCTCCACCAATAATCCACCAGTGGGCCTTTCTTCCCCTAACCCCTCCAGCCTTGACTATTTCTCATCTTTTGTCATTGTTGCCAATTTTCTAGATAGGAGGTGAAGCCTCAAGGTTGCTTTGATTTGCATTTTTCTGATTATTAGGAATTTGGAGCATTTATTCATGTGATTGTATATAGCTTGAGATTCTTCTTTTGAGAATTTATTGACCGCTTCTCCACTGGGGAAAGTTTCGTTGATTTTTCAGTGATTTGGAATCCAGCTAACTTTTAAGAATCTTTTCCATTAACGTTATTGTTCTCATCTTTATATCTGTTGCTCTTTTGGTATTGCTTACTTCACTCTGCATCCTTTTGGACCAACTTGCCCAAATTTCTCTGAATTTCTCATACTCTCCCTCAGTGGTATCAAATGCAAATAGAAAAAGAGGCCATTAATCCCTACTTACGTGAGGATCCCTGTGGACCACATGCTGACTGTCATTGGTTAATAATTCACACTGAATGATGATTAATTGATAATAATATTGACTAAGCAGGTTAATTTACTGATGTGACCTATGTTTTATTACATTTTTATTTATTCTGATAAACATTTCCCATTCCATTTTAATTGGGTTCCTGGGGCATTTGGGAGGACCACAGGAAGCATGTTTGACACCTCTGTTCTACATTGCTTCTGAGTCACCCTTCATGTTAGGACAGAAGAGAAAAGGTCACCAGTCACCAGACACATCACAGCCTTGACCTCCGGCCTCCAGGTACAGTTTGGCTTGTGTTGCCTGGGAGCACTAAGATAAAGAGACTGAGGCTGATTGGGGATTGAGGGCTTTGAAAGTGTGATTGAGTGTAAAGATAGGGACGGAGAGAAAGGAAACAGGAATCACAAGGACCTCAAAGGTATAGCTGGTATTGAGCAACTGACTGTGGGGACATGTGTTTCCTCTCCCACAGCAGAACTTTGCTGACAACTCAGTACCAGACAAAGCTCCCTCCCTGACCCTGGCTCCTCTGCCCAGCCCTGGGCCGTCATACCCCTGTGCTGGGCTTCTGGTTGGACTGCAAATGTTGAGCTTCTAAGGCTGAGGACCATGCCACGCAATCTGGCCAGAACCAGCAAAAGAATTGCAAAGGGGGCCTTCTGGTCTCCTCAGCAGCAGCCTTGGGGTTTCTGTCCCCCTTCGTCTGAGATTGCCCCACATGTTTGAATTCCTAGCCATGGCTCTGGGGACTTTACAATCCATGTAGTCCAACCTCATTTTACGGAGTAGGAAATTGAAACCCAGAGAGAAGCAATTTGCCCAAGGTTTACACACGTAAGAGAGACAAGATGTAAACCCAGGCGCTCTGCCTGAAAGTCCTATGGTGTCTCCACTGCACAGGATGAACACTTCCAGCTCCTCCCCTCAGTTCTGCCCATCCCATCCCACCCCACACCCAAACCCCCAACCTAGATTTCCAGGACAGGAACAAGCCTTCTGACTTTTGTGGGATTTGTGATATGAACACTGTGGGTGAAAACAACTAGGAAGGAGGCTCAGGTGTCAGAGCTGTAGGCTTAGCATTAGGATTGGGAATTCAATGTCTAAGGTGGGGGCTCAGTGTTAGGGATGTTGGACCCAGATCTGGAATGGCAGCTCAGTGTTCGAATCATTGTGGGTTTGGTGTCGGGGATCGGGGCTCAGTGCCAGCAAGGGAGTTTTGCGTTAGAAATGGGGACGGAGTCACCGAGGAGACTTAGATGAATTGATCAAGAACCAGGAAAATAATATATACAATGACTATAACATACATGGGGTGGGGGTGGGGGAGAGCCAAAATAAAAAAACTGAACATTGTGAAATTATTACAACCAAGTTTGGTCCGGAGAAGAGATAGGAGAATGTATCTGCCTCCATTTTCTGCCATCATGGTAGACTGTGGGTGAGCTGCTGCATATGCTGTTAGATATGATTCATTGATTTATGTCTTGGTTTTGATTACTGGTTTGGTTTTTCTGCTCTCAGGGTGAGGGAGGAGGAGAATTAAGATGGGAAACGAAAGGGATATAAGAGTAAAATATATAATAAAATCTTTTTAAAGGAATGAGGGCTCAGGAATCAAAATGCAGTGATAGGAATGGAAGCTCAGAATCAGATGTCGGTAAAAGATGGGAGTTCAGTGCCTAGGAAGGTGTTCCAGTGTGAGGTCATCATTGGTGGAGATTGGAGCTCAGTATGAGGCCAGCATCGGTAGAGACTGGGGCTCAGTGGTATAGCCAGGACTAAGCCTCAGGGATGGGAATGGGAGCTCAGGGTCGATAACGCAGGCTCAGTGTTAGGGATGCCATGCTGGCTGAGCATCAGGAATGCGGCTGGAATGGGGCCCCGCTTTCAAGAATGGGGCATTTTTTTTATGGTGGCAAAGAATTGGAAACTGAGGGGATGCCCATCAGCTGGGGAATGGATGAATAAGTTGTGTATGATTGTAATGGGATACTGTTGTGCTATAAGAATTGACAAGTGGGGTGCTTTCAGGAAAACCTGGGGAGACTTAGGAGCAGATACAAAGCAAATTGAGCAGAACCAGGAGAACATTGTACACACTAACAGTAATATTGTAACAATGATCAGCTGTGAAAGACTTAGCTACTCTGATCAAGACAATGATCTAAGACAATTCCAAAGGACACATGATGAAAAAACGTTATCTACCTTGATTGAGAGAGAACTGGTGAACTCTGAATGCAGACTGAAACTTTTTATTTTCCTTGTTTTGTGAGTGTGTGTGTTTTCTGCTGCAACAAATGACTAATATGGAAATATGTTTTGCATGACTTCAGAGATATAATCAATTGCTTGCCTTCTCAAGGGGTGGGGGAGGGGCAGGAAGGAGGGAGACAATTTGGAACTCAAAATTTTAAGAAATGTGATCAAGAATTATTTTAAATTAAATTTTAAATGTAATCAGGAAATGTTTAATGAAATAAATTTTTTAATGTGTTAAACATTAAAAAGAATGGTGCATCTCTGGTGGAGAACAGGGCTCACTGTTTAGGAAAAGGTTAAGTGCTCTAAGTGAGCCTCAGAGTCAGGGATATGGGCTTGGATTCTAAGGGGATCTGAAATAAAGGCTCAGATTACTTTCAAAACTTTGCAGCAGCCACTTGAAGTCTTTAAAGGCAAAAGGAAAGAAAGGGAAAGGTCAATTATAAACCAGTGTTGTGTGTACGGGAGGGAGGGGAGATAGCTTTTGATCTGATTGGTGAGCATTTTTTAACTAAGGGCCAGTCAGCTTTCAAAGGGAGGAAGGAGCCGAGACCCGGACACTCCTCCCCCACCCCATCTGCTCTGACCGCTGGCCTAGATCTGTACCGCTGGGCCCCTTCTGCTCCAGTGCCTGGCAGCCCCACTCCCGCGCCAGACCAGCTGGCTGGGCCTGGGAAGAGGTGAGTGGGTCTCCTCCCCCTTGATTCCCCTGATCCCCAGTACCCCGTGGGAGCCCAAGCAGCACCCACAACGCACACTCCTGCCCCTGCAATCCAGGGAATTTAAACTGCAGAAAGTGAGTCCTGGCCTCCTCCTGACGTCACACACGTACATTTCCCCCCCCCTTCCCCCAGGCTTCTTGGAAGAGGCCTTTGAAATGGGCTTTAAAGAAAGGACTGCAGTTGGACAGAACAAGGCAGGGCATGAGCAATGCTGGGGTCAGAGAACGTTCTAGATCATCTGGACAAAGGATAAGTGGAGGAGAGGAAGATGAGAGAAGACTGGAGAGGTAGAATAGAGTAGAGGGGATGCCAGACATGGGAAGTTTGGCCTTAATTTTTCAGGGGGGCCCTGAAGACATTGGCACAGAGGAGAGCAATGCCCAGATCAGTGTGTGCCCAGGTATGAAGGCTGGGGTTAAGAGAACGAAGACAGAAATATCAATAAGAATCACATGATCAGAGGGACCTCAGGAGGCCTCCAGTTCTTCTGTCTCAGGTTACCTGTTACCCATAAGGAAACCAAAGCCCAGAGAGCTTCGATGACTGGCCCAAAGTCACAGCTAAGTGGCAGAGGAAGGATTTGAATCCAGGTCCAAACATTCCCCAATCTAGCATCCCCTTCCTCCATGCCAGGATATCAATAGTCCAAGATGGCAGCATCCAGCTTTGGACTAAGGTCTGGGGAGTGAGAACAGAGAGGAGGGGATAGATGAAAAAGATGGCGCAGAGATTGAAGCAGATGCTGAGGAGTAGATTGTGTGGGCAAAGTGGAGGCAGGGAAGAATCCAGGCTGACTCAGCCCCACCAAGGGGACTGTTTAACCATGACTCCCCCATCCCACACTCAGGTAGTACCACAGACAGAAAGAGGGACGGCAGAAAGAGGGAAAGAACAAGGCTGATTCAGGATATATCACGTGTGAGGGGCGGCTGGAACAGGCCTGTTGGCAGGCAATTAGTTGGAGGTGTGTGGGTGTGGATCTTGAAAGAAAGGTCAGGGTGAGAGATAATAGTATAGGAGTCAGCTGTTCAGATGTGGCCATGGAAGTAGGATATAGCAGGCTCTGGAATCAGAGGACCTGGGTCCAAATCCCACCTCTGACGATGTCTGCCTGCTTCTCTGATGACTGATTTAGACCATCACTTCATTTCTCTGGGCTTTAGTTTTTTCACCTGCAAAATGAGGGGATTAGACTAGATGACTCTGTGGTCCCTTCAAGCTCCTGATGTATGTGTATATAATGCTGTATCCTCACTGGGCCTTAGTGTCCTCATTTGTAAAATAAGGAGATTGGACTAGATGGTCTTTGGGGTACCTTCCAGCTCTGAATGGGATTACCAAGGAAGAGCAGGGGGGAGAAAAGAAAGGAGAGAGCTAGGAACCAACCACTGGGGACCACCTACCGTAAGGGAGCTTGAAGAGGAGGAGGAGGAGAACCAGGACAGTGGGACGTTGCCGAAACTGCAATGGGAGTTTCCAGTAGAAAGGCGTCAGCCAACAGCTTTAGAGGCTGCAGGGAGGTCAGAGGACAAGAACTAGAAAATGGTTGTGAGATGTGACAATTATAGTCATTTGGTGACCTAAGAGAGAGTGGTTTCCATAGAGTGGTGAGGGTCAAAGCTCACTTGCCAGAGGATGAAGAGACGCTGGGACAGGAAGCCAAGGGCTCAGTCTAGACATTTAGAAGTTTGGCATGAAAGGCCAGGAAAGACGGAATGGCCATGGTGGGATATATGAGAGAGGAGATGCCAGCTGGACCAGGCAGGTAGAAATGGGTTCAAAGGTATAAGTAGCTCTGATGATGTATCAGATTGGCAGATAAGGTGAAATTGGAAGGGGCTTGCCAGATCTATTATGAGCTAGCTAGATGGGAGGATGATCAAGACAGGAAAGAGACAGGCAGGGAGAGAGAAACACAGTAGGGAGAGACGCAGAGACTATGATACTGAGGGACAGAGGAGCAGACAGAGACACCTTGAAGAGGCGTAAGCAGAGATAAAGAGACAGAGGGGAGACAAAGGCACAGAAAATGAGAGAAACAAGGAGAGACATTTTAAGATGCAGAGGAGAATGAGCACATTCTAGGCAAGGGGGCCTAGGGCAAAAGCATGGAGATGGGAAACAGAGAAGGGCAGAAAAGCACAGAGCCCCAGAGAAAGGAGTGCACAGAGAAACAGCAGGATTGAAAAGCCGAGGGGAGCACCCTGAGGGAATCGAACAGGAACTGGGCAGAGACAGCACAGAGCAAGGTCAGACAGAGGAGGAGAAGAGGACACGTGGGTAGAGGGATGGAGAGTGGGGAAGGCTAGACAGCAGGAGGCCAGAGGCCCCCACAGGCATCCAAGAAGGGGAGGCATAGAGGGAAGAGAACACAAGGACAGAAGGAGATGCAAGTGGCCCAGAAAGGGGCTGGTCTGGGGCCCACCTCCTCTGGGGATTGGGCTAGAGGGTCTCATTCCTGCTCCCTGACTTCCCTTCAGCCTGCCCTCCAGCCCCTAGCGCGGGCACAGGCAAACAAGGCCAATGCTGGAAGAACCCTTGGGTCAATCACTCTGAGTCCAGAGGGGGCCAATGGTTCTCATGCAACCAGACCATTGTGCCCTGCCCCCACAGTAACCCATTAGTGACCACGTAGTGAGTCGGCCCGGTCCGAGTCTCATCTGAAGAATAGCAGAGGACAACAGCAGTGAGAGCTGAAAGGGACTGTAGAAGTTAGGAGCCCAAGCCTCTTCATTCAACAAGGACAATATGGAGGCCAGAAAAGGGAAGACACTCCCTCAGAGAGTCAGGATTCAAATCTAGGTCCTTGGACTTTTAAATCCTGTGTTCTCTCTACTATACAACACTACCATGGGCCTACTTTCCTCATCCTCAGGGTGGGTGCCATCATCCCATTTATCCCTCTCTCCAGTAACTGTTAATGGCCACAAGAATTTGACCATAGGTGAGGTGTGCCCGCTAAGGGAGTAAAACCAAACATAATTCTTGAGAAGTTTTTTCTTTCTCTACATCTCACCCCTCAAAGATGTAACCTGACTGCATCAGCTTATAAGTCTGGGTACCATGGAATGGGTATATCAAGGCGAGTGCTGGAGGCTTTGAAACTGTGGAAATCATGACTCCTGAGAGCTCCAGGACTCTGTGAAAAGAAGGGAATTGATCTTTTCTCCCCCAGAAGAAGCCTGCCTCAGGTGAAAGCCTGGATTGGCATTTCCCACAGCATCACTGACCTGAGCCAAAAAATCCGCTTCTGTGACCAGTGGGCTTCTGACTAGGATCAGGTGACCATACCATTTCCTCTCCCCCTCCTCCCATACACAAACACACCTTCCTCCGCCTTCCTCATACATAATCACACATGCACAGCTGAACGTTTCCCAAGCTCCCCTAGGACTGACGAGGAGACAGTTTCTCTCCTCAGACATCCCTCAGGGAAACAGGGGAGACTTGGAC
Organism: Phascolarctos cinereus; assembly: GCF_003287225.1. Taxonomy (NCBI): domain Eukaryota; kingdom Metazoa; phylum Chordata; class Mammalia; order Diprotodontia; family Phascolarctidae; genus Phascolarctos; species Phascolarctos cinereus. Next base: position 20,804,937 of record NW_027555958.1, on the reverse strand, counting down.
TCCATCCTCAAGGAACTCCTGGTCTGATAAGGGAGAAATAGCCCCTGTATTTAGGCGGCCTCTGATCTGATGGGGGAAACACAGTCCCCACCCTCAACGAATCCTGATCTTATAGGAAAAGCCCCATCCTTGCCTTCAGGGATTCCTCAGTCTGATAGAAGAGACAGAGCCTTGTGTGTATGGGGGCATGAAGACTGATGGGAGTCGGTGGGGTGGAGAATGATTGTGTATGGATGCTCACCAGATACAAAAAAAGAAGCCTTGCCTGAGTATAAACTGGTTTGGTTTGGGGGAGGAGGGTGCTATACTTATCTCCCCAAAGTCATGTACACAAAGCAAGTGCTTCATAAATGTTTGTTGAATGAATATTGAAAATTCAGGATATTTCAGCAAAGCATGTTCACGGTCTGAATGTCTATGGACTTTTCCAAATGTCCAGTCTAGTGTTTCTACTTGTGGGATGTCACTATGCTTTCAAAAGCGCCAAGAGTGAACAAGGGGAGTCATGAAGCCTACAAGGCCAGGCAGTCCCTCCTCTAAAGAGGCGTAGACTCTAGATGGTGATGTTGGAACTGGAACAGGTCTTTCACTTATCCCCTTTATTTCACAAAGGAGGAAATGAGGACCAGAGAGAGGTAGTCTCACAGCAGATCACACAGCCGTTCCTAGCAGCAGCAGTTTTCAAACCCTGGTCCTCTGAGGCCACTCTCTGCTGTTTCCATCTCTTACACACACACACACACACACACACACACACACACACACAACACACACACAGAGATGGATAACGATATCAGGCACCAATCAGTGTCCAGGAAGTGCTATCGTTCCTAATTGCAGTTATGATAGAAAAAGAAATTCCAAAGGGCAGAATGAACTCAGGCATCAGGCAAATTGTACAGGCTTTTCAGGGTTGTTGGAAAGTAAACAGGGTGACTAACGTACAAGGATGTTGGAGATGTGCACTGGAGAAACAGAAACACCACAGGCCTTCATTGCATAAGACAAATAGGCGATGAAATCAGACTCCAGGCACATCAGCCCTCCGGGGCCTGGGAGCCTTCTGTAAACTGGAAGTAGCCGAGGACAAGTGGCAGAAGCAGCCTGGCCTCACCTGACGTGTCTGCCTGGGAGCCATCCCTCCCTACTTCCTTCTTTCTGCTGGGAAAGCAGCTCATTGAATTCCTTGGCATGTCACTCGTACCCAGCGCCTGGGCACATCTTTGTCTGCCTCCAAAAAGCATGGGATCGAACAATGAGGCAGGAAGCAATCGACAAGCATTTATTAAGTGCCTACTATGTGCTAGGCAGTGAAGATACAAAGACAACACCAGCCCCTGCCCCCACAAAGCTCATATCTTATCTTGTCTGACCCCTTTCTTCTGACCTCCAGTTGTCTGTTAGAAGGATGTCCCATAGACATCTTCTACTCAGTATGTCCAAGACTGAATCTATTATCTTTTCCCCAAAGCCTTCTTCTCTTCTTAACTTCCTGAAGTCTTCACGACCCCATTTGGAGTTTTCTTGGCAAAGACACTGGAGTGGTTTGCCATTTCCTTCTCCAGTTCAATTGACAGCTGAGGAAACTGAAGCAAACAGGGTGAAGTGACTTGCCCAGGGTCAGTGTCTGAGGCTGGATTTGAACTCAGGAAGATTTTTTGTGTATTCGTGCGTGCACACACACACACATACGCGCGCACGTATGTACATGTTTGTACATAGTTGTTTTTGTGCAGTCTCTTCCATTAATCTGTGAGCTTGTTGGCAGAAGGGAGTGTTTTGCCTTTCTTTTGTATCTCCAGTGCTTAGCAGGGTCCAGCACACAGTAGGTACTTAATAAAATACTAGTTGACTATCAATCAGTGAGAGAGAGCATTGTAAAGTGCCTACTGTGTGCCAAACTGTACTACAAAGACTAAAATAAAATTACTTCAAGGATCTTAGGTTTACAACTAGAATGAGCTCCAAAAGTTGCCTGGTCATAAAGTCATGACATTTTTTGTTAGAAAAGGCCTTCAATCGTCCAGTGCCACCTTGTTTTTTATTCATTGATGAGGAAACTGGGGGGAGGGGGTCATGACAGGGCCAACAGGTTTGTGACAGTGAGTAAGTTCCTGCTGGACATTGTGATCTCTTCCTTCTTTTATGTCCATACTGCAAGATTGTGGTATCTGAATTTTTTATCACAAAGATGAATGAGTCTCGTGATTCAGAGATAAAGGAGACTGGTTTTGTAACCAACATGCTAGAACTTTGAAGCCACAGGGGAAAACCGTGATGGTTCCCTAGATCCCAGCGGTGGGACATAGGGAAAGAAGGGCTGAAAGGCCCTTTCTGAAAGCCCCAAAACCCCCAGAGAGGGCCCTGGCTCAACTCAGGGCCCATCTGACCTGGGCTAGACTTCTTTCTGAATCTAGGTCTCAGCTTCTATAAATGGTGGTGATGGTTGGGCTAAACCAGTTTCCTCATGTGTAAAATTAGGAGTTCGGGCTAGATGGCCTCAGAGGTCCCTACAGCCATGACTTCTGAGGATAGAGCCCAGCCCCCACCGAGAGCATGAGGAGGGAGAAGAGGCCCTTCCCAGGAAGGAGTCCCCACCATGTTTTGAGCTATGTTAGAAGAGCCACCCAACCACTGCAAAAGTGTCCGAGTCAGGTGGGCCCAACCCCAGAAGGCTTCCCAGAGGCAGGGGATTAGAAGAGAGGAACGTCTTCACGTCCAGGAGGAAGAGCTCTGAGATGGGAATGTGTGTCTTTCCATCCTACAGGATGTGGCCATCCTGGATTACCAAGCTCTGCTCCTACATGTGGCCTGTG